>NC_084858.1:4886926-5211181 GCF_951802175.1 Populus nigra | reverse complement strand
CCCCTCTTTGGTTCGTGTAAATTAATATTAAGTAGTATGTATTGATTCATGATTTTATCGCGGGATGTTTGCAGGGTTAAGAAGTTGACGAAAATGTCAGAGAATATGGCTCTTGGAATTCTTACTGGGGTTGTGAAAGTCTCTGGATTCTTTACAAGTCCAATTGTGAACTCTAAAGTGGGCAAGAAATTTTTTAGCCTAATGCCAGGAGAAATTGTTCTTGCTTCCTTGGATGGATTTAGTAAGTGATTCGTTCTCAATTGTTTGGTTTGTTTTTTTTCAATTTGTGAGGTTGTCAGAACAGAAATCCGACTCACAATACTGTTTCCTCCGCTTGCCATTTCTATGCATGTGCAGATAAGGTGTGTGATGCTGTTGAAGTTGCTGGAAAGAATGTCATGTCAACCTCGTCAATTGTGACAACTGGACTTGTCTCACACCGGTATATCTCAATCTAATTCTTAAAATTGATGTTCCACTTGAATAATCGTTTATCACGATAAACTTTATCATCACTTTAATTGTTTTTTTCTTGTGGCACTATACTCCGATTGTTTTCATTCAAACAAGTGTAATGTTGCTGGCGAGCTGGAATTAAAATCTGTGGTGATTTTGTTCCTCTATGGTGGATTCTTTATTTTTCTATGAGGTTGTTGGTTGCTTTAGAGGCAGGTCTTGTTCCCCTAATCTGGGTATCTGGCCAGCAGTGGCAGGATAGTCTTGGATGAGATTTTAGACAGGATATATAGTCTGAATCGAATATTTAACTTTCTATTCTTGTACATGAGTTCTCGTTTGATGCTATGATTGGATATTTCCTCTACAGATATGGAGAAGAAGCAGGGAAGGCAACAAATGAAGGGTTTGATGCTGCTGGTCATGCTATTGGCACTGCCTGGGCTGTCTTCAAGATAAGAAAGGCTCTTAACCCAAAAAGTGTCTTCAAACCAACAACTCTTGTAAAAGCTGCTGCACGGGCAAATTCTACTGAAATGAAGCCTAAAAATATACCAATTAAAGACTGAAGACAACTAATCTTGTACTTGTTTTTTTTTTTGAACAAGTAGGAAATCCCACAAGGCTGCTTTTTAGTTTGTTGAGTTTGTAATAGCTTGTCAGGGAATGCAAATCTCTATCTGTATGTGTTGATTTCGTTTTACTTCTCTAATGGATGATTTTAAGGGATCAAGTTTTGTGTATTATTCGTTTCTTTTACCTGGATCTCAGCAGCAAAGGCTTTTGTTACTTGGCACCTGCACAGAATAAGAGGTGAATTGGTGGCTGACAAAATGAAATCTCCGTCTCAAATATCTTGTAGATTGAGAAAGATACATCAGTCCTTGCTGGACTCTTAGAAGTTCAATATATTTACTTATTGACACAACTGACGAATATATGCTGCTACTAAATTAATTCACTGCTTGAAATGCGTATAATCAATTCATAGCTCTCTCTGATACCTCAGTAACTAGATTTAAATGGCTTGTAAGTTTAGAGATCCAACACAATCCCGGCCAACAGCTGCAGCTATGGTGATCACGAGGCAACTCATACTGAAAATCTGAAGCCCTAGCCAGCCACTGGCTCGTCCATCGCCCAATCTTCTTCTGAGAAATATACATCTCGATGGGCAAAAGACCTGCAGGTGCACCACGGAAAGATCAACGTGAAACTTGAATCTTGTCATAGATTCATGACTTGTAAGGTCATTACTGCTCGAAATATCAAACCTGATAGGCACCAACAAGGTGAACGACGATTGCAACATTGGCAATATCTAATATAGCCAACAGGGGTTGTAGAATCCAAAGCCAGTCAAAAGATTTCCTGGGGCATAATTTCCAAAAGCTGCATAGCCCATGCATCCACAAAGTAAGTAGCAAACTGTTGTTATAATGATGCTAAATAAAGTTGCTTTCTTCTTGCTAAAGCTGTTGTTATAACACAGTTCAGACGCGTTCGTAAACGCGGCTAAATGTTACTAATGTGGTGTTTTTGCATGTTTTTATTTGGAAATGTTCGTCAACTTGTATTTTTAAAATATTAATTTTTTTTATTAAAAATAATTTTTTTATATGTTTTAAATTAATTTGATGTATTGATTTTAAAAATAAAAAAATATTATTTTAATATATTTTAGTATAAAAAATACTTAAAAAAAACTGTAATCACATTCTAAACAAGTCAGTTTAAACCCCAACGGTTACTTTTACGGTTACTTTTATATATGTATTGAATTGATTGTGTTTCAAAGTGATTTTTATTTAAAATATTATTTATACCAATCCACCGCAGCAGTGATGTCGCGGGGTGGCTTATGAATGGGACACGGGTTCCTCTAGTTATGTGGAGGAAGTGTGAAAAGAAAAGAGATTACGTAAACAGCCAATTGTGGATTAAAAGCCTAAGCTAGCTAAATCTGTGGCAAGTGAATGCGAGTTGCATAAACTAACCAAATAATCTAAATATATACCTAAAAAGCACAAACCATTAATCCTAACTGTCACTAAGCCCAGGAGGTGTCTGACAAAGTGATCTTAAACAAGAAGCATTTTAAAAAACTAAAGGAATTCTTCATCGCTACTCAAACAAAGCAAAAAAAGAAAGAAAAAGCAGCTAATCTCTTGGAGTCGTCACAAAAGCACCAGGACAGTGTTTGATTACTAGCTGCCCCCTGCAAAAGCAACATCTAAGCTTGTGAAAATACAACGAATGGGAGGGTTGAAAACATCAAGAGGGTTGGCTGCTAAGTACATGCAGTAGCAAGATGTGTATGGAGTTCCTGAAATTAGTGAAGCGAGAATTAAGTGAAGGGTAAACGTATTTTGAAGCTGAAGAAATGCAAACCATTAGAAGCTATTGTTAATGACTAAAGGCATGCAAAATGAGTAGGTTGGGGATGCCAAGCCAGGCCAAAATAATTTGGTGATTTGGTTGGATTACCTACACTTCTTAGGATTTTTGGTCTAAGATTTGATCTTTCTCTGGTCTTCTAGGCTAATGGTAAGACATTGATCAGTCCAATCAATTATTTGGTGGTCTGAAAGAATCATGTCATTTCCATGCCCTTCAATGCTGCCAGATTCTTTAGACTGAAATCATATTGAAACAAACATTGATCAACAGTAAAACATGGAATTCTCAGTTGTAAGAGTGATTTTGGAAAAGAGGACATGAAAGTAGCCCAACGAGCTGAGAGCTAATCTAAGCTCCTCAAGTTCTTGGGCACTGGTTGATGGAGATGTAAGAAGACTAAGATCAACAAAGAATGATTTTGGATTTGTATGCTATTTTGGATCCATTCAATTCAATGAAGCTTTGCGGAAGGAAAAATAAAAGAAGACAGAATGGGAATGCATTTTCTTAGTGATATGCAAGCGCAATAAAGATTTCTTATAAAATTTATAAGACCAACATATGTATGCTTAACAATCACATAGCTCTTCCTATGGTTGCAAAAGTCATCATGTTTCTGGTGTTCTTAACAAAAAAAAGAAGTTTATATAAATAATATACGCGTCATACAATCTATTCAGAAAACTTAATGGAAACAAAGAAATAAAAGTGCAGTGAAGAGATAGAGAAGGAGCCCTTCTCAGGCTTTTAAACAAACACTTATGGCGCAGATCATCCCGGCACCTAGCCGTGCCTCTTTGTCTAAAGACATTTCAGTCTCCCTCCTAGAGAAACCCCAGGTACATATGAGAAAGGGTAAAATAGTAGCTTACATTGCCAAGAGTAACCAAATCAGAGTTCAACAGGCCTATACAATCCATGGCTAACCACATGTGGCCATGAACAGGGGAGGCAAGTCTAGTAGTTTACTAAACCAATGTTGTGTTGGACTCGACAAATAGATAAACTCAAGTAAATTGAGTTTAGAAACTTACTAGAATTATGTTGTTTTAGATTCAACACATGATTAAATTTAAATATATTGAGTCTGGTGATTTATCACATCCACACTGAATTGGACTCAACATATTATCGAGTTCAATTATATTAGATATGACAACTTATTAGTCTATGTTGCCTTGAGCTAAACACATGACTGAACCCAAGTAAATTGGGTCTGGTGATTTGCAAGACGAGACCCACATTAACTTCGACTCAACACATGGTTAACTCTAGTATGTTAAGTCTGACAACATGCCAGATCCATGTTGAATTGAATTTGACTGACTTCAAGTATATTGAGTTTCATAACTCATTAGACTCAAGTTACCTTGAGCTCAGTACATGGTTGAACTCAAATATATTAGGTCTGTCAATTTACCAAAATCACGCTGATTTAGACTCAATATATGACCGAACCCGAGTATGTCGGGTCAGGAATTCCATTTTTGTTTGAGTTACCTTATTATGAGTTTGAATTTCATAAAACATCAACATATTGAGCTCATCAAGGTAAAAGAAAAAATTGTAATGCTTAATATTTTTCGATGAAGAAAAAAAAATTATGAGTAAGGCTAAAAAATTAATTAATAAAGTAGTTTTAAATACCCATTTTATCCAGGAAATTTGGAGTTAATGATTTGCATCTGTCATAATCAACTGCTTGCAGCAGCTTTCCTTTGCTAATTTTTAGCTACTTTTTATGCTATTCAAACATTTTGGTCCATTTTTTTTATCAGTCTTGCTTGCCTTGCCATTGTTTCATTGAGCATGTGTTGGATGAACTCCCAATTGGTGGTTGTTTTTCCTACGCTTTAAGTTTGTTTTTTCCTGCCCTTCTTTGCTAAGAACAGGGCGCGCGCACTCAGTTCTGCAAGAACATGCGCTGGCTTTTATTCTCTTCTTTTCACCTTCGTTATTGAATCATCCACATGTCCATCTTCACTGTCCATTTGCATCGACTCTTGCTTCTTCTTCTTTTTTTGCTCTTTGCAGTTGGACTACGTTGATCATAAATGATATTTCATTGTGCTCAGCTGAATTTACACCTGCCAAATTTCATCCCACTTCTTGAGGTCAACTCTTTAACGTGGCACTTAAAGACATGTCCTCTCGTGGTTTTCACCAGCTTAATTGCAGTTGTTTTTGCTAGTGCTTATGGCCATGCTTCTGTGCGATTCTGTCCATGTTTTCCTACTTATGCTAGCATAGGTGTCAAATAATGAGGACTGTTTTTGCAATAGTTGTTTGTTGATTCACCCCCCACCCCTTGCGCAAAACTGGAACACCTGATGGTGTTCAATTTGACATAGCTTGGCTTATTTGTACCTTGAGATTCTATATAATGTGCATCAGCTCCTCTTTCCCTCTTCCGTGTGTGTTTGGATTAGAAATGTGGTTGGTTTAGTTTAAAGATACAATTTTTTTAAAGTACCAACCACGTCTTATAAAAACAAAAAAAATATATTTTTTATATGGATCTCATAAAAAAATAATCAACTATACCTCTATCCCAAACACCCTTGAATTGTCGGTTTGGTTTCAGTTCATTACTAGCGAACATGCTTTTTTTCTTTCCGATTCATTACCAAAAAATTGACAAATACAAAAAAAAATATTGATAAAAAAATTTTGTCGGTATACTATGGTGAACTTTACCGACAAAATTTTTCATCCCTGTATCTATCGATAAACATCAACAAAAAATTATACGATTCTTGGACGCATTTTGTTTTCAATTCACTGCATAAAATTGTTCAAATCGTTTTGTTTTCCATTTTTCTTTCATTACATTCAATTTTTTATTTGTTGTTTTTTATAAACATATTTAACCGACAACATTTTTATCTTGCAGGCTACAATTTATGAACATGAGTCAAGTTTGATGAAGCTTTTTATTGAAACGCATTTGCAGAGTGATAACCGCTAAAAAAAAGTGTAGCAGTTCATGGATAGCCGAGCTTAATACTTTGTAGTATGCTGATTTTCAACTATTTTTTTTTCTTAAGTTAGTATTTCCTTGAATTTGTTGACTTATTTATTTATTTCTAGGATACATATAACAGTCGGTTGAATGAAAGATACATGGACAATCCTTCATTCTATCCAGATCTTGATCCAAATTTATGGTTAAAGGCAGGATTATCCGGTGGATCCAATAGAAATCAGGTTTATGGACTCTCTAATACTACGACCCAGAACTTGCGGATGACCCGTAATGTTTCGATCATTGGATACTCGTGATCGGTTCTAAGCGCTCAAACTTTGGAGTTCGCGATGATGTTAGACCGTAAAGTTCAGGCTCGGACAACCGAACTACGTGTTGAGACAACTGAATTCCGTGCCAAGACAACTGAACTGCGCCGAATGCTGATGGAGATGAGATCATATATGGGCAGTCTATGTACTCCTTCTTATTGGCCCCACGGTACATACAACGGCCAACCTCCTCCTCTAATGTCACCTCTATTTTAGATTTATTGTATTTGAACATATAAATATTTAAATTTATAATAAATATTTGTTTTTTATATTGATTTAATTTCTTTTTAGATATTTGATTTTTATATTATTTTATTTTTTTCTACTTCTTTTCAATACATTTTTTTAAAAATATTTTAAAATATTATTGACGGGTTTATCGATGGACCACGTCCATCGGTATATTCTAGAGAATTAAAAAAGAATTACTACAAATATCATTGCTATTGTTATCTCACCGATGAACTTATTGATGGTCTTCTGTCAATGATATGTTACATTCACTGTGAAAAATACCAACGAAAAAGCAAACATACCGATGAAATTATTTACGGTTTTTCTATAAGTGATATGTTAAATTTACCAATAGATATACCAATGAAATGAAGCAAATATTTTTTTTTAACGTGCTTTGTCTGTCTATAAATTTATCAGTAAATTTATTACCGACAGACAATAAATTACTGATAATTTTTTTTTCAATATAATATATGATTGACAATTTTTTTTTCAATGGACTGTTCCGTCCATAAGTATATTGATAAATTAAATACTGAAAAACTATGAATATAAATACTAATAAAAATATCTATTGGTAAAATTATTAAATCTGATACTAATCAACAACCTTGTCATCTGGACAGTGGCGGAGCCATGTAGGAGCACGGGGGGACAATTGCCCCCTCCCCCTCCCAATTAGCAACCATTGCCACTCTCGGTTCTATTTTAATTATTCCATGGTATAAAGCTTTGTTATTTTTTTAAGTAATTCATATAAATTAATAGTAGGTAAATCATTATTCAAATTAAATAAAATATAGAGATTTAACAGCTAAATCAAATATGATATAATGGAAAAGGAGTTGATCAAAACTAATATAAAGCTGTGTTACTTTTTTATTTGTTTCATTATATAATTTTAGTTTTATTTCTATATAATTAGTTATTGAAAATGTTAGGGTTTATAATAATTTATGGGTTCGTTAAATTAATATGTATATGGGTAATATTATATGCTAATAGATATGAATTTAAATGAGTTTTGATGAATTAATAAGTATTTTGTTATGAATTTTATATAAAAATGATGATAATGAATTTACTAATGATTAACAATGAAGTACAGGATAACTAAAAAAATTAAGGACATAATAAATAAATTATAAAAAAACATTTAATATTTATGTTCAATCCATTTGTACAAAACAACAAGCCATCAAGAACAACATCAATTTTAAACAATCATTTTAAAATATGATTTTAGATGTTATCTATCATATGTCAGCATAGAATTGTTGTCAAGAACTTCTCTAATCCTTGAAAAATTTAGAAATAGATAAATGAAAATTTATTGTATATATTGAGAAAGATATTTTTAATGAGATTACAAATGAAATCATTATGAAACAGTTTTAAAATATAAAATTTTGAAGATAACAATTATAATGTAAGTTTTTTTATTTTAAAAGTATTCTTAAATTAATTTTGCTTAACTTTAGCTAGTATATATAAATTAATTTCTATATATAACACATGTATGTATAACATATAATATCAAATATTTGTTAGTAATTTGCCCTCTCATTTAAAAAATTCTACCTCCGCCACTGCATCTGGATTCTCTAAATATTTTGCCTGACACTTGTTTCAGATGCTAACGAGCATCCCAACACATTTCTTCTTTCTTGATTTAATTCTCCCTTTAATGGCAGGCAGTTAGAGACAATCTTTTTCTTCTTTTTTTTTTTAAATTACTGTGACAATTGTCACTACTAATCATTCCCCTGCAAAATAGGAGCACCCCGTTTGCATGTATTTTCAAGAGGCCTATTTATTCTACTCTCTCTCTTCTCTCCCATCTCTAATTATATTTATCAAACTCATCAACCTCATCAATGGCGGAAGGTGTGATAATTGAGAGCTGCCTGCACCACAAGGCAGAGATGGTGATATTTGAGGCTTCCAGAGCAATTACAGAGCTTAGCAATGTCACAAGCCTTGAATCTACTCCAGCAGTTACTGCTCTCCAGCTACTTTCGAGCTCTTGCAAGCCAGGGCTAAGATTTGCAGCACATTGATCTTCCCCTTACCCTTCACCTTCATTGCTCTACGCATGTCATCGATGTGCTCGTTACGTATCACCTCTACTTCGTTCTCTTCCACCAAAGCTATTGTGTATTTCTAGGCACCTCTAATAATTCCCGTACACAGTTCTTCATGTTGTTCTTCTTCGATTGCGCAAACATACACATACTTTGGTGTAATTTGCGAAATTGAAGCTCTTTTCATGTCTTTCCTTCATCTCGCCATTGATGTAAAGAGGAGCTTTACCATGTAGAATCTCAAAGGGAGAAAGACCTCTAAAAAGTTGGGTAGGCAACCGATTGATGATATAAGTCGCTGTACTAAAAGCGTCAACCCAATAATAAGTGGGTACTCGTGAATGAAATAAGAGTGCAAGACCCATTTCAGTCACATGGTGATGCTTACGCTCAGCGCGTCCATTTTGAGAAGGAGTGTAGGGGCAAGACTTTTGGTGTTGAATACAGGAGGAGCGGAGCTGAGATTGAAAACGATTACTACAAAACTCAGCACCACCATCACTCTGAAAAATTTTAATTTTGCAAGAATATTGATTTTCCACAAAGATCTGATATTGAAGAAAAATATCAATAAAATCATATTTAAACTTCATGGGATAGAGCCATGTAAAGCGAGAGTGATCATCGACAAATATCACATAATATGCAAAACCCATTTTTGATTTAATAGGAGCTGGGCCCCATATGTCGCAGTGAATAAGACCTAAAATAGAGTTGGATCGAGTATTATTAGTAGAAAACGGAAGCTTATGACTTTTTTCAATTTGACATGTAGCACAAATAACAGGATTAGGCAAAATAGAAGTAAGGGATAAATGTCTTTTTTTATTCAATAAAGAAATAATAGAGTGGTTAACATGACCAAGACGTGTATGCCATAAATCATACGACGCTGTAAGGACAGATTTATTTAGGACAGAAATGAAAGCAGCATTGCCTCTCTCTAGTACGTAAAGACCGTCATCACATCTTCCGGTTGCCACCACCGTTCTTGTGATCTTGTTTTGAATAATAAAAGAAGAGTCATTAAATGTGACCAGAAGAGGAAAGTCTTTAGTCAATTTACTAATGGACAAGAGATTTTTTGTGAGAAGTGGTACTAATAAAACATCAAGCAATTTTAAATTTGGAAAGGGTTGAGAGGTACCCATATGGGTGATGGGAAGAGGAGCCCCATTTCCCACAATAACCTTATCCTTACCAACATATTGCTCGGAGGTGGTCAGTGCAATCGAATCGGGCGTCATATGAGCAGAGGCACCGGTGTTAAGGTACCAATCTGAGGTGCAGCTAGGAAAGGTTTCAGCAATGTGTGCTGATGGCTCTGCACGATCATATCGATTCTGACATCGATCAGCAGTGTGGCCCTCTGTTTTGCAGATTTGGCAGTGTGGGTTATAAGAGCGACGAGATCTGTTATTCCCTTAATGACCACCGAAGTTACTAGAGAAGGGGCCATTTGTGTTGCCATGTGAGCCACCTCTGTGGCGACGATTTCCTGTGGAATGAAAATGTTCACCACGAAAGTGTCCTCTATTCATTGTGGCTGTGAACGCTGCAGAAGAGAGAGTGTGAGTTTCAAGTGATTTTTGAAACAAATCAAAACTTTCAGCCAGAGGGACCAAATCATGAAATGAAGGTAGAGGTGTAAGAGCCATCTGTGTGGAGGAGAAGGCAGCAAACTCAGTGCCAAGAGCATAGAGAAACCAATGAGATTTGTCAACTTCAGCAACTGGTCGTCCGATGGCCACTAATTGATCACAAAGGCCTTTGAATGCATGGGCAAAGTCAGCAATGGAGCGGTTTCCTTTCTTCATGAGTTGAAGTTCATCCTTTAGGCGAATCTCCTGAGTTTTATATCTATGGCTGAACACACGTTCAAGAGCAACCCAGACATCCCGAGAGGTTGCAAGGCCAACAGTAGCTGCCATGGCTTCTTCTGTGAGAGATGACAACAATAGACTTAAGATCCATTGGTCTTTGAGTTTCCATTCAAGGAATTCGGGGTTGACAGTAGAGGTACCGTTTGTGGTGGTAATTGTTTCATTCGGTTGTTGAAGAGAACCATCAATGAAACCAATACAGCCTTGGCATTGAAAGAGAGGAATGAGCTGGCTTTTCCAGAGCAAAAAATTTGTGGCTGAGAGCTTAATGGTGATCATGTGAACCATGGTATTGAAGGAGAAAGGCTCTGCCATGAGGAAGAAGGGAGCAAGATTTGTTTTGGAATTTAACCTAGAAGAGCTTTGATACCATGAAAAGGTTTTGAGAAAACCACACTTTCTGAGGTGGAGACTGCGTTTATTTATATAAAGAATGTATACATGTGTAGCTGAAATACTAAGAAGGAAAGAATCATAACATAAATACAATATATTACATTCCTATAATTATGAGCTAAGAATCAGGAGGGGATTCTGGAGAATCCCCAACATACTAAACCAATATTGCCTTAGACTTGACACATACACATGGATGAACCCAAGTACATCGAGTTTGAAAATTTGTTAGAACCATGTTGTCTTGAGTTCAACACATGATTGGACCCTATTAAGTTTAGTGATTTGCTAGACTCATGCTCACTTGAGCTCAGCACATGATCGAGTCCAAGTATATTGGGTCTGACAATTTATTAGCTCACGTTGCCTTGAGCTCAACACATGACTGAACTCAAGTAAATTGGATTTGATGATTTGTTAGACCCACACTGACTTCGGCTTAGCACATGACTGAATCTAAGTATGTTAGGTTTGACAACTTGCTAGACCCATGTTGAATTGAATTTGGTTGAATCCAAGTATACTGAGTCTGATAACTCACTAGACCCAAGTTGCCTTGGGCTCAATAGCACATGGTTGAATCTAAGTATGTTAGGTCTGACAACTTGCCAGACCCATGTGTTGTTTCAAAAAACACATTTCCTTTGCTAATTTTTAGCGACTTTTTATGCTATTCAAACATTTTGGTCCATTTTTTTTAATCGGTCTGGCTTACCTCGCTGTTGTTTCATTGAGCATGTGTTGGATGAACTCCCCATTGGTGGTTGTTTTTCATACGCTTTAAGTTTGTTTTTTCCTGCCCTTCTTTGCTAAGAACAGGGAGCACTCAGTTCTGCAAGAACATGCGCTGGCTTTTATTCTCTTCTTTTCACCTTCGTATAGAACCATCCACATGTCCATCTTCACTGTCCATTTGCATCAACTCTTGCTTCTTCTTCTTCTTTTTTTCTCTTCGCAGTTGGACTACGTTGATCATAAATGATATTTCATTGTGCTCAGCTGAATTTACACCTGCCAATTTTCATCCCATTTTTTGAGGTCAACTCTTTAACGTGGCACTTAAGATATGTCCTTTCATGGTTTTCACCAACTTAATTGCAGCTGTTTTTGCTAGTGCTTATGGCCATGGTTCTGTGTGATTCTGTCCATGTTTTCCTACTTATGTTAGCATAGGTGTCAAATAATGAGGACTGTTTTTGCAGTAGTTGTTTGTTGATTCATCCTCCCCACCCCTTGCGCAAAACTGGAACACTTGATGGTGTTCAATTTGACATAGCTTGGCTTATTTGTACCTTGAGATTCTATATGAAATGTGCATCAGCTCCTCTTTCCCTTTTTCGTCAGTTTGGTTTCAGTTCATTCCTAGCGAACATCCTTTTGCTTTCTATTCCCAATCAGAAAATTCTACAGTACAAATGGATACATCGGTAGAATGTTTTTGTTGGTATACTGTGATAAACTTTACTAATATAATTTTTTATTTTTGTATTCATCGGTAAATATCGACAAAAAATTATACGATTTTGTTTTCCATTCACTACTAGAAAATTGTCCAAATCAGTTTGTTTTCCTTTTTTTTTCATTACATCCATTTTTTATTTGTTATTTTTTATAAACATATTTAATTGATAACATTTTTATTTTGCAGGTTACGGTTTTTGGACGTGGGTCAAGCCTAATGAAGTTTTTTGTTGAAACGCACGTGTAGAGTAATGATCGTAAAAAAAAATGCAACAATTTGTTAATAGCCGAGCTCAGCACTTTGTGATATATTGATTTTCAACTATTTTTTGTCTTAAGTTAGTACTTCCTTGAATTTGCTAACTTTTTTTCTTATTTTCAATACACATATAATTGCCGATTGAATGAAAAATAAAGAGACAATCCTTCGACTTATCTTGATTTGGATTTGTGGTTAGAGGCAGGATTGTCTAGCGGACTCAATAGAAATTGGGTCAACGGATTCTCTAACACTACGACCTAGAACTTGTGGATGACCCATAATGTTTCGACTGTTGGATACTCGCAATCGGTTCCGAGCACTCAAACTCTGGAGTTCGGGATGATGTTATGTAACATCCTCAAATTATAATGTCATGAAATCTCAAACATTTCTTTACTAATGTCAAGTATTGAATAATATGTCTAAGATTATAGGATTTTTTTTTTGAAAATTTCGGCAGAGTTTCCTTTGTTTTTTGATGTTATCAAGTTATCGACTAGACTTCATTCAATCACAATACTCAAATCTTCCACTTCGATCCAACCATCCTGGATCATTTCCCATCTCATCATACAATATTTCACATAACCATATTTTATTGTGCTTTCTCAACCTTACATCATCAAAAAATAAAACATTAACTACAAACAAATATAAACGATGCATATTGAACTAATTATTATATTAACATGCATCCATCTTTTAAACATGCATGATTATAATCACTAAGTATTCCTTTCGAATAGTTTGCTAATATTAGTTCCTTACTCGTACTTTCTAAATGTATAGATACCAAAAGCAAATATCTTTAGGATACATATATTAAAATCTACATATAATACAAATTACATATAAAGCAAAAGATATTACATCCTATAAAATAAACAGATTTAAACATAAAGCCCATATTTAGCGCTCCACATCACCTCGTGAAAAACCTATATACATAACATTAATAAGAAATAAGAAAGATAACACATTAAAAATGATAAAGTTATTATGTTCACAATTCTTCAAAATATATCAAATTGTCTTTCATCACTAACTTACTACATATCAACATTAATAACCCATCCATCTCTATTAATAGCCAATCTAACTAGTAATTCCACACGAATTACCCAACATCCAGCTATTCTCTATCAATAGTCAATCTCCGGTAATTCCACACGAATTACCCAATCTAACCGGTAATTCCATACGAATTACCCAACATTCCAATTATAATACAAACAAGTTTCTTCTTCTACTTTTCCCATATCAATATGTTATAAACAACTCATAACTAATAATGAAACTTTGAATTTTAAAATAAAGTGATGAATCACCTACCGTCTGCTCGTGATGTCCTAGCTCCTCCTGCCTGATGCCCTGCTCCCGAAACAACTCCTTAATCAATCAAATTGCACTACATTATTAATCAATTATTATTTCTCCTACGTGCCTAAATTTGAAGCACGTAATATCTTTTATTTAATTGGGTTTTGCACCAAAATTTTCATTCATTTGTCACCTCATTTTCAACATATAGTTTTAATCAATTTCTTCTTTTACCTTACTTAAAGACTTCTTCCATGAACTATTCCTACCATTTATTTATTCCTTCTTTTCACATTCTTATGATGTTTCTTCACTTGTTCATATTTTGAATACTTCAAATAAGATAAAGAACATCATTTCTCAAACATAAAACAATCAAAACCTCATATTTCCTCATCCTTAGTTACAAGTTCATTTCTTTAAACTTAATCAATTTCTTTCTTAATTACTACTTACATTCACTATTTCTATACTATTCTACCTCAATTCCATCGTGTTTACTACTTTTCTCAAAATCACCAAATTCTCATAAGAACCCTAATTTAAAAAGTCAATAATATAAGAAATTAAATCAAATTTAATTGTCATTGTTTGATAACTTACTCAAATAAACTCAAAAATACTTCATTCAAGTAAGAATCTTAATTTTTCATGCTTACCAATCTAAGTTCTCCCAACTTCTCTTCTCCTCCTAGTGTGGCCAGCCCTCCTCTCCTTTCTTATATCTTCCTTCACTTGATTTAATCTCACTTTTTCTTGTTTTTCTCTTGATTTCTAACGTTCTTCTCTTGTTTTTTTCTTTTCACATTTCGTTTCTACCCTGTCGGTAGCTTATAGCAGAAAAGGAGAGTTGATTTGTTTTATTTTTAATGGCAAATAACCATTTTACCCTTAATGAGTCTTTTTTGCTTTTATTTGACGATCCTTATTTTTTTTGTAGCACTACCAAGCTCCGTTCATCCTAAACTTTTAACTAGATTTTATTCAATGCATTTTAAGGTTCCTCATAAAATTTCAGCTCAATCTGATGGTTGGATTGAAAATTACATCCAATAACGTTAAACTAGTCAAATTGTGATTTTTCTTCAAATTGTTGAATTTCTCTAAAAATTATGAAATTTTAACCCAAGCTAAGGCATCATATTAGAAGGCTCCACATAAATTTTCAGAATTTTCCGATAACCCGATTGAGAGTTATGAAGTTTTTTGTTTTACATGAAACTAGTCAATTTATGATTTTTCACCCAGAGATTTTACATGTTAGACCAAAAATGTCAGGCTCAGACAACCGAATTGCGTGCTGAGACATTCAAATTCTGTGTTGAGATGACCAAACTGTGCCGAAAGCTGATGGAAATGAGATCATATATGGGTGGTCCATGTGCTTCTACTTATTGGCCCCACAGTCCCAACGACTACCAACCTCCTCCTCCCCCTCCTCCTCCTCTAGTGTCGTCTCTATTTTAGATTTATTGTATTTTAATTGAACGTATAAATATTTAAATTTATAATAAATATTTAATTTTTATATTAATTTATTTAATTTTTATATTATTTTAATTATTTTTCTACTTCTGTTCAATATATTATTTTTAAAAAATATTTTAAAGTATTACTGACGGGGTTACTGATCGACCACGTCCGTTGGTATATTCTAGAGAGTTAAAAAGAATTATTGCAAACACTACCGCTACTATTATTTCACTGAAGGACTTACCGATGGTCTTCTATCGATGATATGTTATATTCATCGTGGGAAATACCGACGGAAAAACAAACACACCGATGAAATTACATTCGGTTTTTTTGTAGGTGATATGTTAAATTTACCAATGGATATACCGACGTAATGAAGCGGGTAAATTATTTTTGGCATGCTTTGTCCGTTTATAAATCCATCGGTAAATTTATTACCGACGGCCTTATCAACATACCATAATTTACTGATAATAGTTTTTTTGACAGACTAATTTTGTCTTAATAAATTAAATACTAAAAACTACAAATATGAATACAAATACAAATATGAAGAAAAATGTCTTTTCATAAAAAACTATTAATTCTGATAGTCATTAGCAGCCTTGTCATCTGGATTCTTTAAATATTTTGCATGACACTTGTTTCCGCTGCTAACAGATTCATTTGGCCGCAGGTCAGCTAGCAACCAGGCCATGACTACACTTTTCGGACAGGGCTTATGTCGGCTGGTTGCTATTTTGCGTTTCTTGCGAATCGTTGCTGCCTTTCACTTTCGACATTGAAGCTTCACTCACTCAGCAAACGCTCCTGCTATCTCCTCTTGTTATTCAGCTCACCACTTTTTGTTTAAGCTTATTGAAACACTGCTTATGTTAGATTAATGTTACTTTTAGAATTCACTTTGGTTTTGAGCTTCGAAATTGTATGATCAAATCTTTTGTATGTGGACTCACATTTGCATAACCCCCAGTTATTTTGCCTTTCGTTGCAACCGATTCTTGATTAAATGCTTTCAAATCTCTCTCTCTTTTTTCCCGGCCTTCTATTCAAATGGTGTATTCGACACTGCGGCCAAAATGCCATTTAAAAAAAAATTGAATTTTTTATTTTTTATTTTAAATTATTTTAATAAAAATAAAATTTACAAATTAAAAAATATTATTATTATATATATTATTTAAAAAATATTTGAAACTGCAGTCACTATTATATTCCAAACGCCACGATACACATTTTAGAAAACAGTCCACGGCAACGCAGGGGGCATCATACCAGTCTAGAACTAAAGTTACAAGTATGAAGACAAAATAAGATTTCAAGGTGAAATTGAGTGCACTATAAGACTATATATATTATGGTAGCCTGCCATTTTTATCAAGATTTATCCACGAATTCACTAATTAATAAACTGTTTTGGCAAGATTCATGATCCCAAACATTTGACTGATTATTTTTTTATGTTAATTCGAGCTGGTCCACTGCTGCCCAACACATTTCTTCTTTCTTGATTTAATTCTCTTTTTCTGGCAGGCAGTTAGAGAGAATTTTCCTTTTTTTTTTCTAAATTAGTATGACAACTGTCACTACTAATCATTCCCCTACAAAATAAAAACACCCCGTTTGCATGCATTCTCGAGAGGCCTATATATTCTCCTCTCCCTTCAGTCTCCCTACTCTCATTCCATTTATCAAACTAATCAACCTCATCAACCTCATCAATGACGAAAGGTATAATAACTGAGAGCTGCTTGCACCATAAGGCAGAGATGGTGATATTTGAGGCTGCCAGAGCAATTACAGAGCTTAGCAATGTCAAAAGCGTAGAATCTACTCCAGCAGTTACTGCTCTCCAGCTCCTTTCGAGCTCTTACAAGCCAGGGCTAAGATTTGCAGCTGTCCAAGCTCTTAACAAGGTCGAATGATTTTACTATAAGTTTTTTTTTCTTGGTGTTTGTTGTGCTGTTTATGTCATGATCATTCCATTCACATTTTATCAAAGGTTTCATTTCCTGATCTTGAGATCTTGTGTTTGATGAATTGTGATCTTGTGTTTCTTGAATCATGATATGCTTGTTGAATTGTGATCTTGTGTTTCTTAAATTATGATCTTGTCCAAGCTCTTAACAAGGTCGAATGATTTTACTGTAAGTTTTTTTCTTGGTGTTTGTTGTGCTGTTTATGTCATGACCATTCCATTCACATTTTATCAAAGGTTTCATTTCCTGATCTTGAGATCTTGTGTTTGATGAATTGTGATCTTGTGATCTTGTGTTTCTTGAATCATGATATGCTTGTTGAATTGTGATCTTGTGTTTCTTAAATTATGATCTTGTCCAAGCTCTTAACAAGGTCGAATGATTTTACTGTAAGTTTTTTTCTTGGTGTTTGTTGTGCTGTTTATGTCATGACCATTCCATTCACATTTTATCAAAGCTTTCATTTCCTATCTTGTGATCTTGTGTTTGATGAATTGTGATCTTGTGAACTTGTGATCTTGTGTTTCTTGAATCATGACATGTTTTTTGAATTGTGATCTTGTGTTTCTTAAATTATGATCTTGTCCAAGCTCTTAACAAGGTCGGATGATTTTACTGTAAGTTTTTTTTTCTTGGTGTTTGTTGTGCTGTTTAAGTTATGACCATTCCATTCACATTTTATCAAAGGTTTCATTTCCTGATCTTGTGATCTTGTGTTTGATGAATTGTGATCTTGTGAACTTGTGATCTTGTGTTTCTTGAATCATGATATGCTTGTTGAATTGTGATCTTGTGTTTCTTAAATTATTTATTTGTTGTTCTGATCAGACACAAATCTTCGTGAAAACTCTCTCTCGCAAGAATTTAATACTTGAGGTGGAAAGCTCAGACACCATTGATTGTGTCAAAGCTAAGATAGAGCATCAGGAAGGTATCCCCCTTGGCCAACAGATACTCATCTTTTCTGGGAAGCAGCTTGAAGATGAATGCACTCTTGCTGCTTACAACATTCAGGAGGAGTCAGCCCTTCACTTGGTGCTCCGACTTCGAGGTGGCATGCAGATCTTTGTGAAGACTTCGACTGGAAAGACCATTGCCCTGGAAGTTGATAGCTTGGACACCATTGGCAATGTCAAGGCCAAAATCCAGGATAAAGTGGGGATCTCACCAGATAAATCAACGCTGCTATTTTCTGAGAAGCAACTTGAAGATGATGGAAGGACCTTATCTGACTACAACATCAAGAAGAAATCGACTCTTGAGCTTCAAGAGATCCCAAGCACAAAGCGGAGCAAAAGGTTAATGAAGGGAGGAAGGATCCAGAAATACCTTCCAAAGCTGGTGAATCTTGATGGCGAGATGAAGGAAGGAAAGACACGAAGGCAGCTTCGATTTCGCAAATTACAACAGAGTATGAGTATGTTGGCGGAATCGGAGAAGAATCAGCATATAAAACTGTGTAGGCGTATTATTAAAGGTGCCCAGAAATACACAGCTGCTTTGGTGGAAGAGAACGAAGTGGAGGTGAGACGTAATGAGCACATGCATCACATGCGGAGTGCAATGGACGTGAAGGGTAAGGAGAAGATCAATGTGCTGGTTCACAGTGATAAAGAAGTCAACTCTCTTGAAAAAGTTTTTGAAGAAGCTCCAAGTGGTGTCCGTATACTCTTACCAAAAACCCGTGTTTATAATGAGATTCAGCGTAGAGCCAGGGGAAAGGGTTTCTGCACTTGGAGGGTGTGAAGGGAATCGACTTTGTGAGGGCTTTGGTAGGTGTAGCTGTAATTTTTTTTTTTACGATTAGTCCTAGCTGCTATATGAAACTAAGAATGTTGCTAATATGAGAATAAAGGCATGTTGCGGGTGAAGTTCTTGGGCAAAATGCCTCTGTTGTTGGTCATTTTAATTTGGCATAGGTGTTTTTGGGCCAGGTTGGTGTAAGAATAAAAGGAGGTCTTCTCATTTGAACACGATCATTCATTAGGGCTATTCTTCCATTCTAGGCTGTTATGAGTCCACGGGCCGGGGTTAGGAGGCACAGTTCACATGGTTGGGATGAGCCCATTCCTGGCCTAAGGCAGTGTTTGGTTGTGCAATATCTTACAAAGAAAAAAAAATGTATTTTTTGGTTTTTAGAGTGTGTTTGACAAACATGCCCTAATAAATTTTTAACAGTTTTCTTTAATGATTTTTGTTTTGTTTTGCCAAACAAACCCAACACGATTTAAAAAAATTATAAAAACAATTAAGAGATCCGAGCGATTGCACCAAAAATTCGAGTTCCCTTTAGATTTCCTTCTTGATCAATTACAACTGTAGCGTTGTCATCGATATATTATTAGTTATGGGTCCCCCGCCCACATGTTTTCCAATCATTTCATTTAATACTTGAGCTTAAACTTACACTACTTTTCTTTAAAATTTAATAAAAAAATCCTTATTAAAAAACACATTTTTTTTCGTGAGCATACGATCAAATTCTAGAAATTTTCATGCATATTTTATAAATAAAAAAATTGTATTTTTATTGTCATGACCCATTTATGGGTTTTTCCTGCCAAATTTACTCTTTTTCCTTATAAAAATCAAAAGCAATAATAATAAAAAGACTGGGAATTTAGCAAAAGCTGATCGAGGAAGGTTTTAAATATGTATAGAAAAATCAAGCTAGATTTTTGGATAAAATTGAGAGCCTAATCATACCCCATCCACTACACCATTAAACAGTTTTACCGACAGAATAATTTCGTCGGTGACAGGAATGAACTCCGTCGTTGAAATAATTTCCGACGGCCTCACCGACAGAACACGTCCGTTGCTATAATAGTCGTCGGTAATTCCCCTTTCCGTCACTAATTCTGTCGCAAATAAAAAAAAAACCCACCGATGGTCTTACAGACGGATACGCGCGCCAAAAAAATAATTCCCGCGGGAACATTACCGACGGACTAAATCCATCTGAATTTTCAATTGTAATTACCGACGGATAATCCGTCGGTAATTATGGCATCGGTGGTAATTGTGTGGCAACTCTTTGTGAAATACTGACGGATATTATCCGTCGGTAAAGCCGTCTGTATGTAATCATCGACGGATAATATCCGTCGGTAATGATGGCATGGCTGGTAATTGTTTGGCAACTCTCTGTGAATAACTGACAGATAATATCCGTCGGTATCTATTTAAATAATATATATAATTTATTAATAGTAAAACTCTAATAAACAAATAAAATTGGATTAAACATTAAAAATATAAAAATAATGTTAAATAATATTCATCCAAATATTCATTATAAATTTAATGTGTTTAAAAAATAAAATTAAAGTAGAATAGCGGCGGAGGTGGAGGAGGAGGCTGGTTGTTCCCGGGACCGTACGACCAAAAAGACCCTGCACAAGTATCATCACCCATCTTTGATCTCATCTCCATGACTATGTGATGGAGCTCATTATAATTCATCGAAAGTTGTTGATATTGTTGTTTCAAGGCAATGAACTCCTCAGACTGGGTGCTCGATATTGATGGAGAGCTCCCAACGGTTGAGACACTACGAGCCAAACGCAAGTTTTCAGCTGTAGTGTTGGAGAGCCCGTAGACCCGATTTTTATCGGATCCACCAGGCGATCCCACCTCCATCCATAAATATGGATCGAAATCTGGATGGGTCGAAGGATTGTCCCCATATCTCTCCCTCAATCGGCTATTATAGGTCTCCTGATTTTTTTTTAAATCATCATATGCAATTCAAGATGCAATTCAAGAAAATAATAACTTACAAAATAAAATGAATGAACGAACATACCACAAAGAGCTGAGCACAGTTATCCACAAAATGTTGCACCCCTTTTTGGCGGTCTTGACTCCGCATATGCGTCTCTGCAAATAGCTCAATTGGACTCGGCTCACGGCCAAGAGACGCAACCTGTAAGGAAAAAATAGGTTGAAAGTTATTTAATAAGGAACGACAAATTAATTAACGATATATTTCATTAAAATTAATCTTACCATCCGCTTTGCATGTACGCTGAATGGGTCGGATCCGCCAGTGTGCGTGGTCACCGAACCATTAATTTGCCGGTTTCGGTTGTCGGTGCCGGACTATGAGCGCCGTGAGAACCGCTCTGAGGTGACATGCTCAATATATACCGTCCATATTTCCCTCGAGATGAATGGCGGTTTGAATTCCCGCCAAACCGCCACCTCATTCCATCCTTCAAGACCATTATCCCTCGCGTTTCTTTTTGATTTTTTCTGGGTGTCATACCAAAAATCACGCAACCTACTTCCATAGTAACAAATTAGAATTTAAAACATAAAATTATAAAACAAATAAATATTATCTTCGATGTTACCTAGTTGCCGCGTGATTCTCCCATACCCTTCTCGCAACATTGTTATTCGCCCTATCCCACTCAAATTTGTTCTATGTATATAAATAATTCATATAAAATAATAATATTACAAGATATAAAATTATAAAAATTATTTATTAAAAATAACCTAAAAATTAAAAACTAACACCGACCTGAAATCGCTTAAACCATGCATCGATATTAGGTTTCCACTCAGGATATTTGGAAACCTGGCTCCATTGAAACAATGGAATCTCCAACGACGATTTAAACGCCAATGTTATAGCCCTTGCAGCCTCAATGTTTGTGAACCTGAAATTAAATAAAAGTAATAATATCAATTAGTTGTTCATAAATTATGTTATAAGTATATAACAAAAAAAAAGTAAAACCTAAACAAACTTACATTGAGAGGTCATCCTTCCATTGTGCCTGGTACTTGCGGGTGAATTGACCCCGCTGTGAAGGCACACCGCTTCTGCGCTGTGAAACCGCGCTAGAAGAGGCAGCATCAAAAGTTGGCGTAGATTCCTCGTCGTGATCAGCACTAAGGATACATCCTCCTAGCTGCTAGAAGAACTTGCTGCAACTGTCTTCTGACGATGTGCTGTAGATTTCATTCTACGCATCTACACAAATTTATACGAATAATTACATAATTAACTTCGATTATTTTAAAAAAAATCGACAGAGTCTCCCCTATATTGGAGGGTCCCAAGTTATCGACAAAATCATATTACACTTCCAATTTTATTTCACATCCCAATCCAATCATCCTAGATCTCAACCCAACTCATCATCATCAACACAAAACATCTTATTCAATAACATCATATAACGAAATTCAAGTAAAAGAATCAATTTCAACTATGAACATTCATTGTTAAATTGGTACTTAGAGTTACAAGCAATAACAATGACAGTCAAACAATAATATCCTAAAATTAAGATAAACTAATTAAATTTAATTTTATATTTCAATTAACATTTAAAACATAAATTCAACAATAACAATTATAGCAATACAAACAATAATATCCTAAATTAAGATAAACTAATTAAATGTAATTCTATATATAAATTAATATTTTTAACATAAATTCAACAATAACAATTATAGCAATACAAACAATAATATCATAAAATTAATAAATAAAATGAAAAAAACTAAAAAACACTATACAAAACAGCCTAAACACAAAACAAACAATACACAAAACTAAAAAACACTATATCAATTCAAAATAAATTTGGGAATAAAAAATGCTTACCTTAATAGTGTGTTGAATTTAAGATTTTATCTACAAACAATACACAAAACAAAGAACACCAAAAAAAAAATAATCATGATTAAAAAAAATACAAAGATAAAGAAAAAAGAATACATACCTTTTAAAACTACCACCAAAATAATAAAATCTCTTCAAAAAGCCAAATGCAACCGGAGAGGAGAAGAGAAATGGAGAAGAAGAGAAACTGAGTCGAGAGAAAAAAATGAACCAAATGGGGGGAAGGAGGTGTTTTATATGGCAAACTGTTGTCGGTGGCATTAACTTTCGTCGGTAATACCGTCGGAAATTAATTGATATGCACACAAAAAAAGTTTGAAAATCCCGCCAGACTTTTCGATCTGTCGGAAAATCCGTCGGTACGTGTGCCGACGGACACGCGTCTGACATGCGTGCACTTCGGGATGTGGGTAATCCGTCAGTGATTCCATTAGTAATATACGTTGGTAACACCATCGGTGATTGTGGCACAATCCCGTAATTTTTTTTCAACTCTCTGTGAAATGCGGACGGGTTATAACCGTCGGTGATTGTGGCACAATCCCGTAATTGTTTTTCAACTCTCTGAGAAATACCGACGAGTTATAGTCCGTCGGTGTACCCATCGGTGATTGTGGCATACTTCCCTAATTTTTTTCAACTCTTTGTGAAATACCGATGGGTTATAGTCCGTCGGTGTACCCGTCGATGAAACCGTAATTTTTTTTTTGTGTAACCCTTTCACAAAATCTTGAATTGCAATCTTACAGCACGCGCAACATAATAACAAGAATTGACCATTAAAGAAGAATAAATATTTCATGTTCCAAATTATTACATTATAAAAATAAGGCTTTAGAACATGTTTAGTTAGTCAGAATTTTCATCTTCGTCCTCAATTGAATTGTTATCATCAGCTTCATCGCACTCTTCAATTTAGTTATCATCTTCTTTAACAACATTCTTTTGTCCACTACTAGAGCTCAGAACAATATTCAACTCCTTTACGTCAACATCAACAAGATTATCGTTGAAAACACGAAAATTGAAATTTTCTTCTAAGTCAATCGAAGGAGTAACTCGGTATGGTTTAACCAACTCACTAGCTTGAAAGACTTCATCTATCACACTTGTGTCTTCGTTCTCATCTTGAACAACCTCGACACGACCCTTGGGTTTTGTTTTTAAAACGGATAACCAATCAACTCTTGATCGGTCCTTTCTAAAGGAAGGGGTGTATGTGTAATAAACTTGTTGGCATTGCTTTGTGAAAACAAAGACGTCGTTTACGTTACGGTGTCTAGCTTTTGAGTTGATTTCAACGAGACCATAGTGAGGATCTACTCTAATTCCTCTGTCAGTTGTGTCATACCAATAGCATTTGAATAAAAACACTCTATTCTGCTCGCTATGATATTTCAGTTCGATGACCTCTTCCAATCTACCGTAGTAGTTAACTTTAAACTCACTAGAAGTCAATCCCTTAATACAAACACCGCTGTTGTATGTCTTTCTTCCATGCCCGTATTCTTCAGTATGAAAGACATATCTATTGACAAAATACCCGTTATAACACTTGACTTTTCTTTCAGGGTCCAGGCTTAGTAAAGACAGTGAAATAGCAGCACTACCCTCCCATTTGATAAACCTTGTAAATTAAATACAACAATAATTAATAAACGGATATTATGTAAAATTGACATACAATTAATTACATTGTAAGAGATAATGAGTTTGTGATAGGACTTATATGTGTTCTGAACCATGTGGCAAATTATTCATCTTGTAATTGAAAGATTTGGGATTCGATCAGCTGTGAGTTATTGGACAGTAAGTATCGTCGATATTGCCTGTAAGGTTGTTCCAAATTATATGAGTTTATGGTATCACAAAATATAAATAATACACTCTTGACAAAGTTTAAGTCGAACATCTACTTACTTAATAAAAGGTCTTAGCTCATCACAGCATTTTCAAGGTAGTATAATCTCTCGATTGAAAAAGGTCTCAAAACATAAATAATACACTCTTGTCTAAAATATTCACTGACACCAGAGTCAGGAGTATCATATTTTTTGGATTTGTACAATATTTACCAACGCCAGTGTTGAAAATATTCGTAGGAATTGTTCACCGACGCCAGAGTCAGGAACATAAAAGGAAGAATAAAAAAAGAGAAAAAGGAGAACGAATTCTTAGTAATTTTAGACAAAACCAGCAATGCAGCCTGCCTTAGATAGGGCGCTTAAAGGGTGATAGCATCTTCCCTTTTGCGTAACCAGTCCCGTACCATAGAATCTCTATTGACCAGTTAGGGTTCCTAGTGACCATAATACTAGGTGGCGACTCCTTGAACAAGATCTTTTTCCCTAAAAGAACAAGATGCCAGATATTTGTTCCTTTTCCAATCGAGAGATTATTTTTAATTGATCACCGCGATGTCAGGGTGTGACAAACCACAAGCAACTTTGGCTTTCCAGGCACCAAGTACAAGCTACAAATTATATTGCCTAGAAAAAATGGATCAAATTATTAGGACTAATTGATTAACTGATTATCCAATTTAAAAGCCTTGTTCCTAAGCTACTTAGATTTTGTGGGACGTCATATATATATATATATATATATATATATATATATATATATATATATATATATATATATATATATAATCGTAGAAAATTATCTTATCATATAGAGTGCTCTTAGTAACACAAGTGTTCTTGTATATGATATAAATGAAAAGGAAGTGAATATTGTTTTCTAGAAAATTAATAAATGAAAACAAGATTTGTTTTTCTTTTGGTGAATCTAGGGAAGAATTTATATGTTAAGTTCGGATGTTTGAACTATATCCAACATCCATTGATCAACATTTGGGATTTTGAAGTTGAGAAATAATATCATGTAGCCATTGTACCTTTTTTTTAGTGGGGTTGACAATTAGTTTATAGGCTTTGTATTATACATTAGGCTTATAGTTAATAACTAGATTATTGACTCGCGTTACACTGCGAGTCGGGTCGAATTTTTCTTGAATGTAAAAAAAATATTCAAATGTTGGTAATTTGTTTTCTAGAATATAACTCGGTTGACTTTGTATATTCAAAAGCAACCTATACAACTCGTAAGAATATAATTTGACTACAAAAAATCAAGATGATATTTTTTTTAATATTAAGATAACAACATATTGGATTGAATTAGGTTAACCTGGGTTAACATGTCAAAATGGCGACCTAGGTTATTAGACTATGATAATCCCATGAAAAACAAAGAAAAATAAATTATGAAATCTAATTCTTAATCAACCCAATATTGAAGGATGAAATTGAAAAAAAAATTAATTAAAAAAGGGCCTAAAAAAACGGCCCGAGTTAACTGTCAAACTCGCGACCTTGGTTATAAGATCAAAATAACACCATGAAAAGCAAGTCAAAACAAATTACGAATTCCAATCCCCAATCAGCCCAATGTTAAAGAATGTTATTAAAAAAGAAATCAATTAAAAAAGAACATAAAAAATGACTCGAGTCAATTGACAAACCCATGACCCAGGTCATCAGACTGAGATAACCTCATAGAAAGAAAAAAAATGATTTAACCCATGTGAACGTGCTTAATCTACGACTTTAGTCATGAGACTGAGATAACCCCATAGAGAGAAAATGAGAAAAAAAAAATATGAAGTTTAATTCCCGATCGCCCCTATTGAATCCAATGTTGAACAATGAAATTTGTAAAAATTTTAATTAAAAAAATGAGTCAAGTCAACGCGGGTTAACCCTTAAACACTATTTCTAGGTCATGAGGCTGATATAACCTAATAAAAAGAGAACAAAAACAAATCATGAAGCTTAATTCTCAATTAAACACAATATTAAATGATGAAATTGAAAAAAAAGTCAATTAAAAAAAGAAAAAAAAACGAGTTATTTGAGTTAACCTGACAAACCCATGACCCGGGTCATAAGGCCAATAAAAAGAAAATCCAATATTGAAGGACATGTGACTTGGGTCATGAGACCAAGATAACCTCATAGAAAGAAAATAAAAAAAGACCTAATTTAACCAGAGTTAATGTCGAGGCCCACATAAATAGTTATTTAAAAGAGATGATTGGTCTCTCTTCAAGTAAATATTTTCTAAAAAATTTAGCAGAGTCTCCTTTGTATTTTCAATACCAAGTTATCGACTCAAAAATTAAAATCTGTAAATAATAACCACAAACTCATCCCAATATAATCAAGCATCACAACTATACTAAAAACATCAATTTCTATGTCCCCTGTAGATTTTTTTTGAATAGTTTACATTCTATGATTTCATATACAAAATTTAAAACTAATTTATTCACAATAAACATTAATTTCTTAGGACACAAACACATTCAAATATAAATACAACAAAACTATATTACTCGTTAAAGTAAGGGTATTGTCCTTAATTACATACCTGACAAAAGAATAATTTAAACATTTTAAAGTTTCTTAACATACAAGCGATATAGTAACTTAATATCAATATTCCCAATACAAATATTAACTTAAACAAAGATTTTCATCTATGCATCTATTTTCCAGCTCGAGGGTATGATGTACCTAACAATATATTTATATAACATGTGAATATTTGGTAAAACTAGAAAATTACACTTATTAATAATATACAATTAAAATAAGGATGATATGAAGCATACACAATAATATACGCACTAGCTCATTAAATGAAGTACTTATCATCAATACATTGATTTAATTTAAATTTCATTTTTTCCAATCCTTAACTAGATATCTTCTTCATTAATCAGGATATAACTTTCTCAAGTCGTCCAATAATTAGTACGTTATATCTGAATTTCATGTAAGAAAAGAAAGAAAATAGTTCAACCAATGTGCCCATTTTAACAGAACATTATTTCCATTAACCAGGAAATAATCTTTCAGCACACCCATTTATTTAACAGGGCATTATTTTCATTAACCAGGAAATAATCTTTCAATGCACCCATTTATTTAATAGGACATTATTTTCATTAACCAGGAAATAATCTTTCAACGCGTCCATTTAACAGGGCATTATTTCCATTCTTTTTATTTCACAATCTCTACACTAAAATTACAATCGAAGGAAATCTAAAATACTAAATTAAACAATTAATTTATTATAGGGTATTTAACACCTACTTGGTGTTTGTGGGCATAAAGTGGTCCCCTGTTGCTGATTAGGTCTTGCGACCTCTTCTGCACCAACACAAAAATCAACATGTCATTTATTATTCATAACCAAATGATAAAAATCTCATTTTATTTTAAATTAAGAAGAATAAAATTCTCCTTTTTAACCCTTCCTTGAAATTAACTTCCTAATTCTTCAACAATCCATCCGATTCATCTAAAATCACTCTTTTACATTAACAAAATCCAAGTTGAAATTCCTTTTCTCCTCTTTATATGTCATGGCTGAAATCCCTTCAAGGAAAAAGGGATACTTTTTTTCTCTTTTGCTTTTTTTTTTTATAAAATCCTTCACTATTCCATTTATTAACATTTATAAGCTCATAAATTCCCACAATTCCTAAACAATTGCATTAAATTCTTCAATTTCCCAAATCCTTTTCTTTTGCTGAGACCAATAACAAAAAGGGGGGAGGGGTTTGTTTCTTTCATTTCTAAATTAAATACTTACCCACTAATAATTCATGCTTCTTAATATAGTTCAATCATAAATTGTATCATTTCAATAATTAACACCATAAATCCCTAAATTCATATAATCATAGCAATTTAATTTCTTCATCAAAACACAAAATTATAACAATTAATCATTTTAAACATGTTCTTCAACTTGCTTGGGTAAGGATTCAAGGAATGGGTGCAAGAAAAATTCAAGTTTCCTTCTTCTCCCTTTTTAAACCCTAGCTTTAGATTTCTTTCTTCAAAACAACTTCCAAACACTAAATCACCCCTCTTAATTCTTTATCTAAGTTCTAATCACTCTAATTACACTTCTCCTCGTTTTGTTTTTATATAATTAACAAGAAAACAACTAGAAAATCCCACAAATCCTCTCCTTTTCTTATAGCTTCTAGCCATTGGCCAAAAGAAGAAAAGATGGGCATTTATATAGTTCCATCTTTTAAATTTGCATATTGGCCCCTTTTGTTTAGCCTTTTCCAAATTTATCCCCATCCTTTCTTTCTCATTAAACTAATGCCTTGTAACTTTTCTTTTGTTTAATTTTTGCCCCTCTCAATGCTTGCTTATGTATTTATCTATTATTATTATTATTTTGGTCGGGCAAATATATAATCGGCTTTTTACAATTAAAATGCCAAAACTCGTGACCTTGATCTAGAGACCAAGACATCTCCATAGAAAACACATCAAAATAGATTATGAAGCTGAATTCCCAACTAATGTGATTGGTGCTATGTCATGTGCTCAGTAGTCCTTGGTGACATGAATAACCTGTGCAGTTTAGGTGTGATTGGGAAGTATCTAAATTTTTTATATGCCACGAGAGTCTTTCCCCTGGAAGTTCTGGGTTTGTAACAGAAATGCCCACATGTCATGCACTCGGTCAGCTTAGCATTTTCAAGGTAGTATAACATGCAGAAGTTAGGGCACATGTCAATTTTTTGGTATCCTAAACTGAGGGGTTTCATCATAGACTTTGCAGCATAGAAGGTTCTCTTTCAGCCTGTTCCTTTAAGGTAAAATGCTTCTCACCCATTCGATAATTTTGTCATAACCGACCTTACTCAACCCGTGATCTGACTTGATGGTGAACACCTGTGCTACGACCGATAATTTACTGTGGTTCGTGCAGCCATTCCATAATGGTTTGTCAGAATCTTTCAACAGATAAAAAAACCTTGTTGCATCTGCATTAGGTTCTTCTTCTATGATTGAACATTGACTGACATTACCTTCATTCATTCTCATTGCATGCATAACCATATTCTTGTAAGGATTACTGTTGTCATTTACAACTTCATGCACGTTGCTAGCACTAGAAGTTGACCCAACCACCCTTTCTACCATGCTCTCATTAGGAACAAATAGTTCTCCGTGTGCATACCAACACAGGTAATCCTCCGTGAACCCTTTGGTTAGAAGATACATCGTAACAACATCTGGATGTAGAAACTTTTTATTTTTACATTTCTTGCATGGACATCTAATACCACCATCAGTAAAATTCCTCGGATTGCAAAATTAATAAAACCTCGAACCCTATTACAATAATTCATCCTCCGCAATCCTTGGGGTGAGTCTCGATACATACATGAACGATTCATGACTTCTATCGTACCTCTATAAAATTATGACGACAACATGTATTAAATAACTATGTTACGTAAATAAATTTGCAAAAATATTGGTTTGCCCCGACATTATCCAACAAACTAAAAAAACACTTATGTTAAATATTCATTATCAATTATCAATTATCAACGTCCATACAAATTTATACATATATAAATTTACAGAAATCACAACTCCGCAATAGAATTCAAAAAAAATAAAACGGACCCGTTAAATAAGCTATTATTTATTTCATCACAACACATCTAATTCGGTGTAATTAAAAAAAAAGTTACAACAATTTACAAACAAATACAATTTGACAAAATCTAAAACAAACTATAACAACTACAAAATTATACATTCATACTACAAGTTTCTTTGACAAATAACAATAAAACAAGTACATAGGTTAACAAAATACATATACTAAAAAAAATAAATAATAAAATTGACATTTAAATGTTAAAACTAAAAAGAATAGATTTACTTATAAAAAATAATAAAATCCACAATAAATTAAACGGAGAATGGATGTTGTGACCACGTACAAAAGTATAAGAAACTTGAGTGCTTGTGTTGAGAAGAAGGGGAGAGTTGGGATGGATGGTTGGTTGCAGCTTGGGATGGGAGAGTTGGGATGGGGAAGAAGAAGGAGAAATAGAGGAGGAGAGAGTCGGCAGATTGTGTATATATTGGCTTTTACCGATGGAATCACTAACGAACACGTGTCATCGGTAATTTTGATAGTGAATGGGCCACGTCATTGTACAGAGATCCCAGTTTGAATCCCTCGGTCAGTCCAATGGTAAAATCGTCTGAAAAATTCCACATCATCACACTATTTCTCCTTTTCAAAATTCTATTTATTTCGTCGGCAATTCGGTCGGTATATACCGACGAAATTATTCCATCAATATATACCGACTGAATTGCCGACATAATATATGTCGTCGGTAATTATTACTGACAACAAAGGTCTGTTGGTATAGACCGACAAAATTAGAGATGAAATTATATCTGTCGGTAAAAATTACCAATAAAAAAATTCCATCGGTAATTTCATTGGTTTTCGCCGATTTTCTGGTAGTGCTTCCAGTAACTGTAACTTGTATACAATAGGTCCAATCCTCTCTATGATTTGGCAGGGTCTATAAAATCTGCTAGCTAGTGTCTGATGGATTAGTTTAAAAACGTTTTACTGACGGTATGGGTGCAGCTTCAAAAGTACCCATTCTCTAGTGATAAATGAAATGTCCTTTCACTTTTGATCTACCATTTGCTTCATTTTTTTCACTGATCTAACTAAGTTGGTCTTCAATTACCATAGTAGTTCATCTCAGCTTAGGAGCTGTCGATCAACTTCATATACCAGGGATAATCCTGCAGTGTATATTAGAATGAAGTGTAATATCCCACATCGGTGGGTGAAGATTCAGTAGCTGGCCTTATTAGTAGTGCTAGTTGCTAACTTGTTAGACGCGTTTTGTGGCTATACGTGGTCACCAATAACAAATTCATAAGGATGGTAAGGCTCAAAGCGAACAATATCTGGCAGGTTGGGTTGGGTTGTGGCATTTGGTTTCAGAGCTGGCCTCACTGGCTGTTCGGTTGTGCCAACAGGGTTGTTGGGCTCTTTAAAGGGGGTGGATTGTAATATCCCATATCGGCGGGTGAGGATTTGGTAGCTAGCCTTATTAGTAATACTGGTTGCTAACTTGTAAGACGTGTTTCGGGGCCACACATGTTAACTAAGAAAAAATCCGTAAAAAAAATGCAGTCTGATTCGGTTTAAGGCTTCTAAACCGATTAAACCGTACTGATTCAATAAAAAAATTAAAAATACTGTTCACTTAACAAGAGTATAAATAGAAAAATATCTTTCAAATTCTCAAACCCTAAACTTCATTGTCACAGCCGCATATCCACTTCCCTCTCTCCACCCTTCTCTCTCGATCTCCTCCATGAACTTACCCCCCTTTCTACATCTCTGGTTGTCCTACAACTGTCTTCTCCTCTCTCCCAGACAAGTTGTTATTTTTCAAGCATGATTTTATTGTTTCCTTTGCTTTGGAACAGAGTGCTTCCTAACTAAACTTAGGGTCTATTTTGGTTGGACAATATTAGTGGATTTGCTTTTCTATGGATTTGAATTGATTGATTGATTTATTTTACTTTGGTTGCTGCTTCTGATGCTTGGTCGGTTTTAAAAAATGATGGCTATAAAAATAGGACGATGAGGAGGAAGGTCATTTTCATAGTGAACAATGAAGGCGAAGAGTGAAATGACTTTGATTTTTTTTTCGTTTGTTCCCTGGAAAAATCGACTTTTCCCTTTTGATTTCAGGTTCTCAAGGAGATGATTTGATATAGAGTTATGGAATGTATATGCAAGTCCACTTGTGGATGTTCCCAAACATAGAGAAAAGGTGTTTTATTTTCCTCAAAGTCACATGGAATAGGTAAAGACTAGTTGTGCTTCCGCAGTTTAAATAATCAATATTTTTTAACAGAAGCTTTTAAACAAAATAAAAAAGAGAAAGTTTTGTTTATTTTTTGGTTTTTTAACCCATCACATCACTTTAGAATAAGAGAAAAAACTTATTTGAAAAGAAAAAACGATCTATTCTGGATTTTTGCCAGATTACTCGAGTTATGAGCTGACCTGGTAGGTCCTCTGGTTTACTTCGGGTCAATTATAGGGCTAGATTTTGAATGTAACAGATCCACCCAACACTGTTGGGATTGGCCTCCTAGCAAGATCCAAAGCGTTGGGTCACAATGAAGGTAAGACTCAATTGTGGGTTGGGTCATGGTGGTAGGTAGAGCCAAAAAATATTGGGTCTTGGTAGGGTCTAATTGAACATTGGGTCATGATGGAAGGCATGACCCAAAGCTGTTGTGTCTTGGTTAGAAGACCCAATCTTATTGGGTCCTGGTGTGGTGGGAGGCAAGACCTAAAAGGAATGAGTCGTGACGTAGGATCCAAGAGCAGTGAGTCTTGAGGCAAGATCCAAGACAATTGTTTGCAGACCCAGTAAAGACCCAAAAGAATTATAATAAAAATAATAATATTTATAACATAAATAATAATATTTTTATATGAATACTTAGAATTATAATAAAAATAATAAGATTTCTAACATAAATAATTATAGTAAGAATTTCAAGAAAATTTATAACACAAATAATAATATTTTTTATATTAATACTTTGAATTATAATAAAAATAATAATATTTATACAAAAAATAATAAATTTTTTATATTAATACTTTCAATTATAATAAAAATAATTATATTTATAACACAAATAATTATATTAAGAAAGCCAAAAATATTTATAACAAAAATTATAATATTTTTGATATCAATACTTAGAATTATAATAAACATAATAATATTTATAACATAAATGATAAAAGTTTTTAGATGAATACTTTGAATTATATTTTCTGATCTTTTTTAAAAATGATGGTTTTTCTTCAATAGTAATAATAGTATTTTTTAAATTTATTAATGATGATGATAATAATAATAATAAGAAGAAGTTTATTTCAAATTTATTAATTATTTTATTAATAATATTAATTATAATAAAAATAATAATATGTATAATAAAAATAATAATATTTATAAAACAAATGATAATATTTAAAAGGCAGGACCCAAGAGACTTGGATACCGACCCATGACCCCATGCTCTTCGATTCTGCGCCAGGATCCAAGAGAATTATAATAAAATAATAATATTTATAACACAAATAATAATATTTTTTATATTAATACTTTCAATTATAATAAAAATAATAATATTTATACAACAAATTATAATATTTTTGATATTAATACTTAGAATTATAATAAAAATAATAATATTTATAACAAAAATAATTATATTTCTGAGATGAATACTTTGAATTATAAAAAAAACAATTATATTTATAACATAAATAATTATATTTTTTAGATGAATACTTTGAATTATATTTTTTAATTTTTTTCTTAAAAAATGATAATTTTGGGTCCTAACCGCGTATGAAAAAAAAATAATGTTAAAGTCTTGGGTCATACATGACCCAATTCTAATGGTTCTGCAGGACCAACACCATTGAATCCTGGTAGAAGCTGAACTCAAATTTATTAGGTAATTTGCAACAATCAGACCCAACAGTGTTGTTCTAAAAGCCTTGTACCCATTCAGAGTTAGTAGGTCTCAATTTCTGAACACAGAGGAGTTCATTGCTGCTGTAGCTGAGGAGCTTAGGGCAAGATTGTCAGTCAAAGCAAAGCTGTAAAATTATGGCTTCTAACTTGGCATAATATTTACCCAGAAGTTGGGTTCAACTCGCGGTATATTTTTCTTGGTTTTTTCCTGCCCTAATCTATTTCCTCATCCGTTATCTATGTTTTGGGTTTCTGTTTCATTGTTGCATGAGGGAATGTGATAAAATTAAGAAGGCTAATCCTTCTTAGGAAGTTGAGATTGCAGCTGGCTAGCAAGTTTTGACATTTCTGGTTGATTGTTCTTGCAAGCCTGGATAGGGACTACCAAAGACTGGGCAGTATGTGGGGGGAGGGGGGGGGGGGATTGAATGGGGTTTTTATTTAACTCGAAATGTGTTTGAAGTGAATCAGCATGATATCTCATGAGAATTGATGATTGATTGCTCTCTTGGACACTGCTACTGTTACTTCTATGAATTGAATTCTTTATTCATTTCCTTTGTGGCCAAGAAAAAGAGAAGAAAGACAGGCAAGTCTTCTTAAGTCAGATTGTGCGATAATTTTTCCAAGCAATTACTTCCGATAAATTATATGCTTCGTGCGTCTTGGTGATAGCTGGGTTCATCTTTAGTAGTTCCTGATGGAAGAACCTGAGCCCACCGTTGTCGGGTTCTGTTGTAAAGCTGATCCCACCATGATTAGGTTCAGTGAAAAAACCAAACCCAATGAACATGGATCAGCTGCAGATCCAGATGCCCACCACTACTGGGTGGGAAACCAGCCCATTATTATTGAGTCCATGACACAGTGATACCCAATAAACTTGGGACCTAGCAGAAGGACCCAGCTGCTAGGTACCTATCTAGGCCCACCAATACTGGACATCAGGCCCAACATCACTAAGCATTATTATCAGAATAAGTCAATTGCAGTGGGTCTTGCTGATAGGCAAGACTCATCGCTGTCATGGGTCTGATTGCAGAGACAGACCCAATCCCAGCATAATTATTTTTAAAAAATAATATTAAAAAATAATATAAAGAATTAAAATAATATTAATATGAAGGGAAGAAAAAAAAATAAAAAATTTTAAATTTCCTGTGTCTCCTCTCAGGTAGACACAATCTCAATATTTTTTTTAAATATATATTTTAAAAAGAATCTACAAAACATGAGAAAAATATTATTTTGAAGGAAAAAAAATTGAAAAATTGAAAATTTCTTGGGTTTGGCATTGCAGCCAAACACAATATAAACATTTTTTTCAATAAAAAGTAATACAAAAACATAAAACTATATTAATTTGAAGTAAAGAAAAAACAACTTCAAAATTGTCAAAAAAATTTTAAAAATTTTTGAAACGCAAAATCAAACATGATCTAATTAATTTGAAGTAAAAAAAAAAGAAACGAATATTAATTTGAAATAAAGAAAAAAATAATTTTTTTTCAATTTCTTGAGTCTCGCATCTCAACCAGACACCATCTCAATATATTTTTTGCTAAAACATATTTAAAAATAATACAAAAACATGAAGAAAATGTTATTTTTAAGTAAAGAAAATAATTAAAAATGTTAAAATTTTGAGGGTTTGGTGTCGCAGTTAGACACAATCTCAACATATATTTTTTAAAAATAATACAAAAACATTACAAAAATATTAATTCAAAAAAAAAACATAAAATTAATTTTAATTATTTGACCCAAGACTAATGGTTCCAGCGTCAGGAACCAATTCTATTGGGTGCGGTGTCAGGACCGAAGGTTCTTGTGTCTTAGGTTTTTAAATATTATTATTTATATTATAAATATTGTGATTTTTATTATAATTAAAAGTAGTGATATCAAAAATATAATTATTTGTATTATAAATATAATTATTTTTATTATAAATAGTTTTACTAATAAAATAATTAATATTAAAAATATTATTATTTGTTGTTATGATTATTATTAATATAACTATTTGTGGTATAATTATTATTATTTTTCTTATAATTCAAACTAGTCATCTCAAAAATATAATTAATATAATTATATGTGTTATAAATTTTTTTATTTTTCTTATAATTCAAAGTCTTCATCTTAAAAATATAATTAATATAATTATATTTTTGTTATAAATATAATTATATGTTTTATAAATATTGTGATTTTTCGTATAAGCCAAAGTATTAATATAAAAAATATTATTATTTGGTTTTTTGAAAAGAATATTAAAGTGCACCAAATCTCAGTAAAATCTTTTTTGAAATATATTAAAAAATAATACAAAAATATCAAAAAGATATTAATGTGCGGAAGTAAGGGCTTTAGCGTTGGGCGAGGCACTCAATCTTAGTATAATTGTAGTTTTTAGAAATATGTTAAAAAATAATACAAAAATATCAAAAGAATATTAATGTATGCCCAATCTCAGTATAATTGTTTTTTAGAAATATGTTAAAAAATAATACAAAAATATCAAAAGAATATTAATGTGTACCCAATCTCAGTATAATTAGTTTTTAGAAATATGTTAAAAAATAATAAAAAAATATCAAAAGAATATTAATGTGTAGTAAAAAAATAAAATTTTCAAATTTTCAATTTTGGATCTTGTTGGGCAGCAGGACGCAACACTATTGACACTTGTTTGGTTCCTATTAGGCACTAGGACGCAACACTATTGACACTTGTTGAAAATGTTTTGAGCCTAACTTGATAGTTAGACCCCACAGTGTTAGGTCCAGCTGCCAAGCAAGACCCAACAGCTTGGCCCTAGCTTGGTAGCCACACCCCACATCATTGGGTCTAGCTGCCAAGTAAGCCCCAACAGCTGTTGGCAGTAAAGCCAACGCTCCCAGTCGTAATTTTTGACCGAAAAAACAACAGAGAAACGCCCTCCTTAGGCCGGAAGGAAGGGCTTTAGTGTTGGGCGAAGCACCCAATCTCAGTATGATGTTTTGTTTTTTAGAAATATGTTAAAAACTAATACAAAAATATCAAAAGAATATTAATGTGCACCCAATCTCAGTATAATTTGTTTTTTTGTTTTTAGAAATATGTTAAAAAATAATACAAATATATCAAAAGAATATTAATGTGCACCCAATCTCAGTATAATGTTTTTTAGAAATATTTTTAAAAATAATAAAAAAAATCAAAAGAATATTAACGTGCAGTAAAAAAATAAATTTAATTTTTTTTCAATTTTGAGTTTTGCTGGGCAGCAGGACCTGCCGCAATTCTTGACAAAAAACAAAGCAGAGGAATGCCCCCCTTCAGGCGCTACAATGCCTTATTATAATTAAAAATAGTAATATTAAAAATATTATTATTTGTTGTTGTTATTATTATTAATATAATTATTTGTGCTATAATTACTATCATTTTTCTTATAATTCAAAGTATTCATGTCAAAAATATAATTATTTGTGTTATAAATATAATTATTTTTATTATAATTCAAGGAGAAATAATACAAAAGGGTCAAAAGAATATTAATTTGAAGGGAAGAAAAAACAAATATTTTTTTAAAATTTTTTGGGTCTCCCTGGCTACAATTATATATATATATATATATATATATATATATCAAAAAAATATTATTTTGAAGCAAAGAAAAAAATTGAAATTAAAAATTTTTTTGGGTCTGGCATCGCAGGCAAACACAATGTCAACATTGTTTAGCTACGTGGGTAGACCCAATCTCATTATAATTGTTTTTTTAGAAATATGTTAAAAAATAATACAAAAATATTAAAAGAATATTAATGTGCACATAATCTCAACATAATTTGATTTTTAAAAATATATTAAAAAATAATATCAAAATATCAAAAAAATATTAATGTGCCTACTTAACCACCAGGAGCTAGCTACTCTTTTGCACCCAATCTCGGTATATATTGATTGGCTGGTTGTTTTGGATCTCTGTCACTCAGTGTTTCTAAGTCTAGGGAGAGGGAGAGGGGAAGGCGAGAGGGGGCTGCTGGTAGCTAGGGTTACTGGGTTGAGGTGGTAATTTTTTCTATTTAAAGTATATTTTTTTGAACCGGTTCGGTTTGGTTTGGGTTAACCGGTTTCTGCTTTACAAAACCGAAACTGAAACGAACTGAAATTTTTTCTAAATATTGTAATCGGTTTAATCGGTTTTTTTCGGTTTGGTTTTTTCAGTTAATTTTTTTTTTGTTTTCTCGGTTTATCGATTTTTTTTATCACCCCTAGTTTGAACTAGTTTATGATTAGGTTATATATATATATATAAATTCAATTTTGTTGTTTTATTTTTTTAAATGTTCACTATGCAGAAAAGAGGGAATAGAATAGGACCACACTTTATGCATGTATCATTTGTCAAAAGCATAAAATATTTTTTCAATCGAATAATAGAATCAACCCCTGTTTTTTCTTTTCTCCTCCTCCTCCTCCTCCTGTAACTACACATAAACATCTTAGAAAACTTATAATGGAAAAAGGCGATGAAGGTTATGGTATTTCAATAACGTGAAATGATTGTTATGCAATATTCATTTTTATCGCTCAATTTTAATTTAGGACTGACTCCATTTCTAAATAATAGGTCAGGTTAATTATTAGTTGTAAATCAGGTGATTAGATTTTAGAAGAAGATTATTCTTTTCTGTAACTAATAACATATACAATATGATGAGATTTTGATTCATTTGTATAACTACTAAAATGAGATTTTGATTGATATTTTTTATTTAGTATTTTGCTATTTTTTTTAAGCTCGAATTGTTGTGATCTTATATTTACTCATTCATAACCATAATCATGTGCAGTTATGTGAAATATCTATGTTTTTTGAGAGAATTTCCTTTTGTTTTAGGTTGATTTAACGTGGATTGTTTTTGTATCTTGAACAATAATCATCAAAAAATCATCAAAATTATAAAATAATTATTTTGTTAAAAAAATAATGCATCTTGAATGTTTTATAACACACTAATTTTTTTTTGGAGTTTTTTTTCTATGCAATCATGCAATGAAAATCACTATAATGTCATCCAAAAACAAAAGATAAATTGGACACCATTTTTTTTTTTAGCTAGAGAGCGACAAATCTGTGAGTTTCTCTCTACTTTGCCATTGCCACGTGACTTAATGTGCAGAGAGGAGTATAGTTTATCCGAGTCTAAGCAAACCCGTTGAGAAGCCCAACCCATTACCAGGTCTAGCCATTGACTACTGAATAGTATAATTATAATTTAAACTATTTTTAAATAAAGTTATGCAATATTTTAAATGAGATAAATAAAAAAATAAACGTTAACATACAAGTTTCATCAATAAAAAACCCAATAATTAATCAAAAAACAAACCCAATATAATGATTGTATGATATATTTTATTAACTGTTTATATTATTTTTTTATATTTTGAAAAAGTTGCCTCATAACCTTTTTAGTATTGTGATATACAAGGGATGTATATTTTATATAAATGAACAACTAAATTACTAATATTTTGAATCAAATTATCAAATTTGATTATATTCTGTTAGATTAAAAACAAAAGTATTAGAAAGTTTGAGAAAAGAGTTTAATACATCAAGTTCAGAGGAGCATCCAATATTCCAAATACGTCTCCTAGCAAGAAAATTAGTCAACTTGGAGTATCCAATATTCTCAGGCAGCTAGTCAAGCAAACGAGAGGGAATAGAATAGGACCACCTTTATGCATGTATCAATAGGTTTAAGACCCGGCCTCACAAGTTGATCTAGGATTGAAATCAAGTTAGGTTTAAAAAAAATAAAGAAAGACAAAAACTCGAGTAATTCTATCAAAAATCTGAGTTGACCTGATAAGATTCAGTAAAAAAAATAATAATTGCAATTTGTTAACTATTTATTCTTTTTAACAAAAATAATATAATTTTGCATTATAAAAAATTGAAATCAATTCGGGATGATTCAGTCAAAACCTGTGATCTAATCATGGGCTGAATTGAATAATAGAATCAACCCCTCGTTTTTTTCTTTTCTTCTCGGTCCTCCCTTAAAAACTATGCATGTATCATTTTTTAGAGGCATAATATATTTGTGAATTGAATAATGGAATCAACCCCTCGTTTTTTTTTTTATTTTCTTCTCGGTCCTCCCTTCCTCTCTTATCTGCCCTTCATTCTTCTTCTTCTAATTACACAATCATTTCAACAAACTTTTCAATGGAAAAAGGTGATGAAGGTTATGGTATTTCACGACGAAGTATTTCAATAATGTGACACTACCAGAAAATCGGTGAAAACCAACGAAAATTTTTTGTCGGAAATTTTTGTCGACGGATATAATTCTGTCTCAAAATCTGTCGGTATATACTGACAGATACCATCTGTCGGCAATACGGTCGATATATACCGACAGAATACGTCCGTCGGTACATACCAACCGTATCGCCGATGGACTATACAGTTTTTTTTGGAAAGTTGCAACGATGTGATGACGTGGATTTTTTTCAGATGATTTTACCGACGGAATGACCAAGGGATTCAAACTGGGATATCCGTACAGTGACGTGGCACTGTCACCGGTGGAATCATCGACGGGTATACCGACGGAACATGTCCATCGGTGATTCCATCGATAAAAATCAATATATACCCACTCTGCCGACACTCTCTTCCTCTATTTCTCCTTCTTCTTCCCCATCCCACCTCTCCCCTCCCAAACTGCAACCAACCACCCATCCCAACTCTCTCCTTTTCTCAACACAAGCACTCAAGTTTCTTATACTTTTGTACGTGGTCACAACATCCGTTCTTGTCGATTTTATCATTTTTTGTAAATAAATTTATCCTTTTTATATAGTTTTAACATTTAAATGTGAATTTTATTGTTTTTTTAGTATATGTATTTTGTTAACATATGTACTTGTTTGATTGTTATTTGTCAAAGAAACTTGTAGTATGAATGTATAATTTTGTAGTTGTTATTGTTTGTTTTAGATTTTGTCAAATTATATTTATTTGTAAATTGTTGAAGCTTTGTTTGAATTACACCGAATTAGATGTGTTGTGATGAAATAAATAATAGCTTGTTTAACGGGTCTGTTTTAATTATTATGAATTCTATTGCGAAGTTGTGGTTTTCGTAAATTTATACATGTATAGATTTGTATGGAAGTTGATAGTTGATAATTGATAATGAATATTTAACATAAGTGTTTTTTTTAGTTTGTTGGATAATGTCGGGGAAAACCAATATTTTTGTTATGTTTATTTATATAACGTAGTTAATTAATACATGTTGTCGTCGTAATTTTATAGAGGTTCGATAGAAGTCATGGATGATCGTTCATGGATGTATCGGGACTCACCCCAAGGATTGCGGAGGATGAATTATTGTAACGAGGTTCAGGGTTTTATTAATTTGGCAACACCTATCTCGAGAAATTTTACTAATGGCGGTATTAGGTGTCCATGCAGGAAGTGTAAGAATTTAAAGTTTCTGCATCAAAATATTGTAACGATGCATCTTCTAACTAAAGGGTTCATGGAGGATTATTTGTGTTGGTATGCACACGGAGAACTATTTGTTCCTAATGAGAGCATGGTAGAAAGGATATTTGGGTCAACTTCTAGTGCTAGCAACATGCATGAAGTTGGAAATGAGAAGAGTTAATCCTTACAGGAATATGGTTATGGATGCAATGAGAATGAGTGAAGGTAATGTCAGTGAATGTCCAATCGTAGAAGAAGAACCTAATGCAGATGCAACAAGGTTTTTTGATCCGTTGAAAGATTCTGACGAACCATTATGGAATGGCTTCACGAACCATAATAAATTATCGACCGTAGCATAGGTGTTCCCTATCAAGTCAGATCACGGGTTGAGTGAGGCCAATAATGATAAGATTATCGAATGGGCGAGAAGCATTTTACCTGAAGGGAACAGGCTGAAAGAGAACTTCTATGCTGCCAAGTCCATGATGAAAATTGACATGTGCCTTAACTTCTGCATGTTATACTACTTTGAAAATGCTGAGCTGATCGAGTGCATGACATGGGGGCATTCCCATTATAAACCCAAAACTGGTAGAGAAAAGACTCTCGTGGCATATAAAAAACTTAGATACTTCCCAATCACACCTAGACTGCAAATGTTATTCATGTCACTAAGGATCGCTGAGCACATGACATGGCACCAATCACATCATACGGTTGATGAAGTGATGGTGTATCCTTCTAACGGCGAAGCATGGAAACACTTTAACAATGTGCATCCTCACTTTTCAGCTGTATCAAGGAATGCGCGTCTTGGTTTGTGTACAGATAGATTCAACCCATTCGGGCCATTTGCTGCTCCTTATTCTTGTTGGCCAGTCATACTGACGGTTTATAACTTGCCACCGGGGATGTGTATGAGGCCGGAGTTCATGTTTTTATCTATAGTCATACTAGATCCGAGCAATCCGGGATGGAATATAGATGTTTGTCTTCGACTGTTGATTGATGAGTTGATGCAACTGTGGTCCTCTGGAGCTTTGACTTATGATATCTCGAGGAAACATAATTTTGTTATGAGAGCGGCTTTGATGTGGACTATCAATGATTTTCCCAGCTTATGAAATGGTTTCTGGTTGGAGCACGTATGGAAAACTAGCATGCCGATACTGTATGGAGAACAACAAGGCATTCACGCTAACAAATGGGGGTAAAGCTTTTTTTTTTTACTGTCATCGTCGTTTCTTGCCACTGAATCACAGGTACAGAAAGAACAAAAATAATTTCTTTGTTGGTAGAGTTGAAAAGGATGTTGCACCCACGCGTCTTTCTAGCGAAGAATTGCATGATGTTGTGTTAGAGTACGGTGACATTGTGTTTGGTCTCCAATCAGGTGAGCATAAGTTTCTTGGTTATGGTTTGACCCATAATTGGGTGAAGTGAAGTATCTTTTAGGAGCTTCCTTATTGGAAGACCAATCTTCTTCGCCATAACCTTGATGTCATGCACATTGAAAAGAACGTGTTTAAAAACATTTTCAACACCGTCATGGACATGAAGGGGAAGACAAAGGACAACATTAAGGCTAAATTGGATGTAGCGTTGTTTTGTAACCGTAAAAATATGGAGTTGGTTTATGATGGGTCACGGGTCGCAAAACCAAGAGCAAGCTTCATGTTAGAGAAAAACACACAACTACTAGTCTATAAATGGCTTAAGAGTCTGCGTTTCCCTGATGGACATGCCTTGAACATATCAAGGCTGGTTAATACGGAGGAATGCAGATTATTTGGAATGAAGAGTCATGATTGCCATGTGTTTATGCAAACATTCATCCCATTAGCTTTTCGTGATTTGTTGCTAAATGGGATATGAGATGTACTCACGGAGATCAGTCATTTCTTCAGAGATATATGCTCGAGCAAGTTGAATGGTGATCACATTGAAAGGCTTGAAGCGAATATCGTGGAGACAATATACAAACTTGAGATGATATTCCCTCCATCATTTTTTGACTCAATGGAGCATTTACCCATACATTTACCATTTGAGGTAAAAGTTGGAGGACCTGTCCAATACAAATGGATGTATCCGTTCGAGAGGTTAGATATTACAGTTGCTATGTAATTCATAAATAAATTCTTAATTTTTTTAATTGATAATTTTTGATTAATTCTATATATGCAGGTACTTGTTCAATCTTAAAAAAAGGGTTAAAAACAAGGCACATGTTGAGGTGTCAATATGTGAGGCCTATATTATTAAGGAGATCTCAATATTTATCTCATACTATTTCGAACGTCATTTGAGAATGAGGATCAACCATGTTCCACGACATGATAATGGTGGTGAAGTGCCTTCAAGTGGAAACTTGTCAATATTCTCCAATCCTGGACGACCCACACCTAAAAATACCGTGAGGGGAAGATATTTATCTGAAATAGAGTTCAGACAAGCACACAATTATGTTCCAAAATACAGATGAGCTGAGACATTTTATTAAGTAAGTAAATATTCGTCTTAAACTTTGTCAAGAGTGTACTATTTATATATTGTGATACCATAAACTAATATAATTTGGAACAACCTTGTAGGCAACATTGATGATACTTACTGTCCAATAACTCACCGCTGACCGAATCCCAGATCTTTCATTCAAGATGAACAATTTGCCACGTGGTTTAGAACACATGTAAGTCCTATCACAAACTCATTATCTCTTGCAATGTAATGTACGTCAATATTACAGAATATCCGTTTATTGATTATTGTTGTATTTGATATACAAGGTTTATCAAAGGGGAGGTAGTGCTGCTATTTCACTGTCTTTACTAAGCCTGGGTCCTGAAAGAAAAGTCTAGTGCTATAACAGGTATTTTGTCAATGGATATGTCTTTCATACTGAAGAATACAGACATAGAAGAAAGACATATAACAGCGGTGTTTGTATTAAGGGATCGACTTCTAGTGAGTTTGAAGTTGACTACTACGGTAGATTGGAAGAGGTCATCGAATTGCAATATCATAGCTAATAGAATAGAGTGTTTTTATTTAAATGCTATTGGTATGACACAACTGACAGAGGAATCAGAGTAGATCCTTACTATGGTATCGTTGAAATCAACTCAAAAGCTAGACACCACAACGTAAACGATGTCTTTGTTTTCGCAAAGCAATGCCAACAAGTTTATTACACATACACCCCTTCCTTTAGAAAGGACCGATCAAGAGGTGATTGGTTATCCGTTTTAAAAACCAAACCCAGGGGTCGTGTAGAGGTTGTTTAGGATGAGAATGAAGACACAAGTGTGATAGATGAAGTCTTTCAAGCTAGTGAGGTTGTTCAACCATATCGAGTTGCTCCTTCAATTGACTTAGAAGAAAATTTGAATTGTCATGTTTTCGACGATAGTCTTGTTGATGTTGACGCAGAGGAGTTGAATGCTGTTTTGAGTTCTAGTGGACTAGAGAATGTTGATGAAGAAGATGATAACCACATCGATGAAGATGACAACAATTCAATTGAGGACGAAGATGAAAATTCTGACTAAATATGCTGTAAAGCCTTATTTTTATAATGTAATATTAAGCATGATATTTTGCAACATGAAATATTTATTTTATAATTGTCAGCTCTTGTTATTGTGTTGTGCATGCTGTAAGTTTGCAATGCAAGCTTTTATGCAGGAGGATAGACACGCAATACAACCAGCACTTGCAAAAAAATTGCAAGTTTTACCGACAGGTATACCGACGGACATATACCCGTCGGTATTTCACAGAGAGTTGAAAAAAATTATGGCATTTTGCCATAATTACCAATGGGTATACCGACGGGCATATACTCGTCGGTATTTCACAGAGAGTTGAAAAAAAATTACAGCATTTTACCACAATTACCGACGGAAATATACCTGTCGGTATTTAACAGAGAGTTGGAAAACAATTATGGCATTTTGCCACAATTACCGACGGGTTCATCGATGGATGGTGCACAAACCGAAGCGCACGCTTGTCAGAATTTGCTGACGGACGCGGCAAAACCAATGCGCGCGTGTTCTGGCGCACAATTTCCGACGGATTTTGAAAATATGGTGGGATTTTCAAAATTTTTCCGCGAGAATCAATTAAATACCGACAGAGTTTAATACCACTGCCCAAACTATTATTATTATATTTTTTGTCGGCAATTTCGTCGGAAATATTGATCTATAAACCCCCCCTCCGTGATTCATTTTTGTTCCTATCCTCATTTCATCTCCTCCGCTCCTCATTTCATCTTCTCTTCTCCTCTCCGTGTGTATTAAGAACATATCTAGTGTTTTTATTGTTGTGTTGGTAGTTTTCAACATATTAAAAGGTATGCATTTTTCTTTCTTTATGTTTGTATTTGTTTACTTTTTTTTATTTTAATTATGATTATTTGTGTGGTTTTCTTTGTTTTGTGTATTGTTTGTAGATAAAATCTTGAAATCAACATACTATTAAGGTAACATTTTTCATTCCTAAATTTATTTTGAATTTATGTGTTGTTCTTGAGTTTTGTGTAGTGTTCTTTAGTTTTTTCTTTTAATTTGTTAAATTTATTTGATTGTTTGTATTGCCATAATATCTTGAGAATTTTGTTAAATTTGAATTGTTATTGTTGAATTTACCTTTAAAATGTTAATTGAAATATAGAATTATATTTAATTAGTTTATCTTAATTTTATGATATTATTGTTTGTTATGTTTTGTATTATTTTGATTAATTTTAATTGTTATTTATGAATTTGTATTGATGTTAGTTGAAAATATATAGATGTTGAATTTCTATAGATGTTAGGTTGTATAGAGTTGATTTTGCAATATTTGTGGAATTATCAATATTTGTAGGTATGAAAACTGTAGGTAGTCTCTAATATAAGAGAGGTGTTGACGAATTTTTTTTTTAAATAATTGAACTTAATTATTTCATTATTTGTATAAATTTGTGTAGATGTGTTGAATGAAAATTTAATTATTTTTATTGTTTGTATTGTAATAATTATTTGATAATTTAGTCTTTTTATTTGTGTAGATGTAGTCTCTAATATAATTTTATTGTTGAATTTTCCATTGAAATGATAATTAGAAATGAAGAATTAAATTTCATTGTTTTATCTCAATTTTATTCTATTATTGATTGTTATGTTTTTTTTTTATTTCCATCAATTTTAATTGTCATTTATGCATTTTTATAAATGTTAGTTGAAAATATATAGATGTTGAATTTCTATAGATGTTAGGTTGTATATAAGATATTACAATGGAGTCAATTGGTTTGTGGTTATTGTAAAGATTTGCAGGTTGAAAATTGTGGGTAGTCTCCAGTATAGAGGAGATGCTGTCAAATGTTTTTTAAAATAATCGAAGTTAATTATGTAATTATTCGTATAAATTTGTGTAGATGCGTAGAATGAAATCTACAGCACGTCGTCAGCAGACGGTTGCAGCTAGTTCTTCTAGCAGCGAGGAGGACGTATCCTTAGGTGCTGATCACGGCAAGACATCTGTGAAAACTTGTGATGCTGCCTCTTCTAGCGCGGTTTCATAGCGCAGAAGCGGTGTGCCTTCACAGCGGGGTCAATTCACCCGCAAGTACCAGGCACAATGGAAGGATGACCTCTTAATATAAGTTTGTTTAGGTTTTAGTTTTTTATACTTATAATACAATTTATGAACAACTAATTAATATTTTATTAATTTTATTTCATTTCAGGTTCACAAACATTAAGGCTACCATGACAATAACATCGACATTTAAATCGTCGATGGAGATTCCATTGTTTTAATGGAGTTAGGTTTCCAAATATCCTGAGTTGAGACCTAATATCGATGCATGGTTTCAGCGATTTCAGGTCAGTGTTAACTTTTAATTTCCAGTTTATTTTTAATAAATTATTTTTATAATTTTATATCTTGTATTATTTTTGTTTTAAATGAATTATTTATATACACACCATAAATTTGAGTGGGATAGCGTGGACAACAATGTTGTGAGGAGGGTATGGGAGAATCACGCGACAACTAGGTAACATCGAAATTAATATTTATTTTTGTTTTATAATTTTATGTTCTAAATTCTAATTTGTTACTATGGAAGTAGGTTGCGCGATTTTTGATATGACACCCAAAAAAAATCAAAAAGAAATGCGAGGGATAACGGTCTCGAAGGATGGAATAAGGTGGCGGTTTGGCGGGAATTCAAACCGCCATTCATCTCGGGAGATATATGGACGACATATATTGAGCACGTGACCTCAGAGCAGTTCTCACGGCGCTCATAGTCTGGTGCCGACAATCGGAATAGGAAAATTCATGGTTCGGTGACCACGCACACCGGCAGCTCTGTCCCGTTCAGTGCACATGCAAAGCAGATGGTAAGATTAATTTTCATGAAATATATCATTAATTAATTTGTTGTTGATTATAAATATATTTAACTTGCAACCTTTTTTTTCCTTATAGGCTGCGTCTTTTGGACGTGAGCCGAGTCTAATAGTACTATTTGTAGAGACGCATGTGCAGAGTCAAGACCGCCAAAAGGGGTGCAGCAGTCCATGGACAATAGTGCTTAGCACTTCGTGGTATGTTCGTTCAATCATTTTATTTTGTAAGTTATTATTTTCTTGAATTGAATATGATGATTTTTTTTAAAAGTTTTCAGGAGACCTATAATAGCTGATTGAGGGAGAGATATAGGGATGATCCTTCGACCCATCCGGATTTCGATTCGGATTTGTGGATGGAGGTGGGGTTGTCTGGTGGACCCGATAAAAATTGGGTCTACAGGCTCTCCAACACTACGGTTGAAAACTTGCGGTCGGCCCGTAGTGTCGCAACCGTTGGGAGCTCTCCATCAGTATCGACCACCCAGTTTGAGGATTTCGTGGCCTTGAAAAAATAATATGAACAACTCTCAACGAATTTTGATCAGCTCCGTCAAATGGTCATGGAGATTAGATCAAAGATGGGTGATGATACATGTGCAGTTCCTTTTTGGCAGTACGGTCCCGGGAACAACCAGCCTCCTCCTCCTCCTCCATCTCCGCCATTATTCTAGTTTAATTTTGTTTTTTAAACACATTAAATTTGTAATGAATATTTGAATGAATATTATTTAATATTATTTTTATATTTTTAATGTTTAATACAATTTTATTTGTTTATTAAGCTTTTTTACTATTAATAATTTTTTTATATATTTTAAATACATACCGACGGCTTTACCGACGGAACCCGTCCATCGGTATTTTACCGAGAGTTGCCAATCAATTACCACCTATGCCATAATTACCGACAAAAATATTCCGTCGGTGTTTACCATTACTATTACCGACGGAATATACCTGTCGGTATTTGACAGAGTTCTGAAACATTTACTGCCATGCCACTATTACCAACGAAATATATCTGTCGGTGATTACCATAGAAAATACAGACGAATTGATTTCGTCGGTAATATTCCCGCGGGAATTATTTTTTTGCCCCGCGTCGCCGTCTATAAGATTGTTGGTGTTCTGTCGGTGGTTTTTTTATTATTTCTTACAGAATTAGCGATGAAATAAGAAATTACCGACGATTAGTATACCGACGGACTGATTTCATCGGTGAGACCGTCGGTGATAATTTTACCGACGAATGTCATGGTTTAAACCGATGGAATTAATCCGTCGGTAAAACTGTTTAATGGTGTATTGTGAAATGATTTTTTTGTTATCATTTTTATTGCTTGATCTCAATTTATGATTGACTCCATTTCTAAATGCATAATATTATTCTCTTGTGTAACTAATAATATATGCTGAGATTTTGATTCATTTGTGTAACTAATAGTAGGAGATTTTGATTTGATTTTAGTTGATCTTTTTTTATTTAGGATATTAATATTTTTTATGCTCGAATTATTGTGAGAGTATTTACTCATTCATAACCATAATTATATGCGGTTACATGAAATCTCTACATTTTTTTTAGAGAGTTTCTTTTTGTTGTAGTTGATTTAACATGGAATGTTTTATATTTTATATTTATAGATTCTTCATTAATAATGCTTATTTTTTACAGCAGACTAATGGTCTGCATTTTTGAAATCAGGAAAGGATATGTTCTTCTTGAAGCTAGCTAGGGTTTTCAATGAACCAGAAGATATGCTTATGAGGTTTAATTTAAAAAACCCTACTTTCCAGATAACATTTCCTTTATACAAAATAAGGATTAAAAAAATTATTTAATTAAAATCTCTTTATCCTAATAATGTGTTTTTTATATAAATTTTTTTATTAATATGTTTATTTTTGAAGTAAAAAAATCATCAAAATCATTGAAATAAATTTTAATAAAAAATAATGTTTTGATGATTATACGGGGAATGTTTTACAAAATATAATAACAACACACTAAACCTTTTTGGAGTTTGTTTTCTGTGTAATCATATGATAACTAAAAAATCTATGCAGAAAATCTAACATATAAATTTCAAGAAAGCATTCAATAATTTTTTTATTAAAAAAAACTATAATATCATCTAAAAACAAAAGACAAATTCATTTTTTTTTTCTAGAATGCAACTAAGGTAATGTTTCGTATGCTGAACTAGACATGATAGTTTTATTTTGGAGAGTTGTTTGGTGCACCTTTAGACCATACAAAAATCAAATTTTGTCTTGTCCAAATCTGTTCCAGTGGAGAAATTGTTGTTCCACTAAAAGGAGTAAGATAAATTTGTTTAATTCTCTACACAATGGTAAATGTAGTTGATCCGAGTAAATATAAAAATAAAAATGATTATTATTATAGTTTTAAAACCCGACCAGGAGCCGATCTGGAGTAAGGCCCGGGTCACAGGTCGGGCTAACCATTAACCCAGGTCAACATAAGAATCAAAATAATTATTATCATAGTTTTAAAACCTAACTAGGGGCCAACTCGGGGTAGGCCAAAGTCATGGGTTGAGTTGACCATTGATCCAAGTCAGTAAAAAGATAAAAATTATTATTATCATAGTTTTAAAACATGACTTGAGAGTCGACTTAGGGCTATGCCTGGGTCATGGGTTAGGGTGACCATTGATCCGGGTCAATGTAAGGATAAAAATGGTTATTATCATAGTGTAAAACGTAACTTGGAGATAAGTCTGGGGCAAGGCCTAAGTCAGAGGTAGGGTTGACCATTGACCCAGGTCAATGTAAGGATAAAAATGGTTATATTTTTAAAACCAGACTCGGGGATCAAACCTAGGTCATGGGTTGAGTTGACCATTGACCCGGATCAACATAAGAATAAAAATGGTTATTCTCATAGTTTTATAACCCAGCTCAAGGTTTGGCCCGGGGCCAAGCCTAGGTCACGGGCCCCGGGCCAGGTAGACTATTGACCCGAGTCAATATAAGGATAAAAATAGTTATTATCATAGTTTTAAAACCCGACTTGAGATTCGAACCGAAGCTAGGACCAGGTTATGGGTCGAGTTGACCATTGACCCGGGTCAACGTAAGGATAAAAATGATTATTATCATAGGTTTAAAACCCAACTCGGGGTTGTCCTAGGGCCAGGCCAGGGTTACGGGTCGGGTTGACCATTGACCCGATAATGTAAAGATAAAAATGGTTATTATAATAGTACTAAAACTCGACTCGGTGATCAAACCAGGGCAGACCAAGATCACAATTTGGGTTGAACATTGACCTGGGTCAGCGTAAGGATAAAAATTATTATTATCGTAGTTTGAAAACCTGACTTGAGGATCGACTCGGGGCCAGACCCAGGTCACGAGTCGGGTAGACCATTGAACCAAGTCAACATAACGATAAAAATAATTATTATCATGATTTTAAAATCCAACTCGAGGTTCAGGCTGGAGTTAGGCCCAGGTCACTGGTCGGGTTGACCATTGACCCGAGTCAACATAAAGATAAAAATTATCATTATCATAGTTTGAAGACTTTACTTGAGGATCGACCTAGGGCCAGACCCGGGTCACAGGTCGGGTAGACCATTGACTCGAGTCAGCGTAAGAATAAAAATAGTTATTATCATGGTTTTAAAACCTGACTCGGGGTTCGGCCTAGAGCTAAGCCTTGGTCACGAGTCAGGTTGACCATCGACTCAGGTTAGCATAAGTATAAAATGATTAATATCATAGTTTTAAAACTCAACTCGGGGTTCAGCCAGGGGCTAGGCCTGGGTCACGGGTCAGGTTGACCATTGACCTAGGTTAATATAAGGATAAATATGGTATTATCATAGTTTTAAAACCTGACTCGAGGGTCTACTTAGGGCTAGACCCAAGTCATGGGTCGGGTTGACCATTGACCCAAGTCAATGTAAGGATAAAAATGGTTATTATCATAGTTTTGAAACTCAACTCGATCATCCGAAAGCCAGACCTATGTCATGGGTTAGGTTGACCATTGACCTAGGTCAACATAAGTAAAAAAGTCCATTAACTTTATATATATATATATATATATATATATATATATATATATATATATATATAAAGTTAATGAACTTTTTTACTTATGTTTTATCTTGGGTTGATTGAGTCATGGATTGACCTGAGTTTTTGACCAGGTAGAGTTAGATTAATCATTCCTCTATTTTTTCTTAAACCCAGACTGGTTCAGACCTCGAGTCGACTGAGTTTCATCTAGTGTCTACCAAATATAAAATAAGGCAAATTATTCAGTCCCATCTACACCAAACATAGGATAAGATAGTTAGTTGTCCAATCTTGTGTCACATGATTTAAATGTGCGGAGAAAAGCATTGTTTTTCTTTGTGCAAGTGCTACAATGAAATGGCCATGATGAGAATTAGTTTCTTAAAGTGCCTGCATGAAATAAAATATTTGGTATCCCTATCGATTGATGTTTTTTTATGTCGCAGACACACTTTTAGACACCACCCATAGGTGGGCAGACACTCCTAAAAGTCAAACCATGTGAGAGAGCCCGCCAACACGAGGTTTTACCAGCAATTGCACACTTACATGTGGGTTGGGGTGCACAGTGATTCTCATGAGGTCACCCATCCTAATATTGTTCTAACTCAAACACGTTTAACTTTGGAGTTCTTATGGGATCCAGTGTGTCGTAATCCATTTTTTTACTTATTTTATTTTATCTTATTTTATTTTATATAAAAAAAATGATAATGAAAAAAAATGAAAAAAATGAAATGAAATAAATGAGGACTAAATTGAAATTTGGATCAAGACAACATAAATTGGAAGTTTAGGGACTTAATTGAACTTAGAATTAGTTTAATTAATGAAATTAGGGACTTAATTGAAGAAATACCAAAGTTTGAGGTTGATTCAAGTTAAAATTACAAGAAATTAAAATCCAAAGATCATTTTGTAAATGATGCTAAAATGCAGGGGTCCAATTACAATTTACCTAGGGGCTTGATTGTAAAATTTCAGAATTTCGATGACCAAATTGAAAATAGCCATTTTAATCAAGAAAATAGCGTTGTTTCAAAAACTATTCATCGCCTTCTTCCTCATAACCGTTTCAACAATAAAGACACTAAAATCGTTTCATTACGTCTCCCAGCTGCTATCTTTCGCTCCCACTATGCACGAACGCTTGCATTCTCTTGCTATAAAAGCAGAAGAAAAGGCCCAAAAAAAAAAACAAACAGAAGAATACCGGAGGGAAAAAGACAGGGACGAGGAGAGAATACCATAGAAAAAAAACACAGGGAACTGGTGAAAAACCAGAGGGGGCTGTTGAAGATCATCAACCTTAATCTATGAATTTCCATATATGCACTCTTTTGATCCACAACATAGGAGCTCATTTAGCTAATCCCTTCTTTTTCTCTTGTAATCAATTATGTAATACGTTATACAAACAAGTATATATATATATATATATATATATATATATATATATATATATAGATGTGTGGTTGTTCTCAACATTCTCGAGGGCAAACACAGGGAGAAAAACCAGAGGGGCGAGCAGACGAAAACAGACGAGCAAAATACAGAAGAGGACATAACACGAGGGAGCAAACACAGGGAGTAGCACAGGACAAAAGAGAACAAAAAGGAAAGGAAAAACAGAGACAGAGACAGAGAGGAACACAGGTGCACAGGACAGGCGAACAGAGGAGAGGACAGACGCGAAGGAGGGAGGAAAACTATCTTTACTGTTATGGCCATATCGGATCCAGTTAAAGATAAATACATTGAACTGGATCCGACCAAGTAAAATAAAAAAATTAAATTTTATTTTTATTTTTAATTGTGTTTTATTCAAAAAACTAGTATTTAACATTATTCAATGACATTTCATAAATTAGACGGAGATCGCTTGATGACGTAGCATTTGCAGAATTTGATCGTAATCTCAATTTTTTTCTTGATTATATTTTTCCTGATGTTGTTGCTCGTTTAAGAAACCAATGAAACTGTAGTCCTTATTGGATGTATTTTATACGTGATGGAATTGTAGATAGTTTAATGGAACAATAAAAAATATTTTATATAAAGTATTATTTATTTCATGATGTAATAGCAGTAGTTAAATCTACAATATTTAAATTGAAAACTATCAATATTAATATATATTTTTTAAAATTATTTTATAACCTCAATTTGAAAAGCATTCTTAACCAAACATATTAAAGTACTTTTTGTTCAACCTCAATTTCAACCACAGTTTTAACCAAACATATATAAATACCAAATCAACCTCAACCTCAACCTCAACCAAAAATACTTTTTATAAAACAACTTTTTTCAAATCACAACTACAAAAGCTACCACAATACCAAACACACATCACAAATTTAATTCACTACTTACTATTCAGCCAACATATAATTCACTGGTTTGTGCATGCACGCATGAATCAGTTCATGCATGCCTGTTGCCCAGCCGGGTCACTCGCTTGGGCCAGTGACTGGGCTGACCCGCTAGATCAAGCCTAACCCGTACCAACTGAATTAGATCCAGTTTCATTGGTGCTAGAGTCAGGAATACTATACTGTTTGGGTTATGTAATATTTGTCAACGCTAAAGTTGGAAATATTCATAGGTGAATATTCACTGACATTATAGTCAGAAATATTATAGGAAGACCATAGTCATAGCATAAACCAATAAAATCTTAGCAATTTAAGACAAAACCAGCAATACAACCTATATCAGGTAGGACGCTTAAGAGGTGATAATATCTTTTCTTTTGTGTAATTTATCATGTATCATAAAATCTCTATTAACTAGTTAGGGTTCTTAGTAACTATAATATTAGATGACGAATCTTTAAATAAGATATTTTCCCATCTAAAAATAAGATATCAAAAATATTTATTTTTACAAAATATTAATTTATTAAGATTATTGTGATGTGGGGTGCAACATGGTCTATTGTGCTAGATGCATAAGTGCACCAATTGGTGTCGTCTTGAAAAGAATACCCCATATAACATAGAGTAGACCCATCAAATCCATCGGTTGATAATACAAAATTACAAAATTATGACAATACAAGGTCAATACAATAAATTATGAAGATTGCACAAAATCATAACAAACATAGTTGCCAATAAAAAGAAAACTAAACCACAGTTTTCACTGTACACTCATACACAAATTACTATTCATGACAATAATATGGTTATATTTTTACCATATTCCTTGGTATTGAGGATATTTTTTTTGTTTTTACATAGCCCATTAGTCACTTAACATTTATTTGAGGATATAATATATTTTTTAACTTGCTTTTTATTTTTTTAATTTTTGCTTTTCAATTCCTAGAAAACAATTAAAAGACAAGTTTGCCTTTAGCTTTAAAAAATCTAAAACATGCATGCATGGTCATTTTGTATTTTCATACTGGTTTTTATATGTTAGTTTTATTATAATTGAGGACATTTTGGTCTTTTAATGTTGGTTAATTAAATACAAAAAGGCAAAAGTTGTTAGCATGTACTTACCACATGCAGCACTTATGAATGGCAGAACAAAACCTTCTGCTATATCATTAGATATGTCGTCGTGTCTTCTTTCTCTTGATACTATGCGAGTCAATGGTGGTTTATAGCCAGTGAATCTTTTTTTTTCTTCTTTTCTATCTTCTCCATTTAAAAATGCAGGTTTGTCCTTATTGTTTTTGGTATTTTGATATCAATCCTTATTCTTTTGATTTTTAATTTTTTTTGGACCTTTTGTATAATTGCTTTTTTTTCAATTTAGTCATTCAATTCTAATTTGTCATATTTTATTTTTTTAAAATTCAATCCTTATTGTTTTGATTTTTTATTCTTGTTGTAAAAGTTTTATCTATTTTCAATTCAAAACTCAATTCTAATTTGTCATGTATAATAATATATATTTTTTCAATTTGTTACTTCTTCTTTTAATTTGTAATTTCTTTTGGGCACTTTTATCAAGGTTTTGATTCTTTTAATTTCACCCTCCAATCCAAAGTTTTTTTTTGTTTTTTTTTCTAATTTAGTTCTTATATTTTTTATTTTTTTGTCTTCAACTTAACTCTTCAATCAAAGGATTGTGCTTTCCTTCAAATTTATTTTTTATTTTGATTTTGATTTTTATTCTTTAAATTGTTATTTTTTAATTTTAGATCTTTTTGTGTAAGTTTTTTTCTAGTTTCATATTTCACTGTTTGATTATTGAGGATTAGACTTCACAGTTTTTCCATGCATGGTGCTTATGGTCTAATGACCTGTGTCATGAGTTTTAAAAGTTATTTATCACATAGTTTTAAAGTTATTTATCGCATAGTTTTCAAACTCAGCCAAAGAGTTGACCTGGGACTAGTCCTAGGGCACAAATCAGTTGGGTTAGGCCAAGTTAACCCAAGTCAGGTGGGTTGACCCAGGTCACCCTCTTTATATATATATATATATATATATATATAGAAATAATATCATTTTGAAAGAAAAAGTTTAAAGAAAAAAATATTATTGGATTTTGACTAGGTTCTTATAAGGCTAAATGAGTTAAGGGCAACTTGGTTTTTTTACCATATCATATCAGGTCAATTCTACCTCTATTTTTATTGAAACCCGATTCAACATAAGCCTTGTATCACCTAGACCATATTGGTCCAACCACTAGATTGTGTTGGGTTTTCGATAGTGATATATCGGGTTATCTTGATTTCATACCTTCACTATAGGTTTGGAAAGTTAACGCAAGTCCACATCTTTTTTTAACTTTGTTTATAATATATTATTTTTTCTATTTTTATCCTTATTCTTTTTATTGTTTATTTTTTTCCTTAGCCCTTTCATAGAAATTTTATTGGGTTTTAGTTTTATCCTTCTATCCAAATTTTTGGTTTATTAGATTTTACAACTTGATCCTAGTTCTTTAGATTTATTTTAATCATTTTGTTAATGTTATTATTCTTTTCAATTTAACTCTCAAATCAAAAAATTATTGGTCCTCTAATTTATTTGTTATTTCAATTGTAATCTTCATTTTTTATTGCTTTTTTTTTTATTCTAAATCTTTTTGTGTGGTTTATTTTGTTTATCTGATTTTGTTCTCCAGCATTTCATTACTTTGAAATTGAGCTTTGCAGTTTTTTCATGCACATATTTTTTTTATCTAAAAACCCTGATTATGAGTTTGAAGCTCTCCATCAATATCGAACACCCAGTTTGAGGAGTTCATTGCATTGAAACAACAATATCAACAACTCTCGACGAATTATGATGAGCTCCGTCAAATAGTCATGGAGATGAGATCAAAGATGGGTGACGATACTTGTGCAGCTTCTTTTTTGCCGTATGGTCCCGGGAACAACCAGTCTCCTCCTCCTCCTCCATTTTATTTTTTAAACACATTAAATTTGTAATGAATATTATTTAACATTACTTTTATATTTTTAATGTTTAATCCAATTTTATTTGTTTATTAAGGTTTTTTACTATTAATAAATTATTTTTTATATATATTTCAAAATACATACCGACAGATATACCGACGGATATTATCCGTCGGTATTTCACAGAGAGTTGCCAAACAATTACCAGCCATGCCATAATTACCGATGGATATATTCCGTCGGTGATTATATACAGAGAGATATACCGACGAATAATATCCGTCGGTATTTCACAGAGGGTTGGCAAACAATTACTACCGATGCCATAATTATGGATGGATAGTCCGTCGGTAATTACCGTTGAAATTGCAGACGGATTTATTCGTTGGTAATGTTCCCGCGGGAAACTTTTTTTTTTGCGCACGCGTCTCCGTCTGTAAGACCGTCGGTGTTCGGTCGGTGGGTGTTTTTTTTTATTTGCAACAGAATTAGCGACGAAAATGGGAGTTACCGGCGACTATTATACCGACGGACGTGTTCCGTCGGTGATGCCGTCTGTAATTATTTCACCGATGGAGTTCATTCCTGTCACCGACGGAATTAGTCCGTCGGTAAAACTGTTTAATGGTGTAATGTATTAGATTTTACAACTTGGTCCTAGTTCTTTAGATTTTTTTAATCATTTTGTTAATGTTATTATTCTTTTCAATTTAACTCTCAAATCAAAAAATTATTGTTGTCCTATAATTTATTTTTAATTTCAATTGTAATCTTTATTTTTTATTGCTTTTTTTATTCTGAACCTTTTTGTGTGGTTTATTTTGCTTATCTGATTTCGTTCTCTAGCATTTCATTACTTTGAAATTGAGCTTTGCAGTTTTTTCATGTAAGTTTTTTTTTATATTTAAAAACCCTGATTATGAGTTTGAAAAGTTAATTGAGTTAATTGAGGTTGATATTTTTTTTCTAGCTTATTTTATTTTTCAATGCAAATTTGGCAAGATAACCTAAAATGACTAATCTCTTAATCCCTAGTTTTTTTTATTTTATCTTTTTATATTTAATTGATTAAAAATTAAATAATATAATTTTTCACTCATCAAGGTTTTTTTTTTTGTCTTCCTGACTATTATTATCATTGTCACTTTTCTTAAAATTATTTGTCGTTTTCTATTATTGACTTTTTTTTGTCATTTGATTCAAATAAAACCAAATTGTTTGATAATTAAAGAATCAAGGGGGGAAAAAGAACTAGCAACGAACAGAAACAAAGACAACAAATATCAAACCCATCTTTCTCGCACCGTGCCCTGTCCACAGTCCCATAAATCACACGTCTGTTAACAGAAGAATCGACAAACTACGAAGAAGAGCCAGCAATAAAATATTAATAAACAAGCTGAGTGCATACGTACGGTCATGTTTCCCGCTAATGTCAGCGTCAACAACTAGTTTTATGAAAACTATGCCACATATAAACAGTGGACTTAGCATATAGCAAGACAATAGAAACACTCTAGAACCCGGGGAGATCAGCACGGAAGAATCTGAATGTGGGCCAAAGTCCACCCTCCCAGGCACCGAAGTCTGGACTCGTCCTTGGAGATCAGAGGATTAATAGATGGACATTTGCAGGAGCCTCTTTTAGGAGCCGCCTTGCCTCATCTCTTGCTTTCCGCGTTGCTTTATTTTCTTTCTCAACCCAACCATCGAGATACCGGATGAATGGATCGATTACAAGTATATTAAGCGCAGTGGCATTTTTAAGCAGATATCTTGCAAACTCAATATCGTCTAAGCGGCTTCGGAAACCAAGCATATGAACCTCCTTCAGAAATTCATGGGTAAATGCAGTTCCATATCCAGAAAATATATTTTTGCATCCTCCAGTCCTAAATGGAGATTTGAGTCGCCATAAAAACTGCAAGAACAAGGAGGAACATTCAATAAACAGCTGATAGCAAGGGTATGTTTGAGACAGTGCAAGTACGCAACACGCACTCTTTGGATGCTTAGTTATTAAAGGTGACACAATCAATGTGCACTGGTTAGGGTATTTTCAGATTTTCATTTTTTTTCCTTTTCCTTATATAAAAAGAACTCAAAAAAAAAATTGATTATAGACGTGTTGAATGCCCTGCCATCATCACAACCCATCTGTTTTTACCAGTCTCATAGGTTAAGGTCTCCAATGTTTATAGACTGCACAGTAGAGGAACCGGTAGTAGAGGAATGTCAAAAACAACTGGTACGTTTTTAAAGACCAATTAAGACTTGCAGCAAGAATTTAACTATATGACAACTAATAATCCAAAATGCTGCTTTGATCCTCCAAAGACCAAACATATGAAACACCATTGCCAATGTCACAGTTGAAAGTACCGAAACATTTCTATTGGGCATGACATGCCCCAGACATGGTCGCATGTTCGTTTTGTTTAGACATCCAATTAAGCAACTCAACCAAGAAGCCATTATGCATTTTGCATATGCAGAAGCTATAAAGTTCCTGATATATGTAGCCTATGAGAATAAGATACTAGGGCAATAAATTCCAGAACTCAAACAACTTCGAGCAGAATCTAGAACTTACTTTCACCTGGAGCACTTGCAAGAAAGGTGATGCTCTCAGAAGATACCACAAGGCGGTATCATAGTATTCATGAACTAAAAGGGTCAATACCTTAAGATTAACCAGTCTGGGGAAGACAGTTAAACTTGTGTTGACCTGTAGAATGGAAAGGAATACGTTATAATAAGTAGATTAAACACATAACAAAGGGGGGAAAAAAGGCCAACAATCAACTTTCATATACCTCTAAAGGGACAATCCTGAGCCCAAGACTTTTTAGCTGAGGGGCATTGAACGCAAGATGGTCGCAGATATTAGCAACGTAATCGAAAGTTGAATCGTAAATGTCAATGATTGCATCTTCAAGTTGAGGTACACAATTGAGTGAAAAGTTAACCTTTCTGCCCCTATATATAAAGGAGACAAGGTTTGCTGCCCATATCTCAATGTTATCCAAAGAACGGCAATGAGATACTTCCAAGTACCTCAGCCGAAGGGATGGGCCAGAAACTTTTAAATTAACCAACTTGGGGACATTGCCAACAGAGAATCTTTCAAGAAGTAAGCAGCTAGATAATAACTTGTTAAGCTCATTTTCAGTGACCATTACATACGTTAAAGAAAGCTCTACCAGAGACTTCAAACTGCTGAAATAGGGAGGAAGATGTAATATACATCCTGCTATACGCAAGTATTTGATAGAGGACAAGGCTTTCTCATCAGAAAAGAAGAAACACGGGAATGTGTACATCTCGGTATCCACGTCAATTTCCTGTTCTTCTGTCAAGTCCAGAATAAGGTTTTCAACCTTTCTTTCTATTGCGAAAGAAATCCATTTATCGATATAGCGACCAGACCTGCAGTCCAGCTCATAACAAATCCAAAACTTGTTTATATTTTGGCCACTGTGTAAAGACAATACATTACTCACCATTCTTACGAAATCTCTTCTTCTCATCCACGGATCAGGATGGGCCATGTGATTAACATTAAAGTTAAGATTAGGTATAAATGTCCATAGATTCCTCCATCTCCGTGAGAGTAAACTGGTTATCGCTGCGTCTTTAGGGGTCAAGAAGGAGAGAATATGGATAATAATTTCATCCGGCAAAGCAGAGATCACATCCCTCTTCTTAGAGCTCGACGACTAATTATCAAAACAAACAAACAATTGAAAAGGACAATTAGCAGATTCCATAATACCAAGTTCACCTTTTCGTCAAACTCAACAGTGTTTCAAGTTGTTCGGCTAGACAGAACAAAGGAAAAAACAGTCTTCTATCCAAAATATATATATTTTTGCTAGAAGATAGAAGATAAATAGAGGCCGAGAGAGAATCCTTCGAGCGATAACCAGCCAAAAAAAAATATTGACAGCATTGTTAATACATAGACACGGCCTTTCCCCTTTATTCCATGAATCTTAACTTTAAAAATTGCTAATTTACCAGCCAACCCGTTTCAGTTAAATTAAATAAAAATCGAGGCTTTATATAAATTCATCCATATCCACACACAATGTGTGTGTATCACAAACGGTTCGGTGGTTCTTTGCAAAGAAATTTAACAGGCTCTCAAATTATTGAACGGAGTAAAAGGAACAAATCCAGAAAGAAATTAAAAAAAACAGACTTTGGATCTTAAAAAATCTTCCTGCCAGGAGATTGAGAAGAAATAGAGACTATGCGAGGTAGCAGATTTGACTTACCTTACGACAGAAACGTGATTTCTTCATGCTATACATGGATGACACCCTCAGCATTGTAATTTTTTGTTGGATGGCGATGATAAGTTATCTCAGATATCTACTATTACAGAGCCCCGGCAGCTCCCTCCAGTCCTCTAGTTTTTTCGCCTGCTGGGTGTCTTAGGAGAGATACAGGAGTTGCTTAGAATTTAAATATAGATCGAGTTGTCAGATGCAGATACGGAGTTGAGAAATAGGAAGGGTGCCGACTTAGTGCTGTTTTCTCGGGCCCTAAGTGTTTCTGGGTCGTACCCAAAGGCAATGATTTTGCCAATATTACGGTTACAGTTACAATTACAATCTCACTACCTTGCGATTGCGTTATTGCATGCAAGTACAATTACAATTACAATTACAATTACAATTACATTATAATTAAAAAAAATTCTGTTACAATCAATCCTAACCATTATAATTATACAAGTACTCAGATTAAAATTCTAGCGCACCAAGATAAAAACAACCCCGAAACATATTTATATTTAGAGTGAAACAAAAAAATTAAATGACTTTTTAATTGACATAGATACTCAAAAGAAAAATAAGATAAAACTCGCAGTACGTAATTAAATTTAATTATTATACTATAATATGGTGGGATGATCACATTTTGAATAGATAAAGAAACTAAAAAAGACCTATTGACACTTAGAAGAGATGGGAACCATAACAAAAAAACAAAAAAATTATCTCTTTCAGTCTTAGAAATTAAAGAGCTCGAATCAAGGGCTTAAAAATGTGGAGAATTACCTCAATAAAATAAAAATTACTATGATTTGTGTTATTACAGTGGAGGATAGGAAGACAACCATGACAAGGATTTTTTGATAGGCTGAACCAAGATATAACTAATATTATAGAGCTACAACATCATATAGAGTAAGAGAAAATGGTATATATAATAGCTATGAAGTTTGGGAGATAACTTAAAAGGGAGGAGCAATACACAGTAAATATTTAATTCATGATCTTCATCATCAAAGAGGTTGAATTTAAGAAAAAAAAAAAAAGGATTGCCTAAACCAAGCCTTTATCGGTACTAAGGTCGAACCATCTAAAGCGAAAAAAGAGGTCCCTATAAAATCTAAAGTTAATTCTAAAACCTTGTTATAACAAACCTCCTTGTCTAATTTTTGGTGACTAGTGTTAGGTTTTTTCCCTAAACTTTTACCTTAGAAAATTTAAGTGGCAATTACATTTTTTTTCACAATTTCCCTTTTAATTTTAGAGATCATATTAATATTGGGTAGTGATAATATGGCAACTCTACTAGGGATTAAGGTTAAACCTATATGCAAGTGTTTTCTATTTTACCACCTTTGATCATTTATTTATTTCATTTTGTTTTATCATTTATTTTAAGTCTATTGGATTGAATGTGAATGCATATTATTTTTTAGTTTTCACACACTTCATATAAAAAACCAACTAAAGCTTTGGACCCAAGCTCGTACCCTTTTAGGATTAGATAGGAAAATTCAAGCGACGAGTGTGATTTATGTCTACTAATGCTCACTTAAACTTTTGCTCATGTTAGAACTCACTTTATGCATAGGGTATAAAGCAGTTACTCCCTTACCTATATTGCATTAAGTTAAGATGTCATGCTACCACCCTAGTAATTAGGACGATGTACGAACATAAAATATCTTAAATAATAGACACTACCAGAAAATCAACGAAAACCAACGGAATTACCGACGGAATTATTTTGTCGATAATTTTTACCGAAGGATATAATTTCATCTCTAATTTTATCGGTCTATACCGACAGACCTTTGCTGTCGGTAATAATTACCGACGACATAGATTTCGTCGGCAATTCAGTCGGTATATACCGACCGAATTGTCGATGGAATATATAGAATTTTGAAAAAAAGAAACAGTGTGATGACGTGGAATTTTTTTAGACGATTTGACCGATGGAATGACCAAGGGATTCAAACCGGGATCTCCGTACAGTGATGTGGCCCATTCACCGTCAAAATTACCAATGGGTATACCGACAGGACGTGTCCGTCGATAATTCCATTGGTAAAAGCCAATATATCCACACTCTACCAACTCTCTCCTCCTCTATTTCTCCTCCTTCTTCCCCATCCCAACTCTCCCCTCCCAAACTGCAAACAACCACCCACCCCCCTAAAAATATCCTCCTCTTCTCAACACAAGCACTCATCTTTCTTATACTTTTATACGTGGTCACAACATCCGTTCTCTGATTTATTGTGGATTAATTTTATTATTTGTTGTAAGTAAATCTATCCTTTTTAATTTTAACATTTAAATGTCAATTTTATTGTTTTTTTAGTATATGTATTTTGTTAACGTATGTACTTGTTTTATTGTTATTTGTCAAAGAAACTTGTAGTTTGAATGTATAATTTTGTAGTTGTTATAGTTTCTTTTAGATTTTGTCAAATTGTATTTGTTTGTAAATTGTTGAAACTTTGTTAGAATTACACCAAATTAGATGTGTTGTGATGAAATAAATAATAGCTTTTTAACGGGTCTGTTTTAATTTTTATCAATTCTATTGCGGAGTTGTGGTTTCTGTAAATTTATATATGTATAAATTTGTATGGACGTTTATAATTGATAATAAATATTTAACATAGGTGTTTTTTTAGTTTGTTGGATAATGTCGGGGCAAACTAATATTTTTGCAAATTTATTTACATAACATAGTTAATTAATACATGTTGTCATCATAATTTTATAGAGGTTCAATAAAAGTCATGGATGATCGTTCATGGATGTATCGGGACTCATCCCAAAGATTGCGAAGGATGGATTATTGTAACGGTGTCCAGGGTTTTATTAATTTCACAACATCTATTTCGAGGGATTTTACTGATGGCGGTATTAGGTGTCCATGAAGAAAGTGTAAAAATTTAAAGTTTATGCATCAAGATGTTGTAACGATACATCTTCTAACCAAAGGGTTCATGGAGGATTACCTGTGTTGGTATGCTTATGGAGAACTATTTGTTCCTGATGAGAGCATGGAAGAAAGGGTGGTTGGGTCAACTTCTAGTGCAAGCAACATGCATGAAGTTGGAAACGAGAACAGTAATCCTTACAGGAATATGGTTATGGATGCAATGAGAATGAGTTAAGGTAATGTCAGGGAATGTCCAATCGTAGAAGAAGAACCTAATGCAGATGGAGCAAGGTTTTTTTAATCTGTTGAGAGATTCTGACGAACCATTATGGGATTGCTGCACGAACCACAGTAAATTATCAACCGTAGCACAGGTGTTCACCATCAAGTCAGATCACGGGTTGAGTGAGGCCGGTTATGACAAGATTATTGAATGGGCGAGAAGCATTTTACCTGAAGGGAACAGGCTGAAAGAGAACTTTTATGCTGCCAGGTCCATGATGAAACCCCTCGGTTTAGGATACTAGAAAATTGATATATGCCCTAACTTCTGCATGTTATACTACCTTGAAAATGCTGAGATGACCGAGTGCATGACATGCGGGCATTCCCGTTACAAACCCCGAACTGGTAGAGGGAAGACTCTCGTGGCATATAAAAAACTTAGATACTTCCCAATCACACCTAGACTGCAGGGTTATTCATGTCACCAAGGACCGCTGAGCACATGATATGGCACCAATCACACCGTACGGTTGATGAAGTGATGGTTCATCCTTCTGACGGTGAAGCCTGGAACCACTTTAACAGTATGCATCCTCACTTTTCAGCTGAATCAAGGAACGTGCGTCTTGGGTTGTATACTGACGGATTCAACCCATTCGGGTCATTTGCTGCTCCTTATTCTTGTTGGCCGGTCATACTGACGGTTTATAACTTGCCACCGGGGATGTGTATGAGGCCAGAGTTCATGTTTTTATCTATGGTCATACCAGGTCCAAGCAGTCCGGGGCGGAATATAGATGTTTATCTTCGTCCGTTGATTGATGAGTTGACGCAGTTGTGGTCCTCTAGAGCTTTGACTTATGACATCTCGAGGAAACAGAATTTTGTTATGAGAGCAGCTTTGATATGGACTATCAATGATTTCCCAGCTTATGGAATGGTTTCTGGTTGGAGCACGCATGGAAAGCTAGCATGTCCATACTGTATGGAGAACAACAAGGCATTCACGCTAACAAACGGGGGTAAATCTTCTTTTTTTGACTGTCACCGTCATTTCTTGCCACATAACCACAGGTACAGAAAGAACAGAAAGGATTTCTTTGTTGGCAGAGTTGAAAATGATGTTGCACCCCCGCGTCTTTCCGGTGAAGAATTGTTTGATGTTGTGTCAGAGTACGGTGACATACTGTTTGGTCTCCAATCAGGTAAGCAGAAGTTTCCTGGTTTTGGTTTGACCCATAATTGTGTGAAACGAAGTATCTTTTGCGAGCTTCCTTATTGGAAGACCAATCTTCTCCGCCATAACCTTGACGTCATGCACATTGAAAAGAACGTGTTTGAGAACATTTTCAACACCGTCATGGATGTGAAGGGGAAGACAAAGGACAACATCAAGGCTAGATTGGATGTAGCGCTGTTCTGTAACCATAAAAATATGGAGTTGGTTTGTGATGGGTCACGGGTCGCAAAACCAAGAGCAAGCTTCGTGCCAGTCTACAAATGGCTTAAGAGTCTGCGTTTCCCCGATGGACATGCCTCAAACATATCAAGGCTGGTTAATACGGAGGAATGCAGATTATATGGAATGAAGAGTCATGACTGCCACGTGTTTATGCAAACACTCATTCCACACGTGTTTATGCAAACACTCATTCCATTAGCTTTTCGTGATTTGTTGTTAAAAGTGATATGAGATGCATTCACGGAGATCAGTCATTTCTTTAGAGATATATGCTCCAGCAAGTTGAATGTTGATCACATTGAAAGGCTTGAAACGAATATCATCGAAACAATATGCAAACTTGAGATTATATTCCCTCCATCATTTTTTTCTCAATGAAGCATTTACCCGTACATTTACCGTATGAGGTAGAAGTTTGAGGACCAGTCCAATATAGATGGATGTATCCATTCGAGAGGTTAGATATTACATGAGCTATGTAATTTATAATTAAATGTTTTTATTTTTATTTTAATGTTTTTAATTGATAATTTTTTATTAATATATATATATATATATATATGCAGGTACTTGTTCAATCTTAAAAAAAAGGTTAAGAACAAGGCGCATTTTGAGGCGTCAATATGTGAGGCCTATATTGTTGAGGAGATCTCAACATTTATCTCATACTATTTCAAACCTCATTTGAGAACGAGGATAAACCGTGTTCCACGGCATGATGGTGGTGGTGAAGTGTCTTCAAGTGGGAACTTGTCAATATTCTCCAATCCTGGACGACACACACTTAAAAATGCCATGAAGGGAAGATATTTGTCTGAAATAGAGTTAAGACTAGCATACAATTATGTCCTATTTAACTATGATGAGCTGAGACCTTTATTAAGTAAGTAGATGTTCGACTTAAACTTTGTCAAGAGTGTACTATTTATGTTTTGTGATACCATACACTTATATAATTTGCAACAACCTTGCAGGCAACATCGACGATACTTACTGTCCAATAACTCATAGCTGACCGAATCCCAGATCTTTCAATTACAAGATGAACAATTTGCCACATGGTTTAGAACACATGTAAGTCCTATCACAAACTCATTATCTCTTGCAATGTAATTAATTGTAGTCAATGTTACATCATATCCGTTTATTGATTATTGTTGTATTTAATTTACAAGCTAGGTTTATCAAATGGGAGGTAATGCTGCTATTTCACTGTCTTTACTATGTCTGGGTCCTGAAAAAAAATTGTCAAGTGCTATAACAGGTATTTTGTCCATGGATATGTCTTTCATACTGAAGAATACGGGCATGGAAGAAAGACATACAACAGCAGTGTTTGTATTAAGGGATCGACTTCTAGTGAGAAAAGTCAAGTGCTATAACAGGTATTTTGTCCATGGATTGTGCCACAATCACCGACGGATTCACCGACAAAAATTAACCCGTCGGTATTTCACAGAGAGTTGCAAAAAATTTACGGGATTGTGCCACAATCACCGACGGATTTACCGACGAACAAGAACCCATCGGTATTTCACAGAGAGTTGCAAAACATTTACGGGATTGTGCCACAATCATCGACGGGTACACCGACGGCTTTATCGACGTAAAATACCGACGGATTTACGCACATCCCGAAGCGCACGCATGTCTGACACGTGTTCGTCTGCACAAATATCGATGGCTTTACCGACGTACAATACCGATGGATTTACGCACATCCCGAAGCGCACGCATGTCAGACACGTGTCCGTCTGCACAACTACCGATGGATTTTCCGACGGATAGAAAAGTCTGACGGGATTTTCAAAAAAAATTTGGTGCGCATTTCAATTAATTTCCAACGGTATTATCAACGGAATTTAATGCTACCGACAACAATTAATTTCCATCGGTAATACCGTCGGAAAAATTGCTATATGAAACCCCCCCATCCCCCCATTTAGTTCTTTTTTTTCTCTGGCTCTGTTTCTCTTTTCTCCATTTCTCTTCTCCTCTCAGTTTATATTTGGCTTTTGGAAGGGATTTTATTGTTTTGGTGGTAGTTTTAAAAGGTATGTATTCTTTGTTCTTTATCTTTGTATTTTTTTATTTTAATTATGACTATTTTTTTTGGTGTTCTTTGTTTTGTGTATTGTTTGTAGATAAAATCTTAAATTCAACACACTATTAAGGTAAGCATTTTTTATTCCCAAATTTATTTTGAATTGATATAGTGTTTTTTAGTTTTGTGTTTATGTTGTTTTGTGTAGTGTTCTTTAGTTTTTTCATTTTATTTATTAATTTTATGATATTATTGTTTGTATTGGTATAATTGTTATTGTTGAATTTATGTTAAAAATGTTAATTTATATATATAGAATTACATTTAATTAGTTTATCTTAATTTAGGATATTATTATTTGTATTTCTATAATTGTTATTGTTGAATTTATGTTTTAAATGTTAATTGAAATATAGAATTAAATTTAATTAGTTTATCTTAATTTTAGGATATTATTGTTTACATGTCATTGTTATTGCTTGTTATTACATTTTTATATTTATGTGTACACGTTAATTTCTATTTTAAGGTCCATTAGGGTCGATCGTGTTAGGAATAATATTGATTTAGTTACCTTTTGTTTTTGACCATGTAATTATTTATAAATTAAGAGTCTTGTCTCCTAAAACTAGAAATGTAATATTAATCCGTAAATTTGAGTGTATGACTTTAATCTAATGTTTGTAACTCTAAGTACCAATTTAACAATGAATGTTCATAGTTGAAATTGATTCTTTTACTTGAATATCATTATATGATGTTATTGAATAACATGTTGTGTTGATGATGATGAGTTGGGTTGAGATTCAGGATGATTGGATCGGGATGTGAAATAAAATTAGAAGTGTAATATGATTTTGCCGATAACTTGGGACCCCCTAGTATAGGGGAGACTCTGTCGAATTTTTTTTAAGATAATCGAAGTTAATTATGTAATTATTCGTATAAATTTGTGTAGATGCGTAGCATGAAATCTACAGCACGTCGTTAGAAGACGGTTGCAGCTAGTTCTTCTAGCAGCGAGGAGGACGTATCCTTAAGTGCTGATCACGGCGAGGAATCAACGCCAACTTATAATGTTGCCTCTTCTAGCGCGGTCTCACAACGCAGAAACGGTGTGCCTTCACAGCAGGGTCAATTCACCCGCAAGTACCAGGCACAATGGAAGGATGACCTCTCAATGCAAGTTTGTTTAGGTTTTAGTTTTTTTTATATATAAACTTATAACATAATTTATGAACAACTAATTAATATTACTACTTTTATTTAATTTCAAATTCACAAACATTGAGGCTGCAAGGACTATAACATTGGCGTTTAAATCGTCGATGGCGATTCCATTGTTTCAATGGAGCCAGGTTTCCAGACATCCTGAGTGAAAACCTAATATCGATACATGGTTTAATCGATTTCAGGTCGGTATTAATTTTTAATTTCCAGCTTATTTTTAATAAATGATTTTTATAATTTTATAACTCGTACTATTTTTATTTTATATGAATTATTTATATACACAGAACAAATTTGAGTGGGATAGGGCGGACAACAATGTTGTGAGGAGGGTACGGGAGAATCACGCAGCAGCTAGGTAACATCGAAAATAATATTTATTTTTGTTTTATAATTTTATGTTTTAAATTCTAATTTGTTACTATGTAAGTAGGTTGCGTGATTTTTGGTATGACACCCAAAAAAAATAAAAAAGACATGCGAGGGATAACGGTCTAGAAGGATGGAATGAGGTGGCGGTTTGGCAGGAATTCAAACCGTCATTCATCTTGGGGGAAATATGGACGTTATATATTGAGCACGTGACCTCAGAGCGGTTCTCACGACGCTCACAATCCGGCGCCGACAACCGGAACCGGCAAATTCATGGTTCGGTGACCACGCACACTGGCGGATCCATCCCATTCAGCGCACATGCAAAGCGGATGGTAAGATTAATTTTAATGAAATATATCGTTAATTAATTTGTCATTTCTTATAATATATTTAACTTTCAACCTATTTTTTCCTTACAGACTTCGTCTCTTGGACGTGAGCCGAGTCCAATGGAGCTGTTTGTAGACACGCATGTACGGAGTCAAGACCGCCAAAAGGGGGTGCAGCAGTTCGTGGACAACCCTGCTCAGCACTTCGTGGTATGTTGGTTCATTCATTTTATTTTGTAAGTTATTATTTTCTTGAATTGCATCTTGAATTGCATTTGATGATTTTTTTATCGACGGAATTTTCAGGAGACCTATAATAGCCGGTTGAAGGAGAGATATGGAGACAATCCGTCGACCCATCCAGATTTCGATCCAGATTTGTGGATAGAGGTGGGATCGTCTGGTGGACCCGATAAAATCGGGTCTACGGGTTCTCCAACACTACGGCTGAAAACTTGCGTTCGGCTCGTAGTGTCTCAATCGTTAGAAGCTCTCCATCAGTATCGAACACGCAGTTTGAGGAGTTCATTGCGTTGAAACAACAATATCAACAACTCTCGACTAATTATGATGAGCTCCGTCAAATAGTCATGGAGATGAGATCAAAGATGGGTGACGATACTTGTGCAGCTTCTTTTTTGCCGTATTGTCCCGGGAACAACCAGTCTCCTCCTCCTCCTCCATTTTATTTTTTAAACACATTAAATTTGTAATGAATATTATTTAACATTACTTTTATATTTTTAATGTTTAATCCAATTTTATTTGTTTATTAAGGTTTTTTACTATTAATAAATTATTTTTTATATATATTTCAAAATACATACCGACAGATATACCGACGGATAATATCCGTCGGTATTTCACAGAGAGTTGCCAAACAATTACCAGCCATGCCATAATTACTGATGGATATATTCCGTCGGTGATTATATACAGAGAGATATACAGACGAATAATATCCGTCGGTATTTCACAGAGGGTTGGCAAACAATTACTACCGATGCCATAATTACCGATGGATAGTCCGTCGGTAATTACCGTTGAAATTGCAGACGGATTTATTCCGTTGGTAATGTTCCCGCGGGAAACTTTTTTTTTTTGCGCACGCGTCTCCGTCTGTAAGACCGTCGTTGTTCGGTCGGTGGGTGTTTTTTTTTATTTGCAACAGAATTAGCGACGAAAATGGGAGTTACCGGCGACTATTATACCGACGGACGTGTTCCGTCGGTGATGCCGTCTGTAATTTTTTCACCGATGGAGTTCATTCCTGTCACCGACGGAATTAGTCCGTCGGTAAAACTGTTTAATGGTGTAATGTATTAGATTTTACAACTTGGTCCTAGTTCTTTAGATTTTTTTAATCATTTTGTTAATGTTATTATTCTTTTCAATTTAACTCTCAAATCAAAAAATTATTGTTGTCCTATAATTTATTTTTAATTTCAATTGTAATCTTTATTTTTTATTGCTTTTTTTATTCTGAACCTTTTTGTGTGGTTTATTTTGCTTATCTGATTTCGTTCTCTAGCATTTCATTACTTTGAAATTGAGCTTTGCAGTTTTTTCATGTAAGTTTTTTTTTATATTTAAAAACCCTGATTATGAGTTTGAAAAGTTAATTGAGTTAATTGAGGTTGATATTTTTTTTCTAGCTTATTTTATTTTTCAATGCAAATTTGGCAAGATAACCTAAAATGACTAATCTCTTAATCCCTAGTTTTTTTTATTTTATCTTTTTATATTTAATTGATTAAAAATTAAATAATATAATTTTTCACTCATCAAGGTTTTTTTTTTTGTCTTCCTGACTATTATTATCATTGTCACTTTTCTTAAAATTATTTGTCGTTTTCTATTATTGACTTTTTTTTGTCATTTGATTCAAATAAAACCAAATTGTTTGATAATTAAAGAATCAAGGGGGGAAAAAGAACTAGCAACGAACAGAAACAAAGACAACAAATATCAAACCCATCTTTCTCGCACCGTGCCCTGTCCACAGTCCCATAAATCACACGTCTGTTAACAGAAGAATCGACAAACTACGAAGAAGAGCCAGCAATAAAATATTAATAAACAAGCTGAGTGCATACGTACGGTCATGTTTCCCGCTAATGTCAGCGTCAACAACTAGTTTTATGAAAACTATGCCACATATAAACAGTGGACTTAGCATATAGCAAGACAATAGAAACACTCTAGAACCCGGGGAGATCAGCACGGAAGAATCTGAATGTGGGCCAAAGTCCACCCTCCCAGGCACCGAAGTCTGGACTCGTCCTTGGAGATCAGAGGATTAATAGATGGACATTTGCAGGAGCCTCTTTTAGGAGCCGCCTTGCCTCATCTCTTGCTTTCCGCGTTGCTTTATTTTCTTTCTCAACCCAACCATCGAGATACCGGATGAATGGATCGATTACAAGTATATTAAGCGCAGTGGCATTTTTAAGCAGATATCTTGCAAACTCAATATCGTCTAAGCGGCTTCGGAAACCAAGCATATGAACCTCCTTCAGAAATTCATGGGTAAATGCAGTTCCATATCCAGAAAATATATTTTTGCATCCTCCAGTCCTAAATGGAGATTTGAGTCGCCATAAAAACTGCAAGAACAAGGAGGAACATTCAATAAACAGCTGATAGCAAGGGTATGTTTGAGACAGTGCAAGTACGCAACACGCACTCTTTGGATGCTTAGTTATTAAAGGTGACACAATCAATGTGCACTGGTTAGGGTATTTTCAGATTTTCATTTTTTTTCCTTTTCCTTATATAAAAAGAACTCAAAAAAAAAATTGATTATAGACGTGTTGAATGCCCTGCCATCATCACAACCCATCTGTTTTTACCAGTCTCATAGGTTAAGGTCTCCAATGTTTATAGACTGCACAGTAGAGGAACCGGTAGTAGAGGAATGTCAAAAACAACTGGTACGTTTTTAAAGACCAATTAAGACTTGCAGCAAGAATTTAACTATATGACAACTAATAATCCAAAATGCTGCTTTGATCCTCCAAAGACCAAACATATGAAACACCATTGCCAATGTCACAGTTGAAAGTACCGAAACATTTCTATTGGGCATGACATGCCCCAGACATGGTCGCATGTTCGTTTTGTTTAGACATCCAATTAAGCAACTCAACCAAGAAGCCATTATGCATTTTGCATATGCAGAAGCTATAAAGTTCCTGATATATGTAGCCTATGAGAATAAGATACTAGGGCAATAAATTCCAGAACTCAAACAACTTCGAGCAGAATCTAGAACTTACTTTCACCTGGAGCACTTGCAAGAAAGGTGATGCTCTCAGAAGATACCACAAGGCGGTATCATAGTATTCATGAACTAAAAGGGTCAATACCTTAAGATTAACCAGTCTGGGGAAGACAGTTAAACTTGTGTTGACCTGTAGAATGGAAAGGAATACGTTATAATAAGTAGATTAAACACATAACAAAGGGGGGAAAAAAGGCCAACAATCAACTTTCATATACCTCTAAAGGGACAATCCTGAGCCCAAGACTTTTTAGCTGAGGGGCATTGAACGCAAGATGGTCGCAGATATTAGCAACGTAATCGAAAGTTGAATCGTAAATGTCAATGATTGCATCTTCAAGTTGAGGTACACAATTGAGTGAAAAGTTAACCTTTCTGCCCCTATATATAAAGGAGACAAGGTTTGCTGCCCATATCTCAATGTTATCCAAAGAACGGCAATGAGATACTTCCAAGTACCTCAGCCGAAGGGATGGGCCAGAAACTTTTAAATTAACCAACTTGGGGACATTGCCAACAGAGAATCTTTCAAGAAGTAAGCAGCTAGATAATAACTTGTTAAGCTCATTTTCAGTGACCATTACATACGTTAAAGAAAGCTCTACCAGAGACTTCAAACTGCTGAAATAGGGAGGAAGATGTAATATACATCCTGCTATACGCAAGTATTTGATAGAGGACAAGGCTTTCTCATCAGAAAAGAAGAAACACGGGAATGTGTACATCTCGGTATCCACGTCAATTTCCTGTTCTTCTGTCAAGTCCAGAATAAGGTTTTCAACCTTTCTTTCTATTGCGAAAGAAATCCATTTATCGATATAGCGACCAGACCTGCAGTCCAGCTCATAACAAATCCAAAACTTGTTTATATTTTGGCCACTGTGTAAAGACAATACATTACTCACCATTCTTACGAAATCTCTTCTTCTCATCCACGGATCAGGATGGGCCATGTGATTAACATTAAAGTTAAGATTAGGTATAAATGTCCATAGATTCCTCCATCTCCGTGAGAGTAAACTGGTTATCGCTGCGTCTTTAGGGGTCAAGAAGGAGAGAATATGGATAATAATTTCATCCGGCAAAGCAGAGATCACATCCCTCTTCTTAGAGCTCGACGACTAATTATCAAAACAAACAAACAATTGAAAAGGACAATTAGCAGATTCCATAATACCAAGTTCACCTTTTCGTCAAACTCAACAGTGTTTCAAGTTGTTCGGCTAGACAGAACAAAGGAAAAAACAGTCTTCTATCCAAAATATATATATTTTTGCTAGAAGATAGAAGATAAATAGAGGCCGAGAGAGAATCCTTCGAGCGATAACCAGCCAAAAAAAAATATTGACAGCATTGTTAATACATAGACACGGCCTTTCCCCTTTATTCCATGAATCTTAACTTTAAAAATTGCTAATTTACCAGCCAACCCGTTTCAGTTAAATTAAATAAAAATCGAGGCTTTATATAAATTCATCCATATCCACACACAATGTGTGTGTATCACAAACGGTTCGGTGGTTCTTTGCAAAGAAATTTAACAGGCTCTCAAATTATTGAACGGAGTAAAAGGAACAAATCCAGAAAGAAATTAAAAAAAACAGACTTTGGATCTTAAAAAATCTTCCTGCCAGGAGATTGAGAAGAAATAGAGACTATGCGAGGTAGCAGATTTGACTTACCTTACGACAGAAACGTGATTTCTTCATGCTATACATGGATGACACCCTCAGCATTGTAATTTTTTGTTGGATGGCGATGATAAGTTATCTCAGATATCTACTATTACAGAGCCCCGGCAGCTCCCTCCAGTCCTCTAGTTTTTTCGCCTGCTGGGTGTCTTAGGAGAGATACAGGAGTTGCTTAGAATTTAAATATAGATCGAGTTGTCAGATGCAGATACGGAGTTGAGAAATAGGAAGGGTGCCGACTTAGTGCTGTTTTCTCGGGCCCTAAGTGTTTCTGGGTCGTACCCAAAGGCAATGATTTTGCCAATATTACGGTTACAGTTACAATTACAATCTCACTACCTTGCGATTGCGTTATTGCATGCAAGTACAATTACAATTACAATTACAATTACAATTACATTATAATTAAAAAAAATTCTGTTACAATCAATCCTAACCATTATAATTATACAAGTACTCAGATTAAAATTCTAGCGCACCAAGATAAAAACAACCCCGAAACATATTTATATTTAGAGTGAAACAAAAAAATTAAATGACTTTTTAATTGACATAGATACTCAAAAGAAAAATAAGATAAAACTCGCAGTACGTAATTAAATTTAATTATTATACTATAATATGGTGGGATGATCACATTTTGAATAGATAAAGAAACTAAAAAAGACCTATTGACACTTAGAAGAGATGGGAACCATAACAAAAAAACAAAAAAATTATCTCTTTTAGTCTTAGAAATTAAAGAGCTCGAATCAAGGGCTTAAAAATGTGGAGAATTACCTCAATAAAATAAAAATTACTATGATTTGTGTTATTACAGTGGAGGATAGGAAGACAACCATGACAAGGATTTTTTGATAGGCTGAACCAAGATATAACTAATATTATAGAGCTACAACATCATATAGAGTAAGAGAAAATGGTATATATAATAGCTATGAAGTTTGGGAGATAACTTAAAAGGGAGGAGCAATACACAGTAAATATTTAATTCATGATCTTCATCATCAAAGAGGTTGAATTTAAGAAAAAAAAAAAAAGGATTGCCTAAACCAAGCCTTTATCGGTACTAAGGTCGAACCATCTAAAGCGAAAAAAGAGGTCCCTATAAAATCTAAAGTTAATTCTAAAACCTTGTTATAACAAACCTCCTTGTCTAATTTTTGGTGACTAGTGTTAGGTTTTTTCCCTAAACTTTTACCTTAGAAAATTTAAGTGGCAATTACATTTTTTTTCACAATTTCCCTTTTAATTTTAGAGATCATATTAATATTGGGTAGTGATAATATGGCAACTCTACTAGGGATTAAGGTTAAACCTATATGCAAGTGTTTTCTATTTTACCACCTTTGATCATTTATTTATTTCATTTTGTTTTATCATTTATTTTAAGTCTATTGGATTGAATGTGAATGCATATTATTTTTTAGTTTTCACACACTTCATATAAAAAACCAACTAAAGCTTTGGACCCAAGCTCGTACCCTTTTAGGATTAGATAGGAAAATTCAAGCGACGAGTGTGATTTATGTCTACTAATGCTCACTTAAACTTTTGCTCATGTTAGAACTCACTTTATGCATAGGGTATAAAGCAGTTACTCCCTTACCTATATTGCATTAAGTTAAGATGTCATGCTACCACCCTAGTAATTAGGACGATGTACGAACATAAAATATCTTAAATAATAGACACTACCAGAAAATCAACGAAAACCAACGGAATTACCGACGGAATTATTTTGTCGATAATTTTTACCGAAGGATATAATTTCATCTCTAATTTTATCGGTCTATACCGACAGACCTTTGCTGTCGGTAATAATTACCGACGACATAGATTTCGTCGGCAATTCAGTCGGTATATACCGACCGAATTGTCGATGGAATATATAGAATTTTGAAAAAAAGAAACAGTGTGATGACGTGGAATTTTTTTAGACGATTTGACCGATGGAATGACCAAGGGATTCAAACCGGGATCTCCGTACAGTGATGTGGCCCATTCACCGTCAAAATTACCAATGGGTATACCGACAGGACGTGTCCGTCGATAATTCCATTGGTAAAAGCCAATATATCCACACTCTACCAACTCTCTCCTCCTCTATTTCTCCTCCTTCTTCCCCATCCCAACTCTCCCCTCCCAAACTGCAAACAACCACCCACCCCCCTAAAAATATCCTCCTCTTCTCAACACAAGCACTCATCTTTCTTATACTTTTATACGTGGTCACAACATCCGTTCTCTGATTTATTGTGGATTAATTTTATTATTTGTTGTAAGTAAATCTATCCTTTTTAATTTTAACATTTAAATGTCAATTTTATTGTTTTTTTAGTATATGTATTTTGTTAACGTATGTACTTGTTTTATTGTTATTTGTCAAAGAAACTTGTAGTTTGAATGTATAATTTTGTAGTTGTTATAGTTTCTTTTAGATTTTGTCAAATTGTATTTGTTTGTAAATTGTTGAAACTTTGTTAGAATTACACCAAATTAGATGTGTTGTGATGAAATAAATAATAGCTTTTTAACGGGTCTGTTTTAATTTTTATCAATTCTATTGCGGAGTTGTGGTTTCTGTAAATTTATATATGTATAAATTTGTATGGACGTTTATAATTGATAATAAATATTTAACATAGGTGTTTTTTTAGTTTGTTGGATAATGTCGGGGCAAACTAATATTTTTGCAAATTTATTTACATAACATAGTTAATTAATACATGTTGTCATCATAATTTTATAGAGGTTCAATAAAAGTCATGGATGATCGTTCATGGATGTATCGGGACTCATCCCAAAGATTGCGAAGGATGGATTATTGTAACGGTGTCCAGGGTTTTATTAATTTCACAACATCTATTCCGAGGGATTTTACTGATGGCGGTATTAGGTGTCCATGAAGAAAGTGTAAAAATTTAAAGTTTATGCATCAAGATGTTGTAACGATACATCTTCTAACCAAAGGGTTCATGGAGGATTACCTGTGTTGGTATGCTTATGGAGAACTATTTGTTCCTGATGAGAGCATGGAAGAAAGGGTGGTTGGGTCAACTTCTAGTGCAAGCAACATGCATGAAGTTGGAAACGAGAACAGTAATCCTTACAGGAATATGGTTATGGATGCAATGAGAATGAGTTAAGGTAATGTCAGGGAATGTCCAATCGTAGAAGAAGAACCTAATGCAGATGGAGCAAGGTTTTTTTAATCTGTTGAGAGATTCTGACGAACCATTATGGGATTGCTGCACGAACCACAGTAAATTATCAACCGTAGCACAGGTGTTCACCATCAAGTCAGATCACGGGTTGAGTGAGGCCGGTTATGACAAGATTATTGAATGGGCGAGAAGCATTTTACCTGAAGGGAACAGGCTGAAAGAGAACTTTTATGCTGCCAGGTCCATGATGAAACCCCTCGGTTTAGGATACTAGAAAATTGATATATGCCCTAACTTCTGCATGTTATACTACCTTGAAAATGCTGAGATGACCGAGTGCATGACATGCGGGCATTCCCGTTACAAACCCCGAACTGGTAGAGGGAAGACTCTCGTGGCATATAAAAAACTTAGATACTTCCCAATCACACCTAGACTGCAGGGTTATTCATGTCACCAAGGACCGCTGAGCACATGATATGGCACCAATCACACCGTACGGTTGATGAAGTGATGGTTCATCCTTCTGACGGTGAAGCCTGGAACCACTTTAACAGTATGCATCCTCACTTTTCAGCTGAATCAAGGAACGTGCGTCTTGGGTTGTATACTGACGGATTCAACCCATTCGGGTCATTTGCTGCTCCTTATTCTTGTTGGCCGGTCATACTGACGGTTTATAACTTGCCACCGGGGATGTGTATGAGGCCAGAGTTCATGTTTTTATCTATGGTCATACCAGGTCCAAGCAGTCCGGGGCGGAATATAGATGTTTATCTTCGTCCGTTGATTGATGAGTTGACGCAGTTGTGGTCCTCTAGAGCTTTGACTTATGACATCTCGAGGAAACAGAATTTTGTTATGAGAGCAGCTTTGATATGGACTATCAATGATTTCCCAGCTTATGGAATGGTTTCTGGTTGGAGCACGCATGGAAAGCTAGCATGTCCATACTGTATGGAGAACAACAAGGCATTCACGCTAACAAACGGGGGTAAATCTTCTTTTTTTGACTGTCACCGTCATTTCTTGCCACATAACCACAGGTACAGAAAGAACAGAAAGGATTTCTTTGTTGGCAGAGTTGAAAATGATGTTGCACCCCCGCGTCTTTCCGGTGAAGAATTGTTTGATGTTGTGTCAGAGTACGGTGACATACTGTTTGGTCTCCAATCAGGTAAGCAGAAGTTTCCTGGTTTTGGTTTGACCCATAATTGTGTGAAACGAAGTATCTTTTGCGAGCTTCCTTATTGGAAGACCAATCTTCTCCGCCATAACCTTGACGTCATGCACATTGAAAAGAACGTGTTTGAGAACATTTTCAACACCGTCATGGATGTGAAGGGGAAGACAAAGGACAACATCAAGGCTAGATTGGATGTAGCGCTGTTCTGTAACCATAAAAATATGGAGTTGGTTTGTGATGGGTCACGGGTCGCAAAACCAAGAGCAAGCTTCGTGCCAGTCTACAAATGGCTTAAGAGTCTGCGTTTCCCCGATGGACATGCCTCAAACATATCAAGGCTGGTTAATACGGAGGAATGCAGATTATATGGAATGAAGAGTCATGACTGCCACGTGTTTATGCAAACACTCATTCCACACGTGTTTATGCAAACACTCATTCCATTAGCTTTTCGTGATTTGTTGTTAAAAGTGATATGAGATGCATTCACGGAGATCAGTCATTTCTTTAGAGATATATGCTCCAGCAAGTTGAATGTTGATCACATTGAAAGGCTTGAAACGAATATCATCGAAACAATATGCAAACTTGAGATTATATTCCCTCCATCATTTTTTTCTCAATGAAGCATTTACCCGTACATTTACCGTATGAGGTAGAAGTTTGAGGACCAGTCCAATATAGATGGATGTATCCATTCGAGAGGTTAGATATTACATGAGCTATGTAATTTATAATTAAATGTTTTTATTTTTATTTTAATGTTTTTAATTGATAATTTTTTATTAATATATATATATATATGCAGGTACTTGTTCAATCTTAAAAAAAAGGTTAAGAACAAGGCGCATTTTGAGGCGTCAATATGTGAGGCCTATATTGTTGAGGAGATCTCAACATTTATCTCATACTATTTCAAACCTCATTTGAGAACGAGGATAAACCGTGTTCCACGGCATGATGGTGGTGGTGAAGTGTCTTCAAGTGGGAACTTGTCAATATTCTCCAATCCTGGACGACACACACTTAAAAATGCCATGAAGGGAAGATATTTGTCTGAAATAGAGTTAAGACTAGCATACAATTATGTCCTATTTAACTATGATGAGCTGAGACCTTTATTAAGTAAGTAGATGTTCGACTTAAACTTTGTCAAGAGTGTACTATTTATGTTTTGTGATACCATACACTTATATAATTTGCAACAACCTTGCAGGCAACATCGACGATACTTACTGTCCAATAACTCATAGCTGACCGAATCCCAGATCTTTCAATTACAAGATGAACAATTTGCCACATGGTTTAGAACACATGTAAGTCCTATCACAAACTCATTATCTCTTGCAATGTAATTAATTGTAGTCAATGTTACATCATATCCGTTTATTGATTATTGTTGTATTTAATTTACAAGCTAGGTTTATCAAATGGGAGGTAATGCTGCTATTTCACTGTCTTTACTATGTCTGGGTCCTGAAAAAAAATTGTCAAGTGCTATAACAGGTATTTTGTCCATGGATATGTCTTTCATACTGAAGAATACGGGCATGGAAGAAAGACATACAACAGCAGTATTTGTATTAAGGGATCGACTTCTAGTGAGAAAAGTCAAGTGCTATAACAGGTATTTTGTCCATGGATTGTGCCACAATCACCGACGGATTCACCGACAAAAATTAACCCGTCGGTATTTCACAGAGAGTTGCAAAAAATTTACGGGATTGTGCCACAATCACCGACGGATTTACCGACGAACAAGAACCCATCGGCATTTCACAGAGAGTTGCAAAACATTTACGGGATTGTGCCACAATCATCGACGGGTACACCGACGGCTTTATCGACGTAAAATACCGACGGATTTACGCACATCCCGAAGCGCACGCATGTCTGACACGTGTTCGTCTGCACAAATATCGATGGCTTTACCGACGTACAATACCGATGGATTTACGCACATCCCGAAGCGCACGCATGTCAGACACGTGTCCGTCTGCACAACTACCGATGGATTTTCCGACGGATAGAAAAGTCTGACGGGATTTTCAAAAAAAATTTGGTGCGCATTTCAATTAATTTCCAACGGTATTATCAACGGAATTTAATGCTACCGACAACAATTAATTTCCATCGGTAATACCGTCGGAAAAATTGCTATATGAAACCCCCCCATCCCCCCATTTAGTTCTTTTTTTTCTCTGGCTCTGTTTCTCTTTTCTCCATTTCTCTTCTCCTCTCAGTTTATATTTGGCTTTTGGAAGGGATTTTATTGTTTTGGTGGTAGTTTTAAAAGGTATGTATTCTTTGTTCTTTATCTTTGTATTTTTTTATTTTAATTATGACTATTTTTTTTGGTGTTCTTTGTTTTGTGTATTGTTTGTAGATAAAATCTTAAATTCAACACACTATTAAGGTAAGCATTTTTTATTCCCAAATTTATTTTGAATTGATATAGTGTTTTTTAGTTTTGTGTTTATGTTGTTTTGTGTAGTGTTCTTTAGTTTTTTCATTTTATTTATTAATTTTATGATATTATTGTTTGTATTGGTATAATTGTTATTGTTGAATTTATGTTAAAAATGTTAATTTATATATATAGAATTACATTTAATTAGTTTATCTTAATTTAGGATATTATTATTTGTATTTCTATAATTGTTATTGTTGAATTTATGTTTTAAATGTTAATTGAAATATAGAATTAAATTTAATTAGTTTATCTTAATTTTAGGATATTATTGTTTACATGTCATTGTTATTGCTTGTTATTACATTTTTATATTTATGTGTACACGTTAATTTCTATTTTAAGGTCCATTAGGGTCGATCGTGTTAGGAATAATATTGATTTAGTTACCTTTTGTTTTTGACCATGTAATTATTTATAAATTAAGAGTCTTGTCTCCTAAAACTAGAAATGTAATATTAATCCGTAAATTTGAGTGTATGACTTTAATCTAATGTTTGTAACTCTAAGTACCAATTTAACAATGAATGTTCATAGTTGAAATTGATTCTTTTACTTGAATATCATTATATGATGTTATTGAATAACATGTTGTGTTGATGATGATGAGTTGGGTTGAGATTCAGGATGATTGGATCGGGATGTGAAATAAAATTAGAAGTGTAATATGATTTTGCCGATAACTTGGGACCCCCTAGTATAGGGGAGACTCTGTCGAATTTTTTTTAAGATAATCGAAGTTAATTATGTAATTATTCGTATAAATTTGTGTAGATGCGTAGCATGAAATCTACAGCACGTCGTTAGAAGACGGTTGCAGCTAGTTCTTCTAGCAGCGAGGAGGACGTATCCTTAAGTGCTGATCACGGCGAGGAATCAACACCAACTTATAATGTTGCCTCTTCTAGCGCGGTCTCACAACGCAGAAACGGTGTGCCTTCACAGCAGGGTCAATTCACCCGCAAGTACCAGGCACAATGGAAGGATGACCTCTCAATGCAAGTTTGTTTAGGTTTTAGTTTTTTTTATATATAAACTTATAACATAATTTATGAACAACTAATTAATATTACTACTTTTATTTAATTTCAAATTCACAAACATTGAGGCTGCAAGGACTATAACATTGGCGTTTAAATCGTCGATGGCGATTCCATTGTTTCAATGGAGCCAGGTTTCCAGACATCTTGAGTGAAAACCTAATATCGATACATGGTTTAATCGATTTCAGGTCGGTATTAATTTTTAATTTCCAGCTTATTTTTAATAAATGATTTTTATAATTTTATAACTCGTACTATTTTTATTTTATATGAATTATTTATATACACAGAACAAATTTGAGCGGGATAGGGCGGACAACAATGTTGTGAGGAGGGTACGGGAGAATCACGCAGCAACTAGGTAACATCGAAAATAATATTTATTTTTGTTTTATAATTTTATGTTTTAAATTCTAATTTGTTACTATGTAAGTAGGTTGCGTGATTTTTGGTATGACACCCAAAAAAAATCAAAAAGACATGCGAGGGATAACGGTCTAGAAGGATGGAATGAGGTGGCGGTTTGGCAGGAATTCAAACCGTCATTCATCTTGGGGGAAATATGGACGTTATATATTGAGCACGTGACCTCAGAGCGGTTCTCACGACGCTCACAATCCGGCGCCGACAACCGGAACCGGCAAATTCATGGTTCGGTGACCACGCACACTGGCGGATCCATCCCATTCAGCGCACATGCAAAGCGGATGGTAAGATTAATTTTAATGAAATATATCGTTAATTAATTTGTCATTTCTTATAATATATTTAACTTTCAACCTATTTTTTCCTTACAGACTTCGTCTCTTGGACGTGAGCCGAGTCCAATGGAGCTGTTTGTAGACACGCATGTACGGAGTCAAGACCGCCAAAAGGGGGTGCAGCAGTTCGTGGACAACCCTGCTCAGCACTTCGTGGTATGTTGGTTCATTCATTTTATTTTGTAAGTTATTATTTTCTTGAATTGCATCTTGAATTGCATTTGATGATTTTTTTATCGACGGAATTTTCAGGAGACCTATAATAGCCGGTTGAAGGAGAGATATGGAGACAATCCGTCGACCCATCCAGATTTCGATCCAGATTTGTGGATAGAGGTGGGATCGTCTGGTGGACCCGATAAAATCGGGTCTACGGGTTCTCCAACACTACGGCTGAAAACTTGCGTTCGGCTCGTAGTGTCTCAATCGTTAGAAGCTCTCCATCAGTATCGAACACGCAGTTTGAGGAGTTCATTGCGTTGAAACAACAATATCAACAACTCTCGACTAATTATGATGAGCTCCGTCAAATAGTCATGGAGATGAGATCAAAGATGGGTGACGATACTTGTGCAGCTTCTTTTTTGCCGTATGGTCCCGGGAACAACCAGTCTCCTCCTCCTCCTCCATTTTATTTTTTAAACACATTAAATTTGTAATGAATATTATTTAACATTACTTTTATATTTTTAATGTTTAATCCAATTTTATTTGTTTATTAAGGTTTTTTACTATTAATAAATTATTTTTTATATATATTTCAAAATACATACCGACAGATATACCGACGGATAATATCCGTCGGTATTTCACAGAGAGTTGCCAAACAATTACCAGCCATGCCATAATTACTGATGGATATATTCCGTCGGTGATTATATACAGAGAGATATACAGACGAATAATATCCGTCGGTATTTCACAGAGGGTTGGCAAACAATTACTACCGATGCCATAATTACCGATGGATAGTCCGTCGGTAATTACCGTTGAAATTGCAGACGGATTTATTCCGTTGGTAATGTTCCCGCGGGAAACTTTTTTTTTTTGCGCACGCGTCTCCGTCTGTAAGACCGTCGTTGTTCGGTCGGTGGGTGTTTTTTTTTATTTGCAACAGAATTAGCGACGAAAATGGGAGTTACCGGCGACTATTATACCGACGGACGTGTTCCGTCGGTGATGCCGTCTGTAATTTTTTCACCGATGGAGTTCATTCCTGTCACCGACGGAATTAGTCCGTCGGTAAAACTGTTTAATGGTGTAATGTATTAGATTTTACAACTTGGTCCTAGTTCTTTAGATTTTTTTAATCATTTTGTTAATGTTATTATTCTTTTCAATTTAACTCTCAAATCAAAAAATTATTGTTGTCCTATAATTTATTTTTAATTTCAATTGTAATCTTTATTTTTTATTGCTTTTTTTATTCTGAACCTTTTTGTGTGGTTTATTTTGCTTATCTGATTTCGTTCTCTAGCATTTCATTACTTTGAAATTGAGCTTTGCAGTTTTTTCATGTAAGTTTTTTTTTATATTTAAAAACCCTGATTATGAGTTTGAAAAGTTAATTGAGTTAATTGAGGTTGATATTTTTTTTCTAGCTTATTTTATTTTTCAATGCAAATTTGGCAAGATAACCTAAAATGACTAATCTCTTAATCCCTAGTTTTTTTTATTTTATTTTTTTATATTTAATTGATTAAAAATTAAATAATATAATTTTTCACTCATCAAGGTTTTTTTTTTGTCTTCCTGACTATTATTATCATTGTCACTTTTCTTAAAATTATTTGTCGTTTTCTATTATTGACTTTTTTTTGTCATTTGATTCAAATAAAACCAAATTGTTTGATAATTAAAGAATCAAGGGGGAAAAAAGAACTAGCAACGAACAGAAACAAAGACAACAAATATCAAACCCATCTTTCTCGCACCGTGCCCTGTCCACAGTCCCATAAATCACACGTCTGTTAACAGAAGAATCGACAAACTACGAAGAAGAGCCAGCAATAAAATATTAATAAACAAGCTGAGTGCATACGTACGGTCATGTTTCCCGCTAATGTCAGCGTCAACAACTAGTTTTATGAAAACTATGCCACATATAAACAGTGGACTTAGCATATAGCAAGACAATAGAAACACTCTAGAACCCGGGGAGATCAGCACGGAAGAATCTGAATGTGGGCCAAAGTCCACCCTCCCAGGCACCGAAGTCTGGACTCGTCCTTGGAGATCAGAGGATTAATAGATGGACATTTGCAGGAGCCTCTTTTAGGAGCCGCCTTGCCTCATCTCTTGCTTTCCGCGTTGCTTTATTTTCTTTCTCAACCCAACCATCGAGATACCGGATGAATGGATCGATTACAAGTATATTAAGCGCAGTGGCATTTTTAAGCAGATATCTTGCAAACTCAATATCGTCTAAGCGGCTTCGGAAACCAAGCATATGAACCTCCTTCAGAAATTCATGGGTAAATGCAGTTCCATATCCAGAAAATATATTTTTGCATCCTCCAGTCCTAAATGGAGATTTGAGTCGCCATAAAAACTGCAAGAACAAGGAGGAACATTCAATAAACAGCTGATAGCAAGGGTATGTTTGAGACAGTGCAAGTACGCAACACGCACTCTTTGGATGCTTAGTTATTAAAGGTGACACAATCAATGTGCACTGGTTAGGGTATTTTCAGATTTTCATTTTTTTTCCTTTTCCTTATATAAAAAGAACTCAAAAAAAAAATTGATTATAGACGTGTTGAATGCCCTGCCATCATCACAACCCATCTGTTTTTACCAGTCTCATAGGTTAAGGTCTCCAATGTTTATAGACTGCACAGTAGAGGAACCGGTAGTAGAGGAATGTCAAAAACAACTGGTACGTTTTTAAAGACCAATTAAGACTTGCAGCAAGAATTTAACTATATGACAACTAATAATCCAAAATGCTGCTTTGATCCTCCAAAGACCAAACATATGAAACACCATTGCCAATGCCACAGTTGAAAGTACCGAAACATTTCTATTGGGCATGACATGCCCCAGACATGGTCGCATGTTCGTTTTGTTTAGACATCCAATTAAGCAACTCAACCAAGAAGCCATTATGCATTTTGCATATGCAGAAGCTATAAAGTTCCTGATATATGTAGCCTATGAGAATAAGATACTAGGGCAATAAATTCCAGAACTCAAACAACTTCGAGCAGAATCTAGAACTTACTTTCACCTGGAGCACTTGCAAGAAAGGTGATGCTCTCAGAAGATACCACAAGGCGGTATCATAGTATTCATGAACTAAAAGGGTCAATACCTTAAGATTAACCAGTCTGGGGAAGACAGTTAAACTTGTGTTGACCTGTAGAATGGAAAGGAATACGTTATAATAAGTAGATTAAACACATAACAAAGGGGGGGAAAAAGGCCAACAATCAACTTTCATATACCTCTAAAGGGACAATCCTGAGCCCAAGACTTTTTAGCTGAGGGGCATTGAACGCAAGATGGTCGCAGATATTAGCAACGTAATCGAAAGTTGAATCGTAAATGTCAATGATTGCATCTTCAAGTTGAGGTACACAATTGAGTGAAAAGTTAACCTTTCTGCCCCTATATATAAAGGAGACAAGGTTTGCTGCCCATATCTCAATGTTATCCAAAGAACGGCAATGAGATACTTCCAAGTACCTCAGCCGAAGGGATGGGCCAGAAACTTTTAAATTAACCAACTTGGGGACATTGCCAACAGAGAATCTTTCAAGAAGTAAGCAGCTAGATAATAACTTGTTAAGCTCATTTTCAGTGACCATTACATACGTTAAAGAAAGCTCTACCAGAGACTTCAAACTGCTGAAATAGGGAGGAAGATGTAATATACATCCTGCTATACGCAAGTATTTGATAGAGGACAAGGCTTTCTCATCAGAAAAGAAGAAACACGGGAATGTGTACATCTCGGTATCCACGTCAATTTCCTGTTCTTCTGTCAAGTCCAGAATAAGGTTTTCAACCTTTCTTTCTATTGCGAAAGAAATCCATTTATCGATATAGCGACCAGACCTGCAGTCCAGCTCATAACAAATCCAAAACTTGTTTATATTTTGGCCACTGTGTAAAGACAATACATTACTCACCATTCTTACGAAATCTCTTCTTCTCATCCACGGATCAGGATGGGCCATGTGATTAACATTAAAGTTAAGATTAGGTATAAATGTCCATAGATTCCTCCATCTCCGTGAGAGTAAACTGGTTATCGCTGCGTCTTTAGGGGTCAAGAAGGAGAGAATATGGATAATAATTTCATCCGGCAAAGCAGAGATCACATCCCTCTTCTTAGAGCTCGACGACTAATTATCAAAACAAACAAACAATTGAAAAGGACAATTAGCAGATTCCATAATACCAAGTTCACCTTTTCGTCAAACTCAACAGTGTTTCAAGTTGTTCGGCTAGACAGAACAAAGGAAAAAACAGTCTTCTATCCAAAATATATATATTTTTGCTAGAAGATAGAAGATAAATAGAGGCCGAGAGAGAATCCTTCGAGCGATAACCAGCCAAAAAAAAATATTGACAGCATTGTTAATACATAGACACGGCCTTTCCCCTTTATTCCATGAATCTTAACTTTAAAAATTGCTAATTTACCAGCCAACCCGTTTCAGTTAAATTAAATAAAAATCGAGGCTTTATATAAATTCATCCATATCCACACACAATGTGTGTGTATCACAAACGGTTCGGTGGTTCTTTGCAAAGAAATTTAACAGGCTCTCAAATTATTGAACGGAGTAAAAGGAACAAATCCAGAAAGAAATTAAAAAAAACAGACTTTGGATCTTAAAAAATCTTCCTGCCAGGAGATTGAGAAGAAATAGAGACTATGCGAGGTAGCAGATTTGACTTACCTTACGACAGAAACGTGATTTCTTCATGCTATACATGGATGACACCCTCAGCATTGTAATTTTTTGTTGGATGGCGATGATAAGTTATCTCAGATATCTACTATTACAGAGCCCCGGCAGCTCCCTCCAGTCCTCTAGTTTTTTCGCCTGCTGGGTGTCTTAGGAGAGATACAGGAGTTGCTTAGAATTTAAATATAGATCGAGTTGTCAGATGCAGATACGGAGTTGAGAAATAGGAAGGGTGCCGACTTAGTGCTGTTTTCTCGGGCCCTAAGTGTTTCTGGGTCGTACCCAAAGGCAATGATTTTGCCAATATTACGGTTACAGTTACAATTACAATCTCACTACCTTGCGATTGCGTTATTGCATGCAAGTACAATTACAATTACAATTACAATTACAATTACATTATAATTAAAAAAAATTCTGTTACAATCAATCCTAACCATTATAATTATACAAGTACTCAGATTAAAATTCTAGCGCACCAAGATAAAAACAACCCCGAAACATATTTATATTTAGAGTGAAACAAAAAAATTAAATGACTTTTTAATTGACATAGATACTCAAAAGAAAAATAAGATAAAACTCGCAGTACGTAATTAAATTTAATTATTATACTATAATATGGTGGGATGATCACATTTTGAATAGATAAAGAAACTAAAAAAGACCTATTGACACTTAGAAGAGATGGGAACCATAACAAAAAAACAAAAAAATTATCTCTTTCAGTCTTAGAAATTAAAGAGCTCGAATCAAGGGCTTAAAAATGTGGAGAATTACCTCAATAAAATAAAAATTACTATGATTTGTGTTATTACAGTGGAGGATAGGAAGACAACCATGACAAGGATTTTTTGATAGGCTGAACCAAGATATAACTAATATTATAGAGCTACAACATCATATAGAGTAAGAGAAAATGGTATATATAATAGCTATGAAGTTTGGGAGATAACTTAAAAGGGAGGAGCAATACACAGTAAATATTTAATTCATGATCTTCATCATCAAAGAGGTTGAATTTAAGAAAAAAAAAAAAAGGATTGCCTAAACCAAGCCTTTATCGGTACTAAGGTCGAACCATCTAAAGCGAAAAAAGAGGTCCCTATAAAATCTAAAGTTAATTCTAAAACCTTGTTATAACAAACCTCCTTGTCTAATTTTTGGTGACTAGTGTTAGGTTTTTTCCCTAAACTTTTACCTTAGAAAATTTAAGTGGCAATTACATTTTTTTTCACAATTTCCCTTTTAATTTTAGAGATCATATTAATATTGGGTAGTGATAATATGGCAACTCTACTAGGGATTAAGGTTAAACCTATATGCAAGTGTTTTCTCTTTTACCACCTTTGAGCATTTATTTATTTCATTTCATTTTGTTTTATTTTATTTATTGCATTTATTTTAAGTCTATTAGATTGAATGTGAATGCATATTATTTTTTAGTTTTCACACACTTCATATAAAAAACCAACTAAAGCTTTCAACCCAAAGCTCGTACCCTTTTAGGATTAGATAGGAAAATTCAAACGACGAGTGTGATTTATGTCTACTAATGCTCACTTAAACTTTTGCTCATGTTAGAATTCACTTTATGCATAGGGTATAAAGCAGTTACTCCCTTACCTATATTGCATTAGGTTAAGATGTCATGTTACCACCCAAGTAATTAGGACGATGTACGAACATAAAATATCTTAAATAATAGACACTACCAGAAAATCGACGGAATTATTTTGTCGGTAATTTTTACCGAAGGATATAATTCTGTCTCTAATTTTATCGGTCTATACCGACAGACCTTTGTTGTTGGTAATAAGTACCGACGACATAGATTTCGTCGGCAATTCAGTCGGTATATACCGACCGAATTGTCGATGGAATATATAGAATTTTGAAAAAAAGAAACAGTGTGATGACGTGAAATTTTTTTAGATGATTTGACCGAGGGATTCAAACCGAGATCTTCATATAGTGACGTGGCCCATTCACCGTCAGAATTACCAATGGGTATACCGACAAGATGTGTCCGTCGATGATTTCATTGGTAAAAGCCAATATATCCACACCTTGCCAACTCTCTCCTCCTCTATTTCTCCTTCTTCTTTCTCATCCCAACTCTCCCCTCCCAAACTGCAAACAACCACCCACCCCCCTAAAAATATCCTCCTCTTCTCAACACAAGCACTCATCTTTCTTATACTTTTGTACGTGGTCACAACATTCGTTCTCTCATTTATTATGGATTAATTTTATTATTTATTGTAAGTAAATCTATCCTTTTTAATTTTAACATTTAAATGTCAATTTTATTATTTTTTATTGTTTTTTTAGTATATGTATTTTGTTAACATATGTACTTGTTTTATTGTTATTTGTCAAAAAAACTTGTAGTAAGAATGTATAATTTTGTAGTTGTTATAGTTTCTTTTAGATTTTGTCAAATTCTATTTGTTTGTAAATTGTTGAAACTTTATTAGAATTACACCAAATTAGATGTGATGTGATGAAATAAATAATAGCTTTTTAACGGGTCTGTTTTAAGTTTTATCACTTCTATTGTGGAGTTGTGATTTCCATAAATTTATATATGTATAAATTTGTATGGATGTTGATAATTGATAATAAATATTTAACATAGGTGTTTTTTTAGTTTGTTGGATAATGTCGGGGCAAACCAATATTTTTGCAAATTTATTTACATAACATAGTTAATTAATACATGTTGTCATCATAATTTTATACAGGTTCGATAGAAGTCATGGATGATCGTTCATGGATGTATCGAGACCCACCACAAGGATTGCGGAGGATGGATTATTGTAATAGGGTTCGGGGTTTTATTAATCTTGCAATCCGAGGAATTTTACTGATGGTGGTATTAGATGTCCATGCAAGAAATGTAAAAATAAAAAGTTTATGCATCCAGATGTTGTAACGATGCATCTTCTAACCAAAGGCTTCACGGAGAATTACCTGTGTTGGTATGCACACGGAGAACTATTTGTTCCTAATAAGAGCATGGTAGAAAGGGTGGTTGGGTCATTTTCTAGTGCTAGCAACGTGCATGAAGTTGTAAATGACAAGAGTAATCCTTACAGGAATATTGTTATGGATGCAATAAGAATGAATCAAGGTAATGTCAGTCAATGTTCAATCGTAGAAGAATAACCTAATGCAGATGCAGCAAGGTTTTTTGATCTGTTGAAAGATTCCGACGAACCATTATAGGATGGGTGCACGAACCACAGTAAATTATCGATCGTAGCACAGGTGTTCGCCATCAAGTCAAATCACGGGTTGAGTGAGGCTAGTTATGATAAAATTATGGAATAGGCGAGAAGCATTTTACCTGAAGGGAACAAGTTTAAAGAGAACTTCTATGCGACTAAGTCCATGATAAAACCCCTTGGTTTAGGATACTAGAAAATTGACATGTGCCCTAACTTCTGCATGATTTACTACCTTGAAAATGCTGAGCTAGCCGAGTGCATGACATGTGGACATTCCCGTTACAAACCCAGAACTGGCATGGGAAAGAATCTTGTGGCATATAAGAAACTTAGATACTTCCCAACCACACCTAAATTGCAGAGGTTATTCATGTCACCAAGAACTGCTGAGCACATGACATGACACCAATCACATAATACAGTTGATGGAGTGATGGTACATGGACATGCCTTGAACATATCAAGGCTGGTTAATACGGAGGAATGCAGATTATATGGAATGAAGAGTCATGACTGCCACGTGTTTATGCAAACACTCATTCCATTAGCTTTTCGTGATTTGTTGTTAAAAGTGATATGAGATGCATTCACGGAGATCAGTCATTTCTTTAGAGATATATGCTCCAGCAAGTTGAATGTTGATCACATTGAAAGGCTTGAAACGAATATCATCGAAACAATATGCAAACTTGAGATTATATTCCCTCCATCATTTTTTTCTCAATGAAGCATTTACCCGTACATTTACTATATGAGGTAGAAGTTTGAGGACCAGTCCAATATAAATGGATGTTTCCATTCGAGAGGTTAGATATTACAGTTGCAATGTAATTCATAATTAAAAGTTTTTTCATTGTTTTTTTTAATTGATAATTTTATTTTAATTCTATATATACAGGTACTTGTTCAATCTTAAGAAAAAAGTTAAAAACAAGACGCATGTTGAGGCTTCAATATGTGAGGCCTATATTGTTGAGGAGATCTCAACATTTATCTTGTACTATTTCAAACCTCATTTGAGAATGAGAATCAACCGTGTTCCATGGCATGATGATGGTGGTAAAGTGTCTTTAAATGAAAACTTGTCAATATTCTCCAATCCTAGACGACCCACACCTAAAAATACCGTAAGGGAAAGATATTTGTCTGAAATAGAGTTCAGAGAAGCACACAATTATGTTTTATTTAACTATGATGAGTTGAGACCTTTTATTAAGTAAGTAGATGTACTACTTAAACTTTACCAAGAGTGTACTATTTATATATTGTAATATCATAAACTCATATAATTTGGAACAACCTTGGAGGCAACATCGATAATATTTACTGTCCAATAACTCACAGCTGACCAAATCCCAAATCTTTCAATTACAAGATGAACAATTTAGCATATGGTTTAGAACACATTTAAGTCCTATCACAAACTCATTATCTCTTGCAAGGTAATTATACGTTAATATTATAGAATGTTCATTTATTAATTATTATTGTATTTGATATACAAAGTTTATCAAATGAGAGGTAGTGTTGCTATTTCATTGTCTTTACTAAGCCTAGGCCCTGAAAGAAAAGTCAAGTGCTATAACGGGTATTTTGTCAATGGATATGTGTTTTATATTAAAGAATACGGGCATGAAAAAAAGACATACAACAGCGGTATTTGTATTAAGAGATCGACTTGTAGTGAGTTTGAAGTTGACTACTATGGAAAATTATAAGAGGTCGTCGAATTGCAATATCATAGCGAGCAGAATAGAGTGTTTTTATTCAAATGCTATTGGTATGACACAATTGATAGAGAAATCATAGTAGATCCTCACTATGGTCTCGTTGAAATCAACTCAAAAGCTAGACTCTGCAACATAAACGATGTCTTTGTTTTCACAAAGCAATGCCAACAAGTTTATTACACATACACCCCTTGCTTTAAAAAGGATCGATCAAGAGTTGATTGGTTATCCGTTTTAAAAACAAAACCCAAGGGTCGTGTCGAGGTTGTTCAGGACGAGAACGAAGACACAAGTGTGATAAATGAAGTCTTTCAAGTTAGTGAGTTGGTTGAACCATATCGAGTTACTCATTCGATTGACTTAGAAAAAAAATTGAATTTTCGTGTTTTTGATGATAGTCTTGTTGATGTTGACACAAAGAAGTTGAATATTGTTTTGAGCTCTAGTAGACTAGCTAATGTCGATGAAGATGATGATAACCACATTGAAGAATGCGATGAAGCTGATAACAATTCAACTAACGATGAAGATGAAAATTCTGACTAAATATGATCTGAACACGAAAGTGTAAAGCCTTTTTTTATAATGTAGGAACATGAAATATTTATTTTATAATTGTTTGTTGTTGTTATTGTGTTATGCAGTAAGTTTGTAATTTAAGCTTTTGCGCAAGAGGATAAATAGGCAATACAAACAAAATATGTAAAAGTATGACACAAATATCGACTTCCATACTAACAGAAACCTTCCATCAGTATTTTACAGAGAGTTGCAAAATATTTATTGCATTTTCCACAAATACTGACGTCCATACTGAGGAAACCATTCGTCGGTATTTTACCGAGAGTTGCAAAATATTTATTGCATTTGCCACAATCACCGACGACCTGTGGCCATCGGTATTTTACCGAGAGTTGCAAAATATTTACTGCCCATGCCACAATCATCGACATTATTTCCAACGGATATTCTCTCAGTATAACATCATAGAGGTGTGTGCAACTGTAAAATATACTGACGAAATTTTAGTGTGAAATTCAAAATATACCGACGGAAATTTAATGTCACCGCCATGAAAATAATATTCTAATGTCCGTCAGTAAAGTTGTCGGTAAAATTATAGTATAAAACCCAGCCCCCCCTCCGTGGTTTATTTTTTCTCCGTTCCTCATTTCATCTTCTCTTCTCCTCTCCGTTTGTGTTTTGTTTTTGCAAGAATTGGTGCGAATTTTTATTGTTTTGATTGTAGTTTTCAACATATTAAAAGGTATTTATTCTCTTTTCTTTATCTTTGTATTTTTTACCTTTTTATTTTAATTATGATTATCTTTTGTTCTGTTTTTTGTTTTTTGTTTTGTGTATTGTTCGTAGATAAAATATTGAAATCAACACACTATTAAGGTAAACATTTTTCATTCCTAAAGTCTTTAGTTTTTTCTTTTTATTTGTTCAATTTATTATATTGTTTGTATTGCCATAATAATTGAAAATTTTGTTAAATTTGAATTGTTATTGTTGAATTTACCTTAAAAATGTTAATTGAAATATAGAATTAAATTTAATTATTTTATCTTAATTTTATTATATTATTGTTTGTTATGTTTTTTATTATTTTGATTAATTTTAATTGTTATTTATGAATTTGTATAAATGTTAGTTGAAAATATATTGATGTTAAATTTCTATAGATGTTAGGTTGTATATAAGATTTTGCAATGGAGTTAATTGGCTTCTGGATATTATCAATATTTGGAGATATGAAAAATGTGGGTAGTCTCTAATATAGGAGAGGTGCTGGTGAATTTCTTTAAAATAATTGAATTTAATTATGTACTTATTCGTATAAATTTGTGTAGATGTGTAAAATGAAAATTTAATTATTTTATTGTTTGTATTGTAATAATTATTTGAAAATTTTATTGAATTTTAATTGTTATTGTTGAATTTACCTTGAAAATGGTAATTGGAAATGAACAATTAAATTTAATTATTTTATCTTAATTTTATTCTATTATTGCTTGTTATGTTTTTTTATTATTTCCATTATTTTAATTGTCATTTATGTATTTTTATAGATGTTAGTTGAAAATATATAGATGTTAAATTTCTATAGATGTTAAGTTGTATATAAGATTTTCCAATGGAGTCAATTGGTTTGTGGTTATTGTAAATATTTGCAGGTTTTAAAATTGTGGGTAGTCTCCAGTATAGGGGAGGTGCTGCCAAAAAAATTTTAAATAATTGAATTTAATTCTGTAATTATTCGTATAAATTTGTATAGATGCATAGAATGAAATCAACAGCACGTCGTCAACAGACGGTTGCAGCTAGTTCTTCTAGCAGCAATGATAACTTATCCTTAAGTGCTGATCAAGAAGAGGCACCTGCGCAAATTTGTGATGCTGCCTCTTCTGGCACGGTTTCACAACGCAAAGGCGGTGTGCCTTCACAACGGGGTCAATTCACCCGCAAGTACCAGGCACATTGGAAGAATGACATTTCAATGTCAGTTTGTTTAGGTTTTAGTTTTTTTTATACTTATAACATAATTTCAGGTTCACAAACATTAAGGTTGCCCGGACAATAACATCGGTGTTTAAATCATCGATGGAGATTTCATTATTTCAATGGAGTCAAGTTTCCAAACATCTTGAGTGGAGACCTAATATTGATGCATGGTTTCGATGATTTCAGGAGGGTGTTAACTTCTAATTTCCAGCTTATTTTTAATAAATTATTTTTATAATTTTATATCTTATACTATTTTTATTTTAAATAAATTATTTATACACGGCACAAATTTGAGTGGGATAGCGCGAACAATAATGTTGTCAGAGGGTATGGGAGAATCACGCGACAACTAAGTAACATCGAAAATAATATAATTTTTTGTTTTATAATTTTATGTTCTAAATTCTAATTTGTTACTATGGAAGTAGGTTGCGTGATTTTTGGTATGACACAAAAAAAGCAAAAAGATATGCGAGAAATAACGGTTTAGAAGGCTGGAATGAGGTGGCGATTTGGCGGGAATTCAAACCGTCATTCATCTCGGGGGATATATGGATGCAATATATTGAGCACGTGATGTTTGAGCAATTCGCACGACGCTCACAGTCCGGTGCTGACAACCAGAACAGACAAATTCATGGTTCGGTGACCACGCACACCGGTGGCTCCGTTCCATTCAGTGCACATGCGAAGGGGATGGTAAGATTAATTTAAATGAAATATATCATTAATTAATTTGTTGTTGCTTATAAATATATTTAACTTGCAACATTTTTTTTTCTTACAGGCTACGTCTCTTGGACGTGAGCTGAACTCAATGGAGCTGTTTGTCGAGACGCACGTGCAGAGTGAAGACCACCAAAAAGGGGTGCAAAGTTCATGGACAATGATGCAACCATATTATTCAATAGTTTCACCCATATTTAACTAGTGTTTTGCCTATGTTTTATATATAAAATGCCTTGATATTCTTTATTTTATGTTTGAAGGCACTTTGGATGAAAGATGCAAAAAGGAGTAAATTGGAGATAATTGGCAAATTTGACCTTCAGTCGATGTTTTGTGCAGAGCATGAGCTCTAGAGGTTGAAATGAAGTGATTCCAGTGGCATTAAAAATCTAACATCCATACCTTTCTGGACATCTAAGTCAAGAAAATAAAATAAGGAAGAGCATGGAAATCGCAGCCTTCAAAGTCAAATCTCGCAATTTGCCAGTGTTGACCTTTGGCCATTCCAACTTGCATATCTGAAGCTACAGAAGTCCAATTGATGCAAAATCAATTTTTTTGGATTCATAACTCAAATTTATATAAACGCTCCAGATTTTAGATAAAAACAATGTCATATAAGGGAGATATGACTTTTCAAAGATGACATCTGAATTCTGCCAACAAACAGGTTTCGTGAAGAAACGAGTCCAAATTACGTTCCGAAGCATCTAAACGGATATCCAAGTTTTTATTTCAGCAATTTAGCTCCTTTAAGTCAAAGCTTGAAGATTTCATGCAAGGCTATTTCTCCTTTTTTAGGAAAATAGTTATTGAAGTACTTAAATGTAAACAGTCTACTTAATGGAGGACTATTTTGTAAAATAGAGACCTAGGGTTTCCTAGGATATAAAAAGAATGAGAGAAGAGAAGGGGGGCAGCCATCCAAGAAGAGAAAAACGCCCCCTTCCTCTAAAAAACCCTAAATTATGCATTCTTCCTTCTTTTTGATTAGTTGTTCAACAAACATGCAAGGCTAAACACTTTTTCTTGGTTGCAAGGACACGGAAACCTTCGGATTTCAAGAACTGTGAGATTTATTTTACCTTTTCTTTTCAGTTTATATGATGAATATGTTTGTTCTCCTATGCTTATTTTTCCTATGATTGTTTATTTTAATTGCTAGAGCGGACTCTAAGTTATTATTGTAGACAATCTATTACTAAGTTTGATATCAAAACCGGAGTTGTGGTATATGAACTTGTGAAGCAACTGAGTTTAATAATTGTGGTGGATCTACGTTATTAATCTTAGGGAGAACATTCAATCAAATCAAACATAGACTGCGGACAGTTATGTTTTCTTGATTAATCAACTTATCTAGTTCTTAAGGCTGCCATTAAATTAAATTATTAGTGTGGACACTGTGGTTGTTTGATGGTTAGGGTTAGTTATACGGCGGATCCGTTAACTAACCAATGTTAAGAAGAGATAAATATTCAGAATATAAATTGATGTTTCGTTTCCATGATCAGTTCTGATTTCTGTAGGTGGATGTGTGCTTGTGACCAAGGTTTGTTCTCTTGATAATTTTCTGATTTTATTAAATTTTGTTTGATAGTTTTCTGTTTTCTTTTGCTTTAGCCTAGATAACATCAAAACCCCCCCTAAATTGCATATCATCTAGCATAAAAATCTGACTTGAATCTTCCTCGTGGGATCGACCCCTTGCTTGCTCTATACTATCTTGTGTGTTGTGCTTGAAGCTAGGGTAATTAATTTGTGCGACCACGACATCGCAACATACAACCGTGCTCAACACTTCGTGGTATGTTCGTTCAATCATTTTATTTCATAAGTTATTATTTTCTTGAATTGAATATGATGATTTAAAAAAAAATCAGGAGACCTATAATAGCCGGTTGATTAAGAGATATGGGGACAATCCTTCGACCCATCCAGATTTCGATCCGGATTTATGGATGGAGGTAGGATCGTCTAGTACCCGATAAAAATCGGGTCTACGGGCTCTCCAATACTACGGCCGAAAACTTGCGGGCGGCCCATAGTGTCTCAACCGTTGGGAGCTCTCTATCAGTATCGAGCACCCAGTCTGAGGAGTTCATGACCTTGAAAAAATAATATGAGCTCCGTCAAATGGTCATGGACATTAGATCAAGGATGGGTGATGATACATGTGCAGCCCTTTTTTGGTCGTACAGTCCCGGGAACCACCAGCCTCCTCCTCCTCCTCCTCCTCCAGCTCCGCCGTTATTCTAGTTCAATTTTGTTTTTAAAACACATTAAATTTGTAATGAATATTTGGATGAATATTATTTAACATTATCTTTATATTTTTAATGTTTAATACAATGTTTTTTGGTTAATTAGTTTTTTTTACTATTAATCAATATAATATTTTAAAAAATTAATTTATTCTAAATAATTTTTTTAAAATATTTTTAAATAAATACCGACGGCCTTACAGACAGACAAGGTCTATTAGTATTAGACAGAGAGTTGAAAAAAATTTACTGCCCATGCCACAATCACTGACGAACTGTATCCGTCGGTGATTTACCATTAACAATACCGACGGACTGTATCTGTTAGTATTTTACAGAGAATTCTGAAATAATTACTGCCCATGCCACAATCACCGACGGATTGGCTGTCGGTGATTTACCGGTGGAAATATAGATGGAATAATTTTGTCGGTAAAGTTCTAGCGCGAAAAAAATTTTAGCGCACTTTGTCCATCTATAAGACCGTCGGTGTTTTTTTTTTTTACAGAAGTAGCAACAGAAATGAAAATTACTGATGATCAATATTCCAAGAGACATATTCCGTCGGTGATGTTGTCGGTAAAAATATTTCAGATGAATTTTGTGTCTTACACCGACAAAATTAATACGTCGATAAAACTGTTTAATGGTGTAGTGAGACCAAATGACTCAAACCCTGTATGAGCTAGATTTTATCTATTAAGGTTAACCCTTGATAAGAAACAAATCATATCATGACATGATATATTCATAGTGTTTATCTTAACCCTACTATTTCTCCACCGACCCTTACAGGAAGTGTGAGATGTCAGAACATTTTAAAGGTGTCATTGAGGACATAAGGACTATGTTAGAAGAAAAAAAAACCAATATGGTGAGGGGATTTACCTACCAACATGGTTTGATTTTAAATTTCCAAATCGGGTATATGTTTAAATACATTCATTGATATGTATCCGAGAATTTTTCAAGAAAAGTCAACTTAGTCTATCCTTATAGTCTTGATATAATAGAAAACTCAAATAATAAGCATGCATACTTAATCTAACTTTTTAAAATCATTTATACATTTTATTTATTTATTGTAAATATGCATATCATGAATGAGAAAGAAATATAGGTCTTTCTACAAATGTCTTATCATTGACTTTTATCATTGATGTCATAACCTAATTTTTAACCCCCGAATTTTCTAAATATTTTCAATATACAAAAAAAAAAATCAAAACATATGTTGATGTATTTGTGTTATTTTTAGCATTTTCATCGTCACCTCAAAAGAATTCAAATTTCAAATTTCTTTTCAACACATTTAGCTTTTAATACGTTATTTTCAAAATCATTGATTTTTTCTCATTAAGTTGGCGTTGATGTTGCTTAAAAAAAACAAAATACAAAAAAATAAGAATATATATATATATATATATATATATATATATATATATATTCAAACAAAAGGGGCTAAAATGAAAAGGAAGAAAACAATGGACAAAGGTGAATTTAAGTTGCTTGTTGGACCAAGTAATTAGGAAAAAAGATAAGATTTTGGTGAATTTAGGTTGCTTGTTGGACCAAGTAATTAGAAAAAAAGATAAGATTTTTCACCTATGAATAGGTGGTTATCCTACACAAGAAGGGGGGGTATTGTGAGAAATCTAAAGAAAATACCCAAATAAAAACAGTAGTCCCACAGTCTTCCCAACAACCAAACATAAAAAACCCTTCTCCCAAACCTAGTCTTCTCTCAACCAAAAACAAATATAAATCTCATGGCTCTCATTTTGGTTCAACTGAACCTTCATCTTCCACAATAACAACTATTCACCCCGTCCTCCATATATTCCACAGCCACGACAGCATAGTAGCTTCCCTTTACTTCTATCTTTTTTTGTGGCAACATCATCAACCTCTCATCACCCATGAAGGTAGCAATTATAGCAGTGCCATTTCCTTTTTTCTTCTTCACCGTGTGGCAGCCCCAATAAGCCCTCTTATTCGGACTCTCGTAAACCAATAGGTTTCCTAGTGACCGTAATACCAAGTGGCGACTTCTGAATTATATGATTATATCCAAAACCCATTTCCTTAACACATCTCAGGAGGGAGACCCACCATCTCAAACACCGTGCATGTCGCGACAAAATGGCGACTTTGCTGGGGACTTGTCTGATTGGACTGAGCTATGCTTGTGTTTTTTTGTTGGTTTGTTTAATTTTAGCATGTATTTTTACTGCTTTAGCATTTTTACTTCTTGTTCATGTATAAGTACATCGGGTATGGATTAATGCCCTCATGCATTTTAATTTCATGAATAATTTCAATTTTAGGTTAGGTAGGGAGAAGTGGTTTGCTTTATGACTTTTACTCGAGGTTCAGATTTGTGAAACATCCAATTATGAGCTAAATGTTTACTCGGTAATGGCAGTCACACCATGCCCCAACCATTCCTTGTAAACCCTTATATTGCCTTCACATAAGGTGGTCATTAGGTAGTTCATAGACTTTTTTGAGACCAGGTAGAAAGCTTACCCCTCATGTAATGACCTATAACCTGCCTTTAGGGTATGAACTCCTTAATAATTCACTTTGCAAACTTGATTAAAGTCCTAAACTTTACAAAAAAATTAAGCTAAATACCATGACTTACATGACCTTTTCAGAATACAGGGAAAGATCTGAGATGATACAATTAGTTGAAGGGGATTGCCCAAGGATCAAGTTAAGAAATTACCGCACATAACCAAAGTAAACTATTTAGATAACATAAAAAGCTCGTGCCAATATTAGGGTATATAGATGAGACTCTGTTTGAGAAAAAGTACGGGATAATTGCTCACTTGATAAGGATCTCAGTTCAAATCCTAATGATCAAAGCTTTGATGCAATTTTGGAATTCAGGCTACATATGTTACACCTTCAGGGATATTGACATGACCCCAACCATTGAAGAATATGCCCAGATCCTGAACTTCCCCTATGATCCTCATAGAGTCTATTTTAGATAAAGGATCAAGAGCACAATTGTCAAGGTCGCAAAGCTACTGCATCTAGACCATGTTGACCAATACAGAACGTCCAATAAGGGATTCAAGTGGAAGTTGATTAAGAACAAGCTGAAGGAAGATAAAGACAAAGGAAAACTAAGAGGAGAAATACCGAGTAATCGCCTTCATCATCTTTAGGTTAGTTCTATTTTCCTTAGAAGCCACTGGAATTTATTAGCATTGAAGTTATGCCTTTACCAAGTACAAGCAGGCGAAAAATAACCTCATTTCAGTTATCCTTTGTGAAACTTTCTTATCTCTAAACTATTATAAATTGCACGAGGAAGGAGCAATTTGGTGTTGTATTCGTCTATTATTCATGTGGATAGTCAGCCACTTGGATATATTGAGAGAATTCTTTAACAATTTCTGACGGTTTAATATAAGGCATCTTGAGTTGGTTCTGAATGAAGAATGGAATGAGCAGGATGAAAAGATATGGGTAAAGAAGTACCAAGCACTCCCTTAGAGTAATTCCAAATGAAAAGCTCATTATGTAAGCAACTCGACTTATCTTATGAGTTGTGCTGACAAAGTATGGGTCTTACTGATCGGCTTAACTAGTTATACTAACTACTTACCCTCATTGGTAGCCAAACAATTTGAAGGAGTATAATACATGTCAAGAACCTTGGGGTTAGCTGGGTATACTGGTCTGTTTAAAAAGGCTAATTCTTTGGTCGAGCTAGACGCCATTAGAAGTGACTAAGGGCAACTTGTTTTAGTCCATAAGAAGGAGCAACAAAAAGAGTTCTCAGTTAGCTCTAATTACTCAGTGTGGTGGAATGATGGCTTATCCACGATGCTCTGAGGGATGAAAGAGCAAAGTTAGATGTAAGATAGGACATCCATCACCATTAAACCCAAAAGAAAAAGGGTCAGCAATGAGAAGGACCTGCAAAAGAAGTTGGATAAGCTAAGGATTGAGCTCGGCAACAACAAAAGTCAACAGAAACTCCTAGAAAACCAACTTCTGAACGTAGAAAATGTGCTGACAAATAGTCAATAGCTTCTTTGAAGAAAAAAAAGGATCACTATAAATTGAAATGAAAAGCTAAAAAACAAAAAAAAAACAGATTAGCTAATCTTATCATTGAAGAAGAAAGAAGCTTGAGAGCTTGATACCAAGTCCAGACCGATGATGAAAGGGAAGTAAGAAAGGCAGTTGTGTCAAATATGAGGGAATATCTGAACAGAGCAAATGCCATGAGAGATCAAGTTTTCGCAATCCAGTCCAGGCTTGAGTCCCGAAAAGAAGAGGTGAAGAAAATACATGAGCAATTCGAGGAGTGGCAGGACTGCATCAGCAACTTTGATGTAAACACCCAATAAAAAAAGTAAAGCCATAAAAGACTCCACCATAATTGCCGATATCTGAATCGGCAGCGACACAGTTACGTTGCTAATTTCTAAATTGGCAGCCACACAATTACATTGTTGATTTCTGAATCGGTAGCGACACAGTTACGTTGCTGATTTCTGAATCAGTAGCGACATAGTTACGTTGCTGATTTCTAAATCAACAGTGGTTGTGTGCACTGACGAATCCATGTGTTAGCTGTGGAAGCAATTTCGTTGATGATTTCTTAGTTAGCAGTGAATCAGTTTTCGTTGACAATGTAAAACCCAAAAAAAATTAGTGTTGGACCAGCCTATTCTAGATAAGAATAATATAGGACATGACCAGCCTTAGAATAACCCAAAAAAGAGATAAGAACAACCTTATCCAGCCTTTCAAACATTCCTTTGCATTTAAGAGGGGTGTAAATACAGCAAATAAGAGAGAATGACTTTTGCTCTCCCAAAAATAGCCAACCAGTAGCCTTGGTTGCAACAACCTCTCTTTCCAAAGCAAAACCAACAAACCCAGCTGCTTCTTAGAACGTGGGCGAAGAAGGAAGGATTAGGGAAAAACAAAGGTGGTCGAAGCCATGGAAGGAAAAGTAGTCTAGACCTCTCCCTAAAAATCAGCCAGCAAACACCACTACAGCCGCCACTCCCCCAAGAAGAAAACCTAGCAACCAGCTGCATGTACACTCTTTGAGTGTTGCAGGGGAAAGGAGAGTTAGAGAAAAATATAAATGACCAAAACTATGGAAGGGGGAGAAATGTAGGAGGCTGGCTGGTGCAGCTAGAGATGGGAGGAAGAAAACCAAAAGTAGAAGGGAAGAAAAACTATTAAATCCCTTCCTAAAGCTGCTGAAAACATGAGGTATGAACCAGAACCCTTATCCCCTGTTCTTGGGACCTTAGGACCGAAAGAAACCCCTAAGAAAATGGTCTAGGATTTTTGCACCAACCGTGAAGGAAACCTAAACTAAAACGAGGGATGAAAATAGGACTAAATAGAGACTTAATTCTAGAACATTTAACAAAAAAAATGGACAATTTTGAATGTACAAACCTAGCGAAATAGCCTGCCAAAATGAAGGCTGGACAAACCATGAACTTAGGTGATCAAATACATGAAGGGTGACCTTGTCAAGACCTTAGAGTCATACTTGAACCAGAAAATAGAATCATGCAAGTATAAATGATGTAATTTCTACATATATCATTGATAAAATTCTGTGGAAATGTGTTGAAATGCAATTATGTTGTTGGTTAACCTTGAAAGGGCATGTTGCAGCTAAAACAGGACTCCCTCTAGTTAATGCCTTGGTTTTAATGATATGTTGAATAAACATGTGGGTTTATGAATCAATAGAGTAAGCATGTGTTTGTGAACTGTAGTTTTGAGTATGGTTATTATAAAATGTGATGAATTACATGTACAATTTAGGGAGAAATGGACAGCGATGTTTTGGCTGGAGGAAAGAGTAGAACCTAAAACGACTCCATCGCCACTGCTGATTTCTGAATCGGCAGTGACAGGGGTTGCATTCATGATTTTTAAGTCGATAGCGACTCAATTTTCATCAATGAATTTTGCGTCAGCCGTAAATCATATGCGTTGATGATTTTAGCATCAGCTATGAAACCATGTTGCGTTGATAATTTCTGAGTCGGCAGCCATTTAATTTTTATCAACAATTTCTACGTCAGTCGTAAACCATATGCGCTGATGATTTCAGCATCAGTAGTGAAATTGTGTTGCATTGATGATTTCTAAGTCGACGATGACTTAATTTTTGTCAACAAATTTTGCGTCAGCCATAAACCATATGCGCTAACGATTTTAGCGTCAGCTGTGAAGCTGCATTGCATTGATGATTTCTAAGTCGGTGGTGACTCAGTTTTTATAAATGATCTCTGAGTTAGTTATGAACCTTACACGCTGACAATTTCAGCGTCAGCTGCGAAACTGTGTTGCGTTGATGATTTCTGAGTCTGCAGCAACTCAGTTCTCGTTAACGATTTCTGTATCAACAATGGCCTATACACACTAGCGATTTCTACTAAATAAGGGTCACCAACGAGTTAGTTTCGCTGACAATTCTGTGTTCCAACGAATCAGTTCGCTGACGAGTCTACGTCGCCAGCGAACCAGTTTCGCTGTCGATTTTGTGTTCTAGCGAATCAGTTTGCTGACAAGTTTGCATCACTAGCAAACCAACTTTGCTAATAATTATGTGTTCCATTGAATCAGTTCGTTAACAAGTTTGTGTCACCATTGAACCAGTTTCGATAACGATTCTGTGTCCCAGTGAATCAATTTGCTGACGACTCTGTGTCACCTGCGAACTAGTTTCACTAACGAATTTCTGCGGTAGAATTTCATATCAGAATTGGTTCAATTATTAAAATGATTGCATTGTATGATTGTAATATATGAACGATATAATGTGAAAATGTGTATTCTTGAAATTTATATGGTGACGAGTTGTGTAATTACCAAATGCAAATGTACTGATTTGTGACCATTGATATGGTAGGTGGTATGACCGGGATCGGATCCGTGACCGGACAACGACATCCCATGGGAGGAGTAGGAAGGTGGTTTTCACCTTTTTATTGTATAATGTTAATGTTCTGAAATAACTTGTTTGAGGATGATATATTATTACGTTATAATGAATGTTAAACCAATTGTGAAATGTTGATTGAGTTGTTGATGAAATTGAGTTGTTGACGAATATTAAATCGATTATGAAATGTCGATTGAGTTGTCGATGAATGCTAAATCGATTAGGAAATGTTGATTGGTTCTTGATGAAATTGAGTTGTTGACAAATAACAAACCGATTATAAAATATCGATTAAGTTGTTGATGAATGCTAAACTAATTATGAAATGTTGATTGAGTTGTTGATGAAATTGAGTTGTTGACGAATATTAAACCGATTATGAAATGTTGATTGAGTTGTTGATAAATGCTAAACTAATTATGAAATGTTGATTGAGTTGTTAATGAAATTGAGTTGTTAACGTATGAGTAGAAATGTGAATTTATGAGTATGTCAATATGATGTAATGTAAACCTATGAGTATGAAAATATAATATTATAGGCATGTGTATTGAGTATCTGTTTTATGAAAGTGTTGAATTACAAAAACTTTATCAGTATCGTGCCATAATAAGGAAGAAAACCTAATTACTAAGTCATGAAATGTTATTGTGGAAAGTATCGAGAGCTAAAAAAAACATTCCACCATTATTTGCTTTGAAAAAGTTGGGTCGTTACTTTCGGTGTACAACTAAACACCAAGATAGTTGAACTCGATATAGAGAATGAAGAACTTCAAAAAGGCCAAAAATTAGATTTAGCAGCTAGAGAAGACGGTTCGGATACTGGAAAGGAATAAAAAATCATTAGTCGCAAGTAATGGAACACTACTTCAAGATAATACCTTGTTCCACTGCAGGATTGAACAAATTGATAGGTTAATTGATATGGTGGCCAAGAAGGCAAATAAGTCACAAGCAAAAGCTTCCAGAATTGCTGATAATGTCCACAAATATAAAGAGTATTTAAATGAAGTCTTATCTTTTATCAGGTATGTAGTCAATAAAAGAGTAACATTTAAGTAGAAAAAACTCCTTGTATAAACAATGAAATAGGCCCAGACCTATTTTTTGAGTACTTTCTTATGTGTATAGGATTCAATCGATCTAAGAACTACGGTAAAATCTCTTTAAACTTATCAGACTATGAATTCCACTCGTTCTTCATAAGGAAGTCATAGATTAACTCTTTAAACAGGTTAATTCATACCTGATGTGCATGTACATACATTTGCATCTATACACACATATACGTTCATTTTGAATCACGTACATACATGCACTAGGTTTAAATATAGGTCCTCAAAAAGCTTAAATCCACAAAGTTTACAACACTTGACTCCGATAAAAAAACATGAAGAACACGTCCACCACGATGCCCACTTCCAAGAGGAGCTGGATTCTGACACGACCAAAAGATTGATGTCTTTTCCCAAGTGCAGGAGTGTCGAAGTAATAAATAACCCGGCAAGACCGGGGTCGAACCACAGGGAGGTTACTTGTATAAATTATAAGCAACAATAATACTATAACAATAGTAACAATAATAATAATAATAATAATAATAGTGATAATAATAATAGTGAAGAAGAAGAGGAAGGTGTTGATGAGAACTTTGAGATAAAAGATTAACGTAAGGATTAAACAATGATAACAACAAATGTCAAGGTTAGAGGATCCACTAATGGTACATCAAACAAGTATAGTATAAACTCTTATTATTCAATTGGAAACCACACATAAAGGAGGTTCCAATCAGATTATAAATTGTTAACATGATTACATTAGTTATCTTATTCGAATAATGCTAACACTTGTAAATGTTGTCAGGCATTCATGATTATAACTTATGTTAACAACAAATCAAGTTCCTTTCATAGCTCAGGTGTCGGTTATACCATACAGTATGGGCTATGAAAGTGCCAAGTATTTGTTGTACCAAGTGTTATACAACATAAATCTAGATTAACCATTTAACAAGCAAAGTATTAAAAGTGAACAAGATAACAAATATAAAGCACGTTAGTATCCAACATTAAGGTCCATGTTAAGTTTATATTATACTTATTTTTACACCATTAGTGTACCCTTTTCACCTTGACATAATTAATTTAGCTAGACATAATGAAAGAAAGAAACATAAATAAACAAGGAAAGGAAATGAAAGGCATAAACTTGATATTAATGAAAGCAAAGCATAAGCAATACAAAGAGAGAAAGCAAGAGCATGATCTTGATCTCAACACCAAGATGCCTAAATACATGGCAAATGCCTCCTTTTATAGGCCAAAATTCAGAACTATTGATTTGTTGACTAATTGATGAGTGGGTGGCCACATCTTGACTTGGTGACAATTCTTATCTTCTTGTCTGCCAAAAACGTCATTGATGACGTCATAATTTGAACAAACTTGAATCATGAAAGTTCTAGGAAATTGTCTCATCTTTCCAGGGTAAAAATTTGAGATGATTTGGACTTCTAGAACTCGAGATATGGGCTGAACACTGAACAGTGTCTGGGCTGTAGGACAGATTCGGACTTCTTCGTTGTTGTTACAATTTGGACTTGAAAACGGCCTTTTTAAATCTTGGGCTCCACATGAAAGTTGTAGGCCTATGTCTTATCTTTCCATCCATATAAAATGGACCTAAATCCAAGATCTACAGCTCCAGATATGACCCAATTACCGAACAGTGTTCCAGTTTGGACTACACCAGCATCTCTTTTCTAAGTTTGGCCATCTCTTTGTCCTTTCAATTTCAGTACTTCAACTCATCAATCAATTCTTTCATTTATGTGATAGGCCTGCATTTAAGATGAACATTTACCATAAATTAAAGGTATCTTATATAATTAGATATGTTATTATAAAACATGCTTTAGTTAAGGAGTTATTGATACTTCAAGTGCAAAATGATGATATAAAACCTTGATAAAAATGCACTTTTAAGTACTAATCAGATTCCCTGAAGGTTAACATAACTTGGATCACTAACTTACTTGAGCAAATGCACATGAACATCTCTGGATAAGGTTCGTCCAATCGGCTTGTGACTTTTTCTTAAACACCTCTCTAGTGAAGGCCCATCCAATCAGCTCATGACTTTTACAACAATTCAGCCTGAAAAAGGGATGGGTGGACAAAGTCAAGAACCCTAGTGTAATACATCATTTGCACCATCAACAATACATGCACCGGCCTCAATAATTATAGATGCATTCATCAATGAGTCTCACAAGACAAGATCCTCTAAGGACATTGATCATGACAAAATAACAACATTGAAAGCCAGAATAAGGGCTATCAAAAGAGTGGACTTGTATGATTTTGTTCAAGCTATCAAGATATGTCTAATCCTGAATGTGGTTGTACCAAAGTAGTTTTGTGTGCTCATGTTCATAAAGTACATTGGAACTCAGTGTCCTACTACTCACCTCAAGTCTTATTGCAATAAGATGATAGAAGTAATAAATGATGAAAAATTATTCATGCACTTCTTTGAGTGAGAGAACTTTAGGTTGGTACATAAGGCTAGACAACATGAAAATTCAGAAGTGGAAAGACCTCATAAATGCTTTCTTCAAGCATTATAGGTACAACATGGATGTCATTCCAGACAAATCTAGCCTACAAAATATGAAAATAGGTGATAGGGGATTTATTCAGGAATACACCTAGAGGAAGTTTGGTGGGTCTCTCACTACCATGAATGGAGATGGCCAGCTTGCTTAAGACACCTTACTTTGAGTTTATGATTAGAAGTGCAGCCCAACATTTTACTAACCTAGTTGTTATGGCCAAAATGATTGAACCAGCTATCAAAGTAGGAACTGTGAACTCTGAAGTCATAATGGAGTCCGAGTTGGGGAATGGCTCTCGAATTAGGAATCTGGTTAGATCAGATCTTACTATATCATCGGCTTTTTAAACACTACTGCCAAAGATTGACATATATTTTACCACTCAAGGGTGGTAGAATTCAAATGAAAAGTGTGAACATCATGATAAGATCCTTGACATTCAATCAAAGGCTACAAGAATTTCAAGTATTTAAGTATAAAAGCTGGGAAGCAATGGAGAAGTTGAGTTTGTGAAGGATAATGCAATCTACCACATTGTCACTAGATCATCATGAGCACAATAAGTGGTTGGCAAACACTGACAAGACACAAATGTTGTTGGGGAATTTGACCCAATAAAAAGTGCAATATGTGCCTAACTTTGCTATTTTGCATTTTGGTTTGGGGATTGCATCGTATATTTTAACGAAACATGTCTTTTTAGCCTCTTTGTTGTTTTAAAATCAAAAAATATTTTTGTGAAAGTAATAGCTTGGCATTATATCATTGTCTATGATTAGATAAATATAATGGCAAAAATGATCGAACCCCAAGGTGTCTTATGCAAGATGCTAAGAAGAAATCTCTTTCTTTTTTAAACTCATAAAATTGACTTTCATAATTGGCTTCATGGCTCTATTCAAAGCATTGTGGCCACATCAATTTTGTAAAAACCCTTTTTGTTAAAAATCCTAAAAAATTAAGCTTGCTTTTAGATTTTTGAAATAATTTGATGTTTGCTTAAAACAGTGTTTAGATACCTTTTCTAAGGTGACAAACGAATCATTCAAGCAATTCTTATTTTAAGGTGACTAAACAATTTTTCAACTAAGACAAAAAATTAAAAAAAATCCACAAAAAGCTTGCACCCCATATCTCTTGGGCAATATTTTAGTTGTATGCATAATAATTTGTAGTTCAATTTGCTAGTCATTGATTAATAAAAACATGAGTTTTAATGCAATAGTTCCAGACAATTACACTGAATGAAGATAAAATGTTTCGATTCTAACTGTTTGTGCTTGAAATGATGAAAGGTCATCTTTGTTATTCCTTCACATTCTAAAATGTATCCTTTGTGGTCCTTATTTGAACATGAATAAGTTTTTCTTCATAAAAATCCAGACTAAGATCACACCTCATACTAGGGGCAAATAGAAATTTCAAAGTCAAAGGTCAATCCTAATTGGGATCACACCTCACACTAAGGGCCAGGCGTAAGTTTAAAGATTAAAAAATGAAGAAGTCATGAAAAAGCCAAAGAGCTCGAGAAATCCGAATGTTGGGGGGCATTCTCAAATGAAAAAAAATGACCAAGTTAAGGTAAAAAAAAATAAGGATGCTCTACCAAAGCAAGAAAAAAAAAGGGCAAATTAAAGAAACAAGATAAAAGAAAAGAAAGACACAATGATAGTGATCTTAAGTCTTTAAAACCTTAAAACACTCTTTGAGCCTACAAATCATTTTCATTCATAGTCGAAATCCATAGCCTCCTTTAAAAGTCTTTTTTTAATCAAACAAGCAAGCAAGCAACTGAACCAATAAATGGTGTTCTCGGAATTCAAAAGAACTTTTCCACAAGGATCATGGCATCGCAAACAAAGCTACTTACTATTATTCATGCTAATTAAATAAGAGTTATAAAATGAGACAATTTTCTCTCAACAAAATCTCAAGTTTTTACTTAAGCCTCTTGTTCTAAAACTAACAAAAATAGAAGGTCATCTCATTATATACCTTTGCCAGACCAAATCATCTTTTTTCTAAAAAAATTTATTAAAACCCTTGGAAGTTGCAAGAATTCAAAACAAAATTGCTTTAAGCTTACATCGGGTAAATTTCTATTTTTAAAATACAAAAAAGCAAGATACAACAATTAGACTTGAATGGATATAATATTTCAAATTTAAGAGTTGATCCCAAAATAACAATCAAGGTTCTGATCCCATCAAGGCTCCCAACAGATAACAAGAAGTCTAGCATGGAAAAATTAAGAAAGGAAATCTCCATTCAACCCTGTCATTAGGAAATCAACCTTGCAATCAAGAAGTCTCGCTCTGTCATTAAGAAGTTTTAAACTCAACCATGCAATTAAGACATCTCTAGCTAAATCCTTATGTCAGTTAAGTTGTATTTTTTATATGGGTAGGTCGCCCATTACAATGATACCACTTTGAAAAATCTTTATATTTTTTCACCTGGGCAAGTCTTCCATTACAATGAGACCACTTTGAAAATCTTTGAATTTTTCACCTGGGCAGTTCGTCCATTATAATGGGACCATTTGGAGAGGAAAAAAAACTTTGTATTCTTCACCTTGGCAAGACACCCATGACAATTTGACCATTTTAAAAAAATTTAAATTTTACCATTAGGCAGGTTGTTTGGTACAAATATACCACTTTAAAAAATCTTTCAGTTTTTCATAAATATTATCCTTTTCTTTGCAAATACTATCTATTTTTCCTTTGAATGATAGTGCACTTTCTAGCCATATCTTCTTTCCCTTTGAGTGCGTCTTTGAGCCCTCATCCATTTGATAGTGTGTTTTCAGGCCGTACTATTTTCTTTCTAAGGGCATTTTCCAAACCTCGTCTATCAGATAATGCGCTTTCAAGCTCTATCTCTTTTCTTTCAAGTGCGCCCTCGTCTCTTAGATAGTGCGTTTTCTAGCCCTATCTCTTCTTCTTTTGAGCGTGCCTTTAAGCCCTCCCTCTTAGATAATGCACTTTATAGCTCTATCTCTTTTTTTAGTGCACTTTTGAGCCCTCGTCTTCCAAGTAGTGTGTTTTCCAACCCCAACACCTTGAGTACGCCTTTGAGCCCTTATCATTCAGATAATACACCTTCAGACCCTATTTTTTTTCCTTTCGAGTGCACCTTTGAGCCCTCATCCTCCAGACAACACATTTTCTAACCCTATCTCTTTCCTTTCGAATACGCTTTCAGGCCTTCATCCATCAAATAATGTGCTTTCAAGCCATATCTCTTTCCTTTCTAGTGCATTTTCAGGCCCTCCTCATACATCAGATAATGTGTCTTCAGGCCATATCTTTTTCCTTTCGAGTGCACTTCCAAGCCCTTGTTCATCAGATAGTACACTTTCAGGCCCTATCCTTTTGGGTTTTTTTTGGTGCGCTTTTTAGCCCTCATATATCAAATAATATGCTTTTTAGCCTTATTTGAATTCTTATGAGTGCGCTTGCCAACCCTCACATACTAGATAGTGCATCAGTAAACCTTATTTATTTTCCATCCAAGTGCGCTTCCAAACCCTCACTTTTAATACTTTTAGAAGGATTGATCATTTCTTGATTTGATAAATCCACATCATCTTATCTTTTCTTCTTTATAAAACTTACTATCAAAAGTCTATTATGAGACTTCTTGTCGTAAGCATTGTAAAGAGGGGGACAACTGTCATAACTCAATTTTTAACACCCTACTTTTCTAAATATTTTCAATATACAAAAAAATCAAACAATATATTCTTGACTTATTTGTGTTATTTTTAGCATTTTCAGCGTCATCTCAAAAGAATTCAAATTTCAAATTTCTTTTTAATGTGTTCAGCTTTTAACGCATCATTCTTAAAATCATTGATTTTTTCTCATTGAGTTGGCGTTGATGTAGCTTTTAAAAAAATGCAAAAAAAAATAAGAAGAATAAAAAAAATATTCAGACAAAAAAGACTAAAATGAAAAGGAAAAAAACAATGGACTAAGGTGAATTTAGGTTGTTTGTTGGACCAAGTAATTGGGAAAGAAGATAAGATTTTCCACCTATAAATAGGTGGTATTACATGAAATCTAAAGAAAATACCCAAATAAAAACATTAGACCCACAGTCTTCCCAAAAACCAAACACAAAAACCCCTTTCTCCCAAACTTAGCCATCAGCCACTATGAAGATGTTCTCTCAGCTAAAAACAAATATCAATCTCATGGCTCTCATTTTGGTTCAACTAACCCTTCATCTTCCACAATAGCAACTATCCACCCTTTCCTCCATATATTCTACAACAGCACAGCAACTTCCCCTCACTTCTCTCTTCCTTGTGGCAGCATCATTAACCTCTCGTCGCCAATAAAGGCAACAATGGAATTTCCCTTCTTCTTTATCGTATAGTAGCCTCAACAAGTCTCCTTACTCAGACTCTCACAAACCATTAGATTTTCTAGAAACCGTATTACTAACTTAAAAAAAAAAACTCCAAAAAATAAATTCAAACCCTAGAAGAGTAAATCACTAATATTGTCCAACCAAAATAGACCTTAAGTTTAGTTAGGAAGCACTTTCTTCTAAAACAAATGAAATTTAAAAAAAAAAAAACATGCTTGAAAAATAAAGATTTGTCTAGGAGAGAGGAGAAGACAGTTGTAGGATAACCAGATAGGCAGAGAAAGGGGTGGGTTCATGAAGATTGAAAGAGAAGGGTGGAGAGAGGGAAGGGGATATGAAGTTGTGACAATGAAGTTTAGGGTTTGAGTATTTGGAAGATATTTTTTCTATTTATAGACCTGTTAAGTGAAAAATATTTTTAAATTTTTTGTTGAATCGATACAATTTAATTGGTTTAATATATAAAATTTACTTACCATTTGCCAAATTAACAAACACAAAATCTCAAGCACGTTTGAGATAGAAGGATATGAAGAAAAAGAAAAGCCATCCTCAAGAATCTAACCAATATATGGTGAAAAGTAACTCTCGTATTGGTTCCAAAACTTTTTTTAATATCAATAGAATTGTGAAAAATAATAACAAAAGCTCCATGATTTTGAAGATAACCCAATTAAATCCCATATACATCTATAAAAAATTAATTCAATAATTTTATAAATTATATTTAGATTTTAATTATTAATCTTAATTATCTATTTTTAAATATTTTCCATCACAAAAATAATAATACTAGATTTAAAATGGAAAAATAAATTCATAGAATAACAAGCTGTGGCACTACAAAGATTAAAAAAGAAGTGGCCTAATAAAAAAAAACTTGATTAAGAAACAGAGTTCATAAAATAAAGATAAAATCACAATCACAAACATAAACCGCAGAGCAAGAAACGAAAAGAACTCAAAACAACGTCGTTCAAGCCAAAACAAGTGACTTGTCCTCTAAGTCGAATTCTATTTTTCTTCAAAAACCCCGCAGATCTCACAGAGAAGCAACGCAAAACCCAGGCTAAAACAAGAGAAAACTGAAACCTAGCCATGGCTCGATACGATCGTGCAATCACAGTCTTTTCTCCTGATGGCCATTTATTTCAAGTAGAATATGCTCTCGAAGCTGTCCGTAAAGGAAACGCCGCCGTTGGTGTCCGTGGCACTGATATTGTCGTTCTCGGTGTTGAAAAGAAATCCACCGCTAAACTTCAAGATTCTAGGTGATTTTACCTTTTTCTTGATTTTTAAGTTATAAGTTTTTCTGGGGTTTCCTTGTTTCTTTATGTTTGTGATGAAAGGAGATTTTTTTTAAGGAGAAAATTGAGGTTTAGGGTTTAATTGGGGTTGACCAGTGATTGATTTATGGTTTAATCGTGATTAGTGAATTTGCTGGATTTAAATTAGCATTTCTTATTTGTATCTACTTGGCTTTTTACGTGGTAGTTAAACTGTTAACTACTCAATTAGTTCATTCATGAAGACTGTAAAAATGATTTATTTTGGTTTGTTGTTGATGTGTGTTAGAATTTGGTTAATGAACATAAGTAATTTCCGTACTTCAAATCTTTTATATTGGCGTGTAGAGCTTATTGATATTATGGATTTTGTTGTTGCTAATTAGGTGTTTGTTTGATTTTACGCTGATCTGCAATGTAGTTGTTACGACATCTAGTGTCTTGTTCTGTGTTCAATGAGATTAGTTATGTGAATGTTATGTAATGTTTTTGCTGGTTATGTTTGCAGATCAGTGAAGAAGATTGTATCTTTGGACGATCATGTGGCACTAGTATGTGCTGGATTGAAGGCAGATGCCCGTGTCTTGGTTAACAAGGCACGGATTGAGTGCCAAAGCTATAGGCTAACTGTTGAGGATCCTGTAACTGTTGAATATATAACGCGTTATATTGCTGGTTTGCAACAGAAATATACACAGAGTGGTGGTGTGAGGCCATTTGGTCTTTCGACCTTGATTGTTGGCTTTGACCCACACTTGGGTGTCCCCTCTCTTTATCAAACTGATCCTTCTGGAGCTTTTTCAGCATGGAAAGCTAATGCTACCGGGAGAAACTCAAACTCAATGCGGGAGTTTTTGGAGAAAAACTATAAGGAAACTTCTGGGCAAGGAACTGTGAAGTTAGCTATCCGTGCTTTACTTGAAGTAAGTTTCTTCCTTTTTATGTTGGTGCCGATTGTAGAATGCATATGCTACAAATTGCCCAAGGATGCATATCGTTCCTTAGAATTGAACATGCATTCAAGCTAAATAAACGTGCGCCATTTACAGCTGACAGATGTAAGATGATGCTTAGTAGTTGTTTTTAGACTTTATAGCAGCTGGCATTTATATTTAATCATCACTTGATTCAATTGTAAGTTATTACTTGGTAATAGAACATTTCCACTTCATATGATTGCTATCATACAAGTTGAATTGGTCCTAACATCATTGCAAAAATAGTTGGGGTATAACTAGGTCTCATAGAAAGGATTGTTAACAAGTCTTTGCTACACAGCTGCCATGCATGCAGCTTATAACATTGTGGGTTTGGTTCAACCTCTCTGCACGAATTGCTGTTCTGACATGGGTAACACTGACATGTATGATTGTTTAGTTAAGTATGCATATTTTATGCCATGACATCTACATCTTGCCCCATCGTCATTGATGTTTTGACAGCTTAAAAATCTATGCTGCAGAAGGTTCTTCTTTGTCTATCTCCTCTCTCTCAAACAGACAATTTCTTGTTCTGTAAAACTTGTATCTGTTGTGCTAACTTCTTGATCTCTAGTGTAGCCATGCATTTTTGGATTGTATGTGTAACTGCCATATCATTTGGGTATTTGAAACCTTGGCTGAACGTGAATTACGACCATATGATGGCATTTATTATTTGGTGAATCATATCCTCTATATGGCTTTAATTCAGTAAAAAATCTAAGTTATCTCAATGCATTTCTGTCGAGCAAAGAAAAACAGATAACAAAGGTGAAACACCCAGACCTGTCAAGATACTGGTCTAACCAACTGATACGGAATTCCTTTTATGTATCTTCTCCTGAAATCTGAGCTGTTTCTCAATTCCTTTTATGTATCTTCTCCTGAAATCTGAGCTGTTTCTCAATGTTCGCAGAGAAACCATTATACTTGCCTGTTTCTTACCTATCTTTTGTGTTCCTTGGAATTAGGTTGTTGAGAGTGGGGGGAAGAACATAGAAATTGCTGTGATGACAAAAGACCAGGGGCTGCGGCAGCTTGAAGAAGCTGAGATTGATGCAATTGTTGCTGAGATCGAAGCAGAGAAAGCAGCGGCTGAGGCTGCAAAGAAAGCTCCACTGAAAGATTCCTAGACCTGCTGTAGTTCTCATACATCACCTTGTACTGTCCAAGTGATTTAGTTTCTTCATTGCTATATCACATTGGTTTGTTTCCTGTTGTCAGACACCTGATTTCAAGTCTCTGCCAGCCTTCATTTTGTGTTTCTTCTCTTATATCCTCTCATTTGAAATGGTCACAACTGCTTTATGTTTCCTAGCAATGTTGAACGTTTCGATTCATGCTATTTTCAAAGTTCTGCTAAAATTGGTACTTGATATATCCTCTTACACTTAAAAACTAAAAATTAAATTTTAGCAATTGGGTTCTAAACAATTAGTATATGTTATTCAATTGATTTCGCAGTCCATAGTTTAGCTACTATATTGAGAATTAAATTAAAATTTTACATTTTTTTTTTATTAATAGTGTGAAATTAAACTGAGGCAACGAAGGGCAATTAATCTTTCCTTTAATTGGTTCAAAAATAAATTTTATTTTGAATGGATATGGGAATATTTTATTTTCTCTTTACTAGCTTTATGTGTAACTACAAGTATTTTTCTATGCAACATAGTAAAAATTGAATTTTTTTAATTTTTATTGTTAATTAATATTTTTAAATTATTTTTATATTGTTTTCGCAGTGACTTCGAGTGGAGTGTTATTATAGAAAAATATGTACAAGTGTTGGGACAGATGGTAAAATAAATAAATAAGTAAAAGAAGTTAATTAGGGCGTGTTTGTCTAGAGGATATCCTTTGAGAAATTGCATGAATAAATAAAAACACCAGAAGCCGCAGGCAAGAGTACGAAGCAAATTAAAGACTCTCCCCCAAGGTGAAGAGATGGTTTCAGGGTGGGGAAGAAGAGATGTTTTGTATTGGTTTCATTGCAATTTACAAGCATCAATTACATCTGGTTCAGCCATTGTTGGATTGCCACTAGTTAAATTCACCAGATCAAAAATTAAACATGTTTTTCTGGACGCGAAAAACAACTTAGATCCATTGTAAAATAAAACTACAACAAGTTTAGAAAAACTCGACTTGTTACAAAAATGCCTAAAAAACCCAATTAAATGGATTTCTTTTAAAAGAAACAAAAACTGAATTGAACCAAATGATTGATTTGAACTAAATGCTCAGTTTATTTCTGTTCATAATTTAAAAAATATAAATATAAATGTTAATTTGATTAGTTTTTTATCCAAAACTAGACAGAACAAAAAACGCTTACCCTAAATCTCCTGTGTTGTTGATGGAAAATCTTTCGCTAAAACTCTATGAAAACTTCGAGGTCTTTCCATTCTGCTGCTATTTTTTCCTCTTCTTTTTCTTAATTCCCTGAAGCGTTCAGCACAATTGTCAAACTCTGTAGGCTCCCATGGCCGAACAGTGTTAAATGTTCTAGAAGATTAGGCTTTGTTTTTTCTGGCCCAAATACACGAACCATTTTGGGAACTTGTTTCTTTTTCTTTAACCCCCCCTCCCTCATTTATAGCCCACCAAACACAAATATATATATATATATATATATATATATATATATGAACCTCCATTAATTGAGGTCATGTATATATACACATATACATATATGAACCTCCATTAATTGAGGTCATGATATGGATCATGCGGTTTTAATAGAACCATGGTGATTTTTGCTCCACTTCTGCGTTACAGATCCATGCCTGCTCTAACTTACACGGGTCCTATTTACTGTGTAATGTGAAGCCTATCATATATATAGTGCACATGAAGCATACAAGGAGCAGATTTTAGGGTTGGAATGCCATGAAAAAACCAATTACAATTGCTAAAAATTAAGAAGAAAACTGCAGCAATGCTGATGACTAACAGCTGCATCAAAGAAAAGAAGGTGGTGCTAGGCTGCTAGTGCTTCTAAGCATGCTGTGTTTCCCCCATCCTATAGGGTATAGAAGCACTTTACATCATTGACTTCCAAAATTCAATTCAGCCTCCATCACATTCTCCACTGAAAAGTTGGTAGAAGTTAATTTAGAGTAATACTATGTTAACATCCCTCCAAACCTAATCCCACACGTGATTCGAGTTTTTTTACTAGAAATTAGTATATGAACAAAAGGGGGTAACAAATTCAACCCGTAGATGCATGTTTTGGAGATAGCAATCACGACTTTAAGCCACCCATGATCAAAGGGCAATCGTGTTCGGTGACTTCTACGATTGTTTAGAATTATAGTGCCATCAGAATCATTCTGTCATTATTATATTCATCCTCGATAATTCTCCCAGCTATCTGACTGATCAAATCATCGGCATTGCTCTATATCCTAGTATTATTGCTCCATACATCCTGACTAAAACAAGCCCCAAATTTAGGAATCTCGTATTAGTTTTTTTTTTTCCCCCCAAGGATGAATCTCGTATTAGTTTTTTTTTTCCCCCCCAAGGATGAATCTCATACTAGTTATTTTACTATATTGTAAAAAGACAAATGATAAGATGGTGATGGCATTATGCTGGGGCGGAACTAGAATTTTTAGGCTGGGGGGCCATGGGTTGACTGAGATGGTTTGGGATGTTATGGCAATGGCTGACAAAGATGATATTAATTCAAATGGCAGAAGATTTTATGAGTTTTGGAGGTGCCATGGCACCTGTAGATTAAGCCGTAGGTCCGTCTCTGATACTATAGTAGGATATGCAGCTTTAACCCCTTCCAGTCCTCCATTGCCATAAGATATGAAAAGGGCTGGACTTGTCTATGTCAAGATTAAATTTCTTTCTCAATTTATTTTTATTAGTTATATAACTAATAAATTCCTTAATTATTTAATTTATTTATTTTTTAAAAATAATAAATATACCGCAAATACTAACATTATTAACAAAGAAGCTAAAGGATACGAGGGAAACTACTATTCACCCACCCCATTACACTATGAATTATAATATACCGTAAATAAATATTCATGATATACTACTTTTTTTTAATTTTTGTTATTATTTTTTTTCAAAGTTATTTTTTGTTTATTTTATGTTTTAATATTGTAGTGATTAAGAATTAAGTTTCATAATTTATTTCTTTTTATTTTACCTTTTTTATAGGGTTAAAGTGGTTTGCTAGTTTGTTAGGGTAATCCAAGTTGTCCCTGTTTACAGATTTAGTAGAGTGTATTTTTTTTATTTTTTTTAATTGAACTTAACTTTGTTATTGTCTATTTTTTTCTCATATAGTTAAAAAAAATATATGTTATTAAACTTTACAAGATCCATAAACTTGTTCATGAGTTTGGTTAAAAAAATAATTATGGAAAAACTGCATGCTATTAAACTTTATAAAATCCATAAACTTGTTCACGAGTTCAGTTGGTTGACATGGTTTGTAGGTCTGGCAAATGTAACTTTTTATGTTATTTTATCTATAGATATTGGGTAATTGGGAATTTAGTTTCATAATTGATTTCGTTTCGCTTTCTATAAGGTTATCACGGCCTTAAAAAATATCTCGGTATTGGGCTGGTATTTGATTTTGTGATCGTCTATTTTTATTATCATATAATTAAATAAAAAAAGTTTTTAAAAATAAATTATAATTCTAGTGGAGTCCATAACCCGGTTCACGGATTTGGCGTGCTAGCCCAGGTTACCCGATTCACAGGCTTGGCGAGTTTACCTACCGACTGGATATGTTTTTTTTTTTGTTTTTGATCCTTTATTTTTTTTATTTCACCCTTCAATATTGAATTAATTAGAAAATAGATTGTATAATTTATTTTTGTTTCTTTTCTATAAAGTTATTTCAATCTTAAATAAATATCTAATTTAGGGTTGATGTTCAATTTTGCGAGTATTTATTTTTTATTATATAATTAATTAAAAAATTATAAAAATGGTTATTAAATCCAATAAAATCCATTACCCGAGTCTCGGGGGACCGAGGTTGATCCAATCTGTTGTTATTTTGATATTTAAAAAAAAAAAACGTTACTATCTTGAAATTTTCTTAAAAAATCTAAACTATGTTTTTACAGATCATTCATGTTACCTTTAGATCCATAAAATCAACCAATATAAATGAGGCTAGCTCACACATGGTTTAAATGGAAACTTGAGTTAGACATACAAGAGATTCTAAAATTGATCCACTTGACTAGGATTAATAATTCTATATATATATATATATATATATATATATATATATATATATATATATAAACTCTCTATACTCTTAACATTCCTTTTTTATATTTTAAAAGAATTGATTTAACCAAACTAGTATATATATAATTGATAAATAAAGGAGACTTCTGTTGGTAGAAAATTTATGCGCATAATTTATAGACCTTTGCGGAAGACTGGAACCTCGGAGATACACTTGACCCGCTGATTATTCCATGGGCATCCTTGATGTGCAATTACATTTACATTATGGGATCCCATTTATAAAAATAGCCTAACCTTTGATTATTATTATTATTATTATTATTATTATTATTATTATTACAAGTACAATACAATCATTTATATGTGTGTGTGTGTGTGTCATATAAAATAATTTGTTAAAATTAATATTATTTTAATATATTATTAAATAAAAAATAATTATTAAAAAAATCTTTTATCACCCGAGAAGATAACATGGGCATTTGTGGGAAGGGATGGTTCAATAATGTATGGTTCTCTCTTGTTTAATATAAGAAAATGAGAGTGTAGAAGTCTAAATGAAAAAGGACAGGTGGATCAATCACATCTACCCAGGAGACAATCACCTAACCATTCCGATAGCTTGTACACGTGTTAGCCACACACTTGCTAGCCATATATATATAGTATTAATATATCATTGCCTGCCCATGCTTTACCATAGTAATGTTTATTAGTATTAATATATCATTGCCGCCTTAATAATTGCTCCCACATATATCTCACCGAACTGTGTTAACTTTTCCTACCAGCTAGTGTTTTGCTAGCTTGCGCCAGTGTGCGCACCATCCCCATACCCTACCATTGCTCCTCTTTTGGCGATATTATATATCATATTTTCTAATTATCTCATAGAGGCTACAATGCCTATGAACCTTAATTCTTACATCATTAGATTACTTTTCTGTATAGTATAATGTTTGCTATCTTGACTCTCACTTCATGTAATGTTTTTATAATATTAAGGGCGTTTAGGTTAATGTTGTGGTTATTATTTTTTAAAATTCTTTTCACTCGGAAATGTATTAAAATAATATTTTTTATTTTTAAAAAAATAATTTTTGATGTTAACTCATCAAAATAATTTAAAAATAACAAGATTATTTTTAAATAAAAAAATTCAAATATTTTTAAAACATAAAAATAAATATATGTACAGAAAATTAAGTTGTTGAGAGCCATACTTGTCATAATCGTTCCATTTGGATATATAGTCTGCGGCATTTAACAGAGTAAGGGGTCACAAAGAGTCGGGAGGAAAAAACAAGGGCGAACACAATTGTAGACTTCATGCAATGAAATTAGAGATTCAAACATGCAGATGGATCGATGTTTCGTCATAGAGTGGAAATGCTGCAGTAGTCTAATTGTTTGCACAGTCGTAGACCAGTATGATCGATCAATTCTCGTGCTCTACAAAAGATCAAATGGCACGAGGAGGTTGAAGATTTGAATAGGATTTTTGTCGTCGAATAACAGAGGAGTACTCGTGCTGTGTGATTGACTTCCATGGCAAGGTGTTTGGAACATCTAGAATATTACGACTTGAGCTTATTGATTTATATGCAGCATAGAAAACAAAGAAATTTTGCACTAAAAAACTAACACATCCTTAGTGTCATTGTTGCAATATATATATATAGGTTCCGTTATATATCTAATTAAATTAATAAAATACAATACAATACAATAATGATGGGTGTATGCAAGTTTTAAATGAAGAAAAAACCTTTTATTCAAGAAAATATATTAAAAAGTAAAGCTAAACTATTCTTAATATCTCATTCAATAATTCAAAACTTTTAACGAGATGATCAAATTTGGGCAATGCGTTTGCCAATTTCAAGAATGCAGTTGGTGCCTTAAGATTTTAAAAAGTTTTCAACAAGTACAAGTGGAATGGTGGTTCAAATCATAAAATATGTGAAGTCTAGTTGTCAACCACTTAGAAGATATCTACCGGAAAAAATCTATTCTCTCCTTTTTTAGAGCTGAGACCATGATCTCAACATAAATTTCATCAGGATGATTATACCTTAAATGGCAATAAAAAAAAATATATCATGGTCAATGATTAGAAATGTAAGTTTTTTATATATAAATTAAATTATTCACAGTAACAATGTCTTTTTTTCTCTAGGTGATGTTTAAGAAAGCAATATCACAACCTTTTAAGGATGGAATGGATTCTGTCTCTCTAGTGCGATTACACAATTTACCTTGAAATGGATCAACTCAATCTCCCCTGTGCAATTGCACAAATCATATTGAAAGGGATTGACATGGTCACTCTAGAGCAATAACACATTTCTCCAAAAAAGAGGCAAACTAACTCAATAACTAGGTTTCACTAAGAATAACAGCACCAATCTCCCCCTCGATCCTACCTAACAAAATAATAAATTACATATTCATCCAGATTGATAGGAATATATCTGAAACCAAGATTTCATCTCGATCCAGCAAATCCCTTCTAAATACTAATTAAAAAGTTAGACAAAGTTTAAAATTTAAATTTAATAAATGTTTTCCCGAGTCTGGGTGTTAGACTTATACATTGTTTCATAATTTCCTGAGGGTTTTTAAACCCTGCATGGAATTTTTAATTAGAGTGTTGGACCCACACCAATTGTTTAGGGAATTCTCTTAAATTTTTTCAAGTATAGGCATTGGATCCATATAAAATTCCAAAGCTTTTTCTAAGGGTCTTGAGCCCCATGTAGAATGTTTATTATGGGCATTAGATCCATACACACGAGTAAATAGAGAAATGAAAAGAATCAAAATTTATAAAATAAAATATAAATATTACATGGACACACCCCACAAGATCAAAGGTGCATATATTAATAAGAGGAATTGAGGCTTAAATATCTAGCCCTGGCTCTTCAGCTAGATATTCTCCACATTTGGCAGCAATAGCCATGACTGGAAACACCTCCGTAAAGTCAAACACTAAGACTGGATGAAAGACGGTATTGGAGTCCACATGTTTTCCTCTTAATTGATTGATTGAAGAAATAAAGATTGGATATAGAAAGAAATATAGTGTCCCCAACTATCTCAATCAAAGTTGTAGACCCCAAAACAATTCATGAAACTCCGAGAGAGAGAGTTCCTTAAAGCCTTCGGTTATGCTTGAGAACTCTGTGCATTTTTCTAGTAGCAAAAAGCTCAGCCATTAGACCATCTTAGATGGTCTTCACCTCAAGGATCTCTCACTTTAGGGAATCCACTTGATTATAGGCAGCCTAAAATAATTTATCATTAGATCCCAATAGAAAGACAATACCTTGTATTTGTTCCTTTAATGATGAATAAGCCACTTGAAGCTCTTCAGTTCAGCCTCTATAACATATATTTTTTTTAGTGTAATACCCCAAAATAAAAATAAAAATAAAATGGATTTGAAAAGTCAATGGTGTCATTGTGTGCATTATTATGGGTATTAATGATTGATGGGAAAATTGGACACTTCATATGATTTAATAAATATATATATGTGGTCAAAAGAAGAAAAACAAGAGAAAGAGTTAGATTTGTAGACAGTGAGGACCGAAAGATGAAGATAGAAAGAAGGAATAACGAATAAGAAAGGAGGAAGAAAGGGAAAAGAAAGTGAAAGTTAAAGTCAAGGGTTTCTAATGTAAGATATTGATGTTATTTTTATGCTTGAATATGTTGGTTAAGTTTGATTTTAGAGTTTGAATGATTTAAAAGGTTTAATAAATGTTTTATGGTGTTAGTTTGGCTTAAAATGAACTGATTTGGGAACTGGAATTATAGTTGTTTGAGAACCTTGCCGATTATCTTTAGATCTATAATTTTAAGGACTAGCATATCGGGATTTTGAAATCTCGATCAACCGATTGGATTGAACCGATCAACCGATTGGATTGAACCAGTCAACCAGTTGGTCTATTTTGGTTTATTGGAGGTTTAATTAGTTTTGTTAGGTTTGATCAATTTAGAATATGCTTGTTAAAGCTGGAAATTAAGGCAGAGAAAATCCACCACATGAGCCTCTGCAATCAAGATCAGAACACCAAACTCTATAAGGGTGGACACCCTCCTCCACTTAAAGCGGTTAGCAACGTCCGCAATCAATTCAGGAGGAGTTAAATATGTTTGACTCTTTGATGGGGGAGTACAAATGCCCTCAACTTTATTTTCTGTGGGAGTTCCAGCTCCCACTGTTGTTTCTTCATGCATAGAGCCCTCGAAAATAGAGGGTTTATAAAAAAAGGATGAGGTATTCCTCCATTAATTCTTCAACTCCATTTTTAACCACAAAAAGAGACGAAGACTTTCTTAATGAACTCTCTTTTGTAGACCTCATTAAAGTTTCTCCTTCAGTTGTTAGTCCTGCACAAAAAAAAAAAGATTTTAGTAATAAACTTAGCAATAAAAAGATAAAAGAATAAAGAAGCTGCATATTTTACAAAATGGCTTAATAATATCTTTTGGCCATCCTATTGACTTTATAATTAGTCGAAGTTGAGGCTAGTGCAGCTTATGTTTTCTCATTGTCTAAGCTCAAACGAGACATGATATTTACATCGGGAAAAGAAACCTTCCAATAATGGAAACAACATCATATTTATTGCATTCCACATCTAGGATTGACTGGCTCACTATACCTTACTATCGGTCATTTTCCACTTCATTTCTTGACATGTATAGGCTTCCCATGGAGAGTTTTATTTATGGCTCTTGTGGGCCTGTTGGCTAATGTAAAAAAACAACACATGTCATTGTTATCGTCAGTGTCAGTAACCAAATAGTAACAACTTCTAAAGACATTAACTATAGGTTCAATTCCAACAAGCCTAAAAAAACTTATCAAATATGAACAAAGTGATAACTTATTTAGATGCAACTAGCCTGGACCTAATTGGTAGTATCTGAACATTTCCCCTATAAATCCTTTGAGAGGGAAGAAATACCTCATCATGTATATGCAAAAAAAAGTTGTAATCTTAAAATGACTCTAAGAAGAGCCCAAGGTTTCCCAGCTGATACACCCAGTCTGGTTAGGTATCTAAGTTGTGTACTCTTTTGGCTAAATACGAGAAAAAAACTTTATATCTTCTACACCTAAAATGCTGGAAACGTCATCCTTAAGGGTCTAAGGTAGCCTCCATCTCTTTTAGGATTCTCTAATAATGGCGAGAGAAGAACTTCTATGAGAAGAGCTACTCTCATCCCTACTAGAGATGGACATCAAGTTATCACCCTTTCTAATTTTGTGGCCCATTATAATAGACCCCATAACCCTTGCCATTTCTCCCAGTCTTAAGTTGGAACCTGAATTCCTTTTCAGAAACAGCGACAACCCTCTTTTTAAAGACATGTCTAACTTTTTTTGGGTTCATGTTTTGGTTTAAAGCGGAAAGAGAAAGAAGCCGATGGTGGAAAATACCTAAAGATGAGTTTATATCCTTGGATTAGAACTAAAATAGTTAGGGGTTTTCAACAGAGTAGTTTTTCATAAATTATAGAAAATAAAAGAAACAACAGAGGCAAAAACAACTAGGGTTATAAAGGAAACATCTTTATGCCCTCACCATTAGATGAATGGATTTTCATGTCTTCTCAAATCTCCAAAAAATCTCTCAAATACTACATTAAATGTAAGTAATCGTTATATTTCCCACAAGTCACCTCCTTCAATAAAGATTAGCCATCTAGCCATAAGAATCCTAACAATTATATGTGAGACAGCTAAATTTTATGGGGAAGGTAAAAAAAGTCTCATTTACTACTAGTAACCTTTTAAAATCTTTGTGTAATAAATATACAAAAACTTGGGGGCTACTTATGGATCAACATGTTATGTTCTTTTTTTTTTCTTTTTAGATCCTCATTTAAAAGAACCAGGGCTCGGGTGATAACCTGACATCTTTGGATTCGGCCAAGCGCTGAGTCCAAGCATATATGGGTCTGGCGAACTACTAGAACCAACATCCTTGAGCTTAACTAAGCACTGATTCCACATGCTTACAGAGATGTTTTTCTTCTGAAAAAGTCAAAGATATTTTCTCTTTGGTAAAGTCAGAGATATTTCCTCTCTGATAAAGTTAGAAATGTTTCTCTCTTTAACAATTAAGGATTAAAAGGGTAAGAAAATAGGCTATAAAGACCCATTAGATCTTTAGAAGTAGAGGTTTTGAATCTCCATTCTTCATGGCTTATTTATTTTCAAAGTCTTAATTTAAAATATCATTATATTTTCTCTCAAAATAATACTTACATAAACATCAAAGAGTCCTCAAATCTATAAAAGATGATTATCTTTTACAGGTTTTAAGCATCAACCATCGGCCACCTAGGCAAGAGAATGAATCGGATTGCTAGAATGAATCGGATTGTTAGAGCCAAGAGATTAACTAATTATCTAACATATAAGCATTGCTCTCAAGCTGTTTGGATTTTTAGAACATCATCAAATTCAAATCACAATGAGCTTGTAATTAAAAATGAAAATTCTTATAGACTTTCATCAAATTAAAGAAAATGAATTTTTTTTTTGCGTGAAACTAATTAAAGGATACATGCCCATAAATAAAAATATGAAAATATAAAAGAATGTGGAAGCATATATATAGGAGTGATTATAGAGTTCATATTTTTAACTAGTGCATTTTAGGTTTGTTCCATGGAGAAATGGCTTTGGACTTGCTTACTCTCTTTTTTTATGGTCTAGATGTTTTTAATGAATCCTGATTTATCCTTAGAAAAAATAATGTCTTGCACATATAAAGAAAGAAAACTAAATCTTAAATCCAAAGATAGAATCTATAATGAAAAGTTTTCAAAATTCAGAAGGGTCATCTTGCCATGCCTGTATCTTGATTCCATTGCCGAATATCTTTCTAAAATCATTGTTCTCGACATATTCTATACCAAATTGTTTGATTAATAATAAGAAAAAAAAAAAGACACAGAATCATAACTATACTTATTGACAATTTACCCTTGTTTGTGAGAATTACCTTTGAGTGAAATTTTCTTTTTAAAGCCCAAGCTTTTCGTATGCCTGTACCTATGATAATGTGATGCAAAGATATATCTCTATTCAGTCTCCTCACTAATTCAATCCTCAACCATATCTACATGTTCTCGTCCCTTTCTTCACACCATTTTAAAGTGGGATTTACATCTGAAACACATGACGAAGGCAATCTCTTTAATAATGGAGCATTTGAGGGTCATTTTGGAAAGGCATGGATCCAGAAGAAAACTTGGAGGGCCCCTTCAGAAAAGGTTATGCATGTGATGTTGGTAGAAGTTGAACTATTAACAAAGGTAGGACAATTATTACACTACCGATAGTGAGTGAAGCGATGAGTTAATGATTATAATAATTATAATTATAATAATTATAATAAACTTCAGCCGTATTGTATAATTTTCTTGGCAGAGTAAGAGAGGGAGAAGCCATGGAGAGAAAAAAATCCCATGGAAGCTTCTATTGCCTCTACCTAACCCCTTTGAAAAAGAAAAGGAAAAAAAAAGGGGTCAATAGTAGAAAAGAGGGTACCTTTTCAGTATGGGAATGGCCATGGTGTTTGTTTTCCTTCCCTTTTTCTGCAAGGATCAGTAGCTACCACCAGATGGGCACTGATCATCCTCATCTTTGAACTAGATTTTCTTCATTTGACAGGGCTTCAGGAGTGAGGGTTCATCTCTTTCTTCTTCGGCGTTTCTCTCCCGTAATTAATATCTTTCTATTTTTAATCATACTAAAGTTATTTAATATTGGCTCAATAATTCGAATACTAGTGTTGTTTTTATTATATGGTAGTTAAGCGAGCCAAAATAGTGAAAGGTCAAGTACTTTGGGACCCCAGTGACATAATTCGCATTGAATTGATGTAGCTCGTGGCTTTGCCATTTGGATGATGGGCACTCCTCTCTTTATCAAGGAATTCGTAAATTTCAGCTATGAAGAACTGGTCTCGTCCATTTATTAATTTTGAGAAAAAAATAATAATCTACAAACAAACATATCAATATATATATGGCGTTTTCAGAATTCATGGTGAGTTGTTCACAGATGAGTAGTTCCCAAAAGTTGCATTCGGGATTCCAAGATCCCAGCATGGATGGATCATGCCCTTAATTCCCACTAGTGTGTAAACAAATTCCAGATGAGTTAATTATTAGCAATAATAAATTAAGTTGAATATTGTTTGATAAAAGCAAAACAAGTTAAGTGATTTCGGGCTTGATTGATTGAACTTTTTACCTAATAAAGTTTCAATAATTAATTATGAACTACAATCCATATGTTAGAAGCAGCATTTTATTTAATAAGGCATGTGAAGTCAACAATAATTTTGCGCCTCCTTCAACTTCACCGGATTGCCCAGCTGGTTCTTGCACTCCTTAATTTGATAAATCATGGAACAAACCCTAATTAATACCTTATGGTGCTTGATTCGAATGTAAAGAACTGATTCGAGAATGCTTCGAAAACAATCTAAAATAAGTTGTGGGAGGTAAACCGAATGGTACTGATCCGAATTAAACAAAAACCATTGTTAGGGTTAGGGTTAGGGTTAGGGTTTGATCCGTATTCAATTGTGCAGTTCAGCTGGCTGGACCAAGGGGTTTAGATAATCAAATATTAGGTTGGTACGTAGAGTTGGGTGGTACTACGGACAGTTGTTGGTTCCTCTACACTTTTTTTTTATAGAGTAGGGTTTCTGTGCTTTTATTACAATATAAAAGATGGGTTGCCCACCACTCCCATCCTCCTCATTTCTCCTCCGCTCACAGCTTATCCATTTTCTACAAAAGAAAATCGAACTTTTCCAATAAAGACAAGCCCAAAAAAAGAATCTAAATCGGAAAAGAAAAAAAAAATCATAAAAAATGGATCAGAGTAGTGGGCATGATAAACTTTCAGAATATCCTTGCCTGCTGGCAGCAAATAGCAACGACTAACAACATGAACCTTTTGAACATCTGACATAGCCCAACTTTCCCGGAAAAAGAGAAGGAGAACCGAGGAAAGAAACGAAATCATGAACATGTCAAAAGCAAGTAATATCTCGATGAGTGGAAAACATTCACCAATTATAATTATCACTAAACTGTACAAATAGTGTATTCATACAAATTAGAGATTAATTAGGAAAAATAAAAGATTGGAGATTAATTTAAGAGATTTTCAATCTAATAGCAATCCCTTTTATCATTTCTCTCCGTTCTTTTTCAACTACAACATCAACATTAATTAGCTCCAAGTATCTTTAATCATTTCATCTCCAAACCTCTATAATCCAACACACCACTTTTCATCCCTAAGAAGTCATAACCAGTTTTGGAGCCAGCACTACTGCTACTTCCAATAGTACCCACAATGACACTGCAACTGCAGTCCTTGCTGTTTTGTAGCCCCAAGCTGCAAGCAAAACAAAGACTTGTACTTCCTCCAGTTTTGAATGCCTGGTGACGATCAGGCTGGTTTTGGCAAGGAAGGCTAATTCTAAGTTCAAGATTCAAGTCTGGACACCTCTCTTGAACTGGGGTTTTCTCTTCTTTGCATATAAAAGCACCTGCGCTAATTATCTTCTCCTTATTACTTTCCTCTTTAACAGAACTCAACGACTCTTCTTTAGCTGGGGTAGTAGTGCTGAAAGATATTGTTGTTGAAGCTTCTTGGGCTGGTTCATTGAGTGGCCTATGAGTCGCAGGATCTATGCCTCTATTCAAGAGCTTCCTTCTTATATGTGTGTTCCAATAATTCTTTATCTCATTATCTGTTCTCCCTGGTAATCTTCCGGCTATAAGTGACCATCTACAACAAAAATAGCAGACACCATTAGCATAAAATATTCAACCTTAGCATAAAGGGTTAGTTTTTTCAATTATTACTCAGCTAGGCTTACTTGTTGCCGAGGAGACTATGGAGTTTGATAATGAGCTCATCTTCTTCTTCAGTAAAATTGCCACGTTTAAGGTCAGGTCTTAAATAGTTGATCCAACGAAGCCTGCAGCTCTTGCCACATCTTAGAAGGCCAGCAGCTTTAGGAAGTGAACGCCAGCAACCTTCACCGTGGGTTCTAATGTAAGCAATAAGGCGATCATCTTCTTCCTTAGTCCATGCGCCTTTGTTTGTATGAGCTTTTTCACAGCAAGGAGACCTTCCCATTTCAGTAGGATTTACAAGTAGGAATGGTAACCTCGATGTTTTCGGTGCGTCTTTTCTTTTTTTGACGGGCGTGCGGTACTGTTGTGGTAGAAATGGAGGCCTTCCTTCTTCTTCTTGTTGCTAGAACATTAAGGCCGGCCCTTGAGATTACTTGAGAAGTGATTTTATAGGCATTTGACTCTTTGTGTGTGAGAGAGAGAGAGGGAGGGAAGGAGGGAGGGAGGGTGAGAGGGAAGTGGCCCTAATTGCTTCTAGATGTGAGTTGGTGAGACAGGTTTGAGAGAGTGGCTGGTGGTATCTGTCTTGATGATACTACTTGATGATACTAGCATCAAATAAGGAACATTAAACTCTAGGTAACCTTCAGTTAGGTGTAAAGTAAGTTTATATTTAATTATAGGCAAGACAAAGTGCGGTATCCCCCCGCTTTTCATAACCGCGGTTCCGTTATTTTTTTAATTTTATTTTTAAATTAGTTTTTTATTATTGTTTTGATACGCTATATTAAAAATAAAATATATATATATATATTATTTTAATATATTTTCAAATAAAAAAACACTTTAAAATATAATTTTTATATATAAGCCTTCCAATCACCCACTTAAACTCCGGAAAACTCTTGATTATCTAAGTTTATAAGTTGCCTCTCAAATCTTCCCCAACTCACTAGACAACACAGGCACCAGAATTCACGGACACCCCTTATATTTATATCCTTACTTATTGCCGTTGGAACTGACAGCAGTGAGGGAGTGGATCTGTAGCAAGGTCCAGTTTCGTACCTTTTCTATGACCAATAACCTTGCTTCCATGATTCTTGATTATCCAATTTATCTTGCAATTAAAATATTGGTTACATCATTCTTCTTCTTCTTTTGCAAAAAAAAATTATAATCGTGACTTGTAAGTAATGAATCAGTATTTTTTGTTTTTATTTGGATCTGTTTTTTAAAAAAAAATTAATTGAAGAGAAGTTGATACTTATTATCTTTAAACTCAATTAAATGCTGATTTTGTATTTTTTTTAATGTTAAAAATATTTTATTTTGATAAATTAAAAATATTTTATTTTGATAAATTAAAAATATTTTATTTTGATAAATTATAGATATTTTGTTGATACTTTAATCATTTTTTTCAATAAAAAGTACAAAGAAGCTACAAAAGAGGGGGAATATCCTTAAAAAGGGATTCAATTTTTCTCCACAAAAAATAACATATATATTTTAGGGTTTTTTTTAAATTATAATTGTTTTCTCTTTCAAATGATACTCATTAGAGAATCCTTAAATATATATATATATATATAAAAAAAAAAAACCTTTCATAGGTATCAAATATGATCAATAGTTATTTTTTAAGAACAAATAGATTAGATTATTAAAATTAAATATTCCAGATACCAACTTTAACAACGAGCCCATATAATAAACTCGTACTGGTAAGTAAAGAATTCATCTCTATTCATGCGTGAGGGAAAAAATGAAGTTCGAATTTGATAATTTTGGTTCGGACTGTTTCCAAGGCTCAATGATGAAGTTTTTTAAAAACTCAAAATCCATTAAAAAATCCACTACTTAAATGAGTAAATATTGATTTGATTTTAGCTCATTGTTACAGAAGCAAGTCTTGAGACTAGTTTAGGTTTAAAAAGGTCGAGTTAGGTTAATTGTTTTCAGGGGATGTAAACCATACTTTTGCAGAGTTAGTAAGTTAGTTGTGATGGGTATTTTGAAAAGAAATGCTATAGTGGCTTGGCAGTTCTTGAGATATTCTTGTGTTTATAAGTGTGCATATGGTGGTTGTGGTTCTTTATTCTATTGGTACACTACACTATCATGCATGAGAGAGGGGGGGGGGGGTTTCTAGAAAAGTTGGAGGTTGGGTTCAAGGGAAGATGATGAAAGAAAAGGGAAGAATAGGAAAAAAGATAAGAGTGTGGTTGTGGTTGTGTGTGTGCTTTGCTTCACCTTCCACTTTTTTCTTTTTTCTTTCCCTAACCTTGTGGTGCAAGTTTAGGCAACAAGGGTGGGCTTAGAGATGGGAACTGGGAAGGTTGATTCATCTTTTTGTTGCTATTATCTCCCCTCCATTTTGCACATTATTTGTTACCCCCCACCACACAGTCTCTCTCTCCCTCCCTCCCTCCCTCATCATGAAATCCAAGTGGATTTTCAAGGGTTAAGAATCATGGGCAGGAGTAGTTGTCAAAGGGAGGGAGGGAGGGATGGATGGATGGATGGATGGATGTCCACTTGTGTAAAAATTATCTGTTTGTATTTCACCTACTTTTTCACCCTTTCTAACCGTCCTCACAAGTAGTCCTGCCCTGGCCTCACTTGGATGTTGAAACTTTTCATGATTTTATTCCCACAAAAAACGTCCCTCCGCCCCTTTTTCACATTACCCACCTAAGCTTATCCATGTAGCTTTCAGAAATTAATCAACCAACAGGGACAAGTTGTTGCTACATTACGAATTACGATCTCAAAAAATAGAGGAAGGTAGAGAGGGGTATTCTTAACCAAAGAAAAACTTGCTCTTCCAACGTATATAATACTAGATGCATTTCTTTTTTATGCATAAATTATTCGTGTTTCTGTTGTTCCAATCAGATAGAAACTCATCACCACTATCAGGTAGGTTATTGTACGCTCTTGGTTGGCACAAATGTGTCTATCCCTACTGATCTTCTCTGTTAGTTGCACACGAGCAAATGACTGCCCAGAAAGAGCAAAAAATTAGAAGGGAGAAAATGAATCGAGTTTATAATTAGGTACGATTGAGGGCTTATAGGGTTGGGAATCCAGAATGAGTGGTGATGTCCAGCAAAGCAAACACGTGCATGTCATGTGCTTAGGTACTGAACAAGACTTGTGGGACAGTCCTAAAAACTCTTCACCTACGTCTTTGGCAGCCCTTCCCGTGTGCGACTCCTTAACCTTGGCACAAAGGTCAGCTTTCCATGACCCACAATTAGGATGGAGCCTTAAACTATGCTTTCTCCAAACCAAATTAATGCCCTTTTATTGTTTGGTTACATTATTGATAGAGAAAAGAACCAATCAGATCTTCTACAACCATCCTAACCAAATCCCACTTTTATTTAGGGTAATCCTGTTCCGTGTAAACCAGGATCTGTTAGCACCACAAAATGGGAAAGGAGTCTTATAGTAGAATAGCAAATACAAGGGTCATAGGATAAATCACCGCAATAGAGTACACAAGGAGAGATCTATTTGCAACAGTAATTAGGATCCTCCCTGATTCCTCTTTCTACCCTGATTCCTCTCACAAGAAGAGATCTCTGTTCAATGTCATGGAAGCAAAACCCAACCCTGTTTTCTGCGCATACAAGTAGCAAGCTATTCACCGTAAAAGGGTGTGTTTAGCTGTAAAAAATGCAACTGTTTAATTATTAAAAGAAAAGGTAATCTTTCTGATCCGATGCTAGGCAAGCCATCCAGGCCAGAACTGGTGCATTCATGAAAAACTTTTTATCTCATGACCTACCGATGAATTTGAATCCAAGACGGGAACTGGGAAGGTAGGAAATGAGCCCACTTCCATTTGAGTATCCATAACCTGTGCTCCGTGACAATGAAAATACTGTTTAGAGAACCAAGTTTCGTCTCCGGTCATTAGGCCCCTCAAGCAACCCAATGAAGAAGAGAAATTATGAGGGAAAGAAGAAATAAGGTTATCCAATCATGATTAAAGTTCAGATTCAAAGATTTTTTTTTATTTGTCGTTTACTTGATCTAATGTGGAAAGTGGAAATGGAGATAGTAGATAGACTCCCGCAATTCATGAAAGCATTAAAATATCTATCTTGATATAAAGTATGAACAATGACACATGACATACGCAGTTTTACTATAGCCACACACCCAGCTCTTCCAATCTACTGCTTATCGTTTGAAATGAACATTTAAACCAACTGCATTGAAAAAGTTGGATTCACTATTAAAGACAAGAAAGAAAGTATCAAAAGAAGTATGGGCACGCACCTAATCCTTCTTACCAAAGTCTTTAATGTAGGAGACATCATCCTGTTAATAAGATGTTACTTTCCAGCACAAAACAGTCAGCGAATTGATCAAAGATATTATTCTTAAGAAAATCATTTGTCATACATGCATTTTGATATTGACTTTGCAATGGAATGGGATTTGGTTGTATTGAGTAAAGAGGGAGTTTTTTGCTATTATTGGGTACAAACACTTAGAATTCAGCTCGTGGGCTGTAAAAATTAAGTAAATTGCCACAGATTTATTAAGAGAAAATAACAATACATAGAAGGTCAGGCAATGTCTAATTCATTTTTTTGCGAACTTCATAAAAATAGCCAAGGATCACAACAGCTGCCGCAACTGCTACTCCAACTGCACTTTGTGCTAGTACAGTGCTGTCCTTTACCTTGACTACAGAGGACCTTGGAGTGAACCCCAGTTCTGATAGCTTCTTATGCGAGGCAGCGTAGTCTCTAAAGAATGCTTCTTCATCCTGAGAAGCAACAAAAATTGAAGAAAAGAGATATCAGATTAGATCGCCAAGGTGAAGCAACAGAAATAAACCACATCACAAGTCATCCCACACTAAGAATCTAACTGCGACACCAATCTGAACGTTGGGTATTCTTTATTAATGATTCTAGATCGAGGTGCAAATCAAGGCATGTATTTACCCTTGCGATTCCCAATCGTAAGGTAGGCCATAAGAACCCTTAACAGAAGCTCGAAAAAGGCCACATAAGGCCCAATTTAGGGTAAGATTAGATTATGGTCCAAGCTAACCCCGGACTATTTATTTATTGTTGTTCAAAAAAAAATACTTGGGATCATTTGAAAAGGAGCTATCAAAAGGCAATGAAAATGCATAAAATCAGGTTTCAAGATGGTCAAGCCAATATTTTTATCCAGACCCAACCTGCATGGAAAAATCAACTCAGGTTGCAAGGGGATAGGAAAAGTTATGATGACCCATTCATGAAACAAGTCATTTGGTCGAAACGAAAGCCCACATTACCTTAGCATACAGCTCAACATAAGGACGAAAGTCCGGGTCATCCAATAAAGCAGTGTCTGTTGGAAGTTTCAACAACCCCTCTGTCTGCCCTTTCAATAGTTCCCTGGTATCAACAGTGCGTAAAAGATTGATTAATTTCATAATTTCTACACAACGAAACATGGTAGTATGCTGAGCTTGCATTAAAACTTACACAAAGTATGAGTTATCAAACTTTAGAGGTTCCTGAGTCCAGGGGCCATCAAAACCTGATCTCTCTGGATGTGCTCTTCCCTAAATAGAATCATAGCCAGCAAAAGAATTACAAATTTGTGCATCTGCGGCTTAAATGATTTACATTGAAAGTCAGAAACAGTTCTAGAGAATTACCAGGGTATGACCTCCAGAAAGTGCCACGATATCTTTATCAGACAGGCCCATCCGATAAAAGATGTCCCTCAAATGTGGTGAACCTGCCATATTTCAGAAATGAATAATGAAAATACAAGTTCTTTCAAAGTGCTCTATTTAAACATATGAACGCTCAACAGGGTATGGCCAACCAACAGGTACTTTTATAAAACTTCATGGTAACAGATTCCAAAGAACAACAAACAAAGATCATTAATATGGAAATGTCTAAAAATGTGAGATGGTCTCCATGAAACTTATAAGCCCTGGATAAATATTCATCTGTGATTAACTTCCCCTAAGCTGATAGTCTAAATAAACAGCCATGTGAAGATCAAACAACTATTCTTTACAGTCATAGAACAGCTGCAAATTACAACTTCGACAAATCATTATTACACAGAAATCAGCACAAGTATATGCATGTTGTGAGATGAAAGAACAGATCAGCATGGCTGCTCTATGAGCAGAACCAACAAAAGTAAAGATCATCACTTGAATTGAGATATGAGAACCTGACTCTCCTCCACATTAAACCACCTATTAAATGTAGAAATCTATGGCTTTAGGAGTGATTTTATGAGACAGAACTCTAATGTAATGCAATGAATTAGTCAAAAAAACTAGTACAGAAAAGGCAGAAGAATTAGCATACAAAAAGCTCTGTTTCTAACAAACATGCAATTATAAGTGATTCACCTACAAATAATCTTGCCTAAAAATCTAGCATGTGTCAATTTCATGCACAAAGCTTATTAGAGTAAACAAATGCATTAAATCAAGAAAAACTTGCTCTGCATTTTATGTCACAGTTCTGCTTCTTAGCTAAACACCATAACAATTTACAATCCTGACTAAAACTTCACCTGATGTTCAATACAACACCACGTGTTATGGAAAGAGCTTTTGGGTCCACGTGGAAAATGAATTCTCAGAAACTAGAAAACTAAATTGTTGAAATGGCAATTCAATCTACTGAGAAGACTACTAGAAGACAGATAAATTCAATGAAAAATTATATCTAGAGAGTCCAATCTACTGCACGTCAGTCCCATACAACACAATACCCTCCACTATTAGATTCATCGATGCTGTAAACCCACAATAAATGAGTTTATTTACAGCATCACAAAGACACAAATCCCAAGACACATAATTCCAATCTACTGCACGTCAGTCCCATACAACACAATACCCTCAACTATTAGATTCATCGATGCTGTAAACACACAATAAATAAGTTTATTTACAGCATCACAAAGACACAAATCCCAAAACACATAATTCCACCTTTCCCTTTAGACCAGGTTTAGCTCAGTTCATACATTAAAAGAAAGCACACCACAATTTAAGAACTTCCAACCCCTGAATTAAACTAAAGAAGTTTCTAGAGTAATTAAAATACTGAAAATACCTAGTTTGGCATTTGGAAGTCGCCCTTCCTTGGGACAAGTATTTGAATCCTAAGAAAATGAACATATAGTCAGCAATGTTATAAATTGATAATCACCTGCATCTTCAAGAAATGCTTCAATCACATACCCTTCTTCCAGGAACAAAATCAATGGTCGGACCTCCAGTGACCTCGACTGCAACAACGCCTGCTAGCTGAACATGCAAGTAGTTGAATATGAGTCGGTTGCTCCTTATATTTTAAAACTCAGCAATTGTACTTGGATATTCAAACATTTTACATTAAAATCCACTACTCATTATATATCAATTACTCGCATGTTAAGCTAAATGTACTAACTGATGCGGCAATCATGGAGTTATGGCTTGCTGGTCTGTTCATAATTTTGCAAATATTTTGTGTATCATGCCAAGGAACAGAACAGCAACCATGATAGTGCATCTAATGTTGCCCAACTCCCAGCATGCTTCAACAAATTCCAACTGAATTGCTACGGTAACATACTAAAAGAATATCTCTCCAAATTCTTCCCCGTAAAATTTAGAAACCTAATCATGAATTAGAAAAATACGGTCAGGTATCTATATTTGTGAGCACTCAATACCAACATGGATGAAAATAGAACAGGAACCACCTTATGCTATACTTGCATGACTAGGAATCATCATTCCATCGCCATTCACTCACATTTCTTGTGAAGATTGACTAGACAGGTCAGACAAGACATATTTTTAGAACTTCCGCTTGTGATTCAGTCCTGTCAGTGGCGGTAATGTCCTTAGAATTTCTATCTCCATCCACAAATCATAAGGTTAGATTTACCAAGGAATGTTCCACCTCCGCCACTCACCCACGCGGATAATCTTTACTTCATTTACTCAAGTTTTTCAATTATATCTCTACATACTGTTACTTTTTGACAAGAAAATCAGTTTAGGCTTTGATTATCAGTATAATTATTAGCTACCAACACTGAAACAACAAATTAAATAGACATATAGATGGAGAATAATAAACAGTATTAATTAAACATTTAATTAATTATCTGCAGTATTAATTAATCAAACACTACTGGAGTGAAATAGATCACCTGATACAAATCTGCATAAGTAATCTTCGGATGTTTCACCTTCACTTCCTCTGAAAAAACTCAAAAAATCAAAATCAAAATCAACAAAAATATAAGTGAAATTTAAGTGGAAAGCAAGTAAGAAACTAACCGCAAAAATCGATAGCGATTTTCAAGCCATTATTAGAACCATGAGAGCACTCCTCTTCGTTCCTTATCGAACCATTAGCACCTCCTGTTTTCGTGTTCTTGTCATACGTTCCTGCATCATGCCACCTTCACCGAAAAAAAAATCAAAACAGAAAGATTCAAACAGAGAGAGAGAGTAAGCAATGAGAAAGCTAGTTAGTTGGTTACGCTAAGCGGAGCATGATAGGAGCGCAGTTTTTGTAAGCGATGACAGCACGGAGATCGCGACGTGCTTTTTCGATCTCTTTCAGGTACTCTGTGTCAACAACCGGTAGCGCCATTGAAACTCTCTCTCTCTCTCACTCTAGCTGACTTGAAGAAGAAGAATAAGAAGGGGATATTGAGGATGACTGGAATGGCCACTGAAATGAAATAGGAGCTTTGAATTTCGGATAAACTGGCGAGTTTTGATTCGGTGTAGAGGGATTAGCGGGGATCTTGTTGAAATTGCTACGTGGCAGGTAGTTAGCGTGTCGGTGCTTTTGCTTGACTTGGCAAGTGAAGACCATTTCTTTCGATGGGAGGTTTTTTTCAACTACTCTCGAATTTTCGAATCCGGCCTGGCCGGTGATAATTGTTTGGGTCTAAGCCCATTGACTTGGAGCCTAGAAATGGACTGGGTTTCTGATTACAACCGGTGATCTTAATTGTACTGGATCTAATTAATCTTACTTGGTATTTATTAAAATTTTATAAATGACCACGTTGCTGATTGGCCTTCGTACTTGCTTATATTTAATTTATAAATGATTAGATTTAATTATTAATTATTAAGATGTAAATGACCTGCATGATAATAATAATTATGATCATTACATCCTAACATAATCTCCAAGGGTACTTTTTCTTTTCTTTTATCTTGTTTTTTCTTTTTTTCTGAATTTCCTTTTAATATCTGGATTTGATGCAAGATTACATATTGGTCATTAAATTTTCTCGATTTGTCAATGTAAGCAATGAATAATCGGTTTTTATACGATGGATTTTTAATAATAATCAAAAAGTCAAGTTATCTGTTTAAAATAATTGAAGCTCCCCTTACTTTGTATGCAATGTATTTTTCAAGTTATCAATGAGTTATCATTTATGATTAATTTCATTTTCAATTATAACATATGATATAAGATTTTCTTTGTAATTACATTATGTATTAGTTTGATTAAAGGGTAATAAAAAGAGAGCTTTATTTTTTAGCTGGTTTTGTACTAATCACATGATCATAAAAAAATTACCTCTGTAAGCTACGATCTGTGTTATGATTGTGTCCCTCCGTCGCTCTCCTTTGATGTCAAGCATTATCATTATTTTAAAAAATTGATATTCTAATTTCAAAAAATATAAAAAAATTATATATTTTTAATACATTTCTAAATAAAAAAATACTTTAAAAATTATCACTCCTAAATAAACACTTAAAATGCCATCATTCATTTTCAATCATTAGTAATGATTCATTTTAAGTATCTTCTTTCCTTATTCCCTATTTTCACATTTTAAAAATATATTTGATATAAAATTACATCAAATTAATATTTTTATTAGTAATTCTAAAAGTTTTAACATACTTCTTATAAAAATTAAAAAAATCAAGAAAAAAAATCATTTTAATACATTTTTAAATAAAACACACTCTTTAAATAAAACACACTCGTTCTCTTATTTATGTTTCTACCCTGAAATCATTTTTCCACTTCTCATTTTCTTCTTGAAACACATTTCAGGGCTTTTAAATACACCACCAATCTGCCAATGACTGGCAATGAATTCACGTACAAACCTTTTTTTAAAATTAGGGAACCAAGGTAGAGAATTTTGTTGAAACAACACATTCCTCCTGTCACACACTATCCTAAATTTAACGCAGAGTCTGAATCTCAAGGCTTGACAGGGAAAGAGAGAGAGTACAATCAACAGGCTTATGAAGCTGGTCTCCACTGCAACTCTATTTGAATCTGTCCATTCTTCGAGTCTATAAGGTGATACTTTCCGTTGGTTCTTCTGTTATTAACAACATCTGTGAGATTGATATCCACATAACCAAGTGATTCCTGATTAAAGAACAAAGAAACAACATGAAATTATTCATTTCAGTAAAGCCTCCTTTGTATGCTAAAAATTTATCTAAAAGCCATCACTGACTTGTAACCACAACAATTGCATTCCGTTATTCATTTTTGAACTCAAATTCATCTATGGATGGATCATCTTCTTAGCTAGGAAGTTTTAGATTTTATTCAGTCGTGTAATAGAGGAAGTGGCTCGGGAAAAACTTTGGAGGACACGGCCTTCAGAAACAACTACGTATGCAAGACAAATCTGTGACCCAAAATACAGCCCATAACTTTCTTTGTTTTTCAAGAGTATTTTCTATAAGAGTAAATTATAAATTAGTCCCTTTATTTTTTCAAATGATTTAAATAGACCCTCTAGTTTCAAAAATAATTAATTAGTCCCTGCGTTTTTCATCTACTTGTAACTTTATCCTTTTCACCCATTTCATGCTCTCTTTCACTTTTTTTCCTGTTTAGAGAGAGAAAATGAATAGAGGATATCGAAAGATTGATGAGAGAGAAGATATTATTTGGTACAAAGATATATTAAATTAAGCATGATCAACACTGGTCAATTGATTAATTAATTATTTTTGAAATTAAAGAGACTGTTTTTCATTTTGAAAAACTAGAGGGTCTACTTTATATTTTACTCTTTCTAGAAAATGGGAATGCATGAAGACCCGTTACCTTCCACAAAGCATTAAGTTGCAATCATCAAGCCAGACAAGTTAGAAGTACTCACTAGATTTATATTCCCCAGGTATGAGTGTAAGACCCGAGTTTTGACCCATCAGATCCAAACTCAAGTATAACCCAAATTCAAGAACCCAACCTGTGTATTTAAAGAGAATTTTGCCGACTTCTTCTCTTTTTCCTTTAATGCCGTAACTTTTCTCACAAATATACTAAAGAATTCAGCTCTATCAAAACTTAAGTTTTTGGGTTTTAGAAAGGATTTGAAAAAACAAGTATCATGACTTACTTTTTTGTTGTTTTAGAACTGTGATTAAACATCATATCTTCAGTAGCTTTTGAGTGTGTGAATAATCATTATATGGATGATCACACATGGGTTAAAGACAATCTAAATCAATTCACAAGAATAATGTTCTAGGGTGATTTTGATAGTTTGTGGATTAAAGAAGTGTTTCGGGAATTTATGATGTTTAATATGTTGATTTGATAATTGAATGATTTAAGATGTTTTAGGATGTTAGTTTGGTTAAAAACAAACTAATATGAAGATTGGAATTATGGGTTTTTGAGGAACTAGTTGAATTTTAAGGATCAGCAGTTTTGAAAGACTAACAGATCGGGATTTTAGAATCCCGATCAACCGGTCGACCGGTTGGCCTGATACTTTCGGTCAACTGATTGGTCAATTTTGGTCGAGTGGTTGACAGAGCAGTGGGGGTTGATCGGTTCTTTTAGGTTTGATCGGTTTGGAAAATATTCAGGATTGATAGGGTGGATTTGTTTCAGTTTTATAATTATGTTTGGTCTCTAATATAAGAATTGTAATCTTTTATGTTATTTTCTTCGAGTTGTTTTTGAGTATTTTTTGTATTTGTTATAGGTTCTACTGGTGTTTTCTCCTAGTGATCCTCAATAGTTTCCAATTCTACATTTGTTTGTCTTTTGCCTCCATTTTCCAGGTGAATGGGATAATTTTAACATACATGTAATGTAAATAATTTGTCTAATGATTATATGATTAATATAAATGACATTCTTGAATATCTATATATTGATTTATTTTCCGAGTGCTAGTCAGTTTCATGAAATTGTATTCGCATTATGTTGATTTAATTATATTTAGTATATTATTTGTTTGCTTTAATATACATATAAATGCGAATATATGTTACGTTTGAATATCAAAATACTTGTCAGAAACTCCATACTAACAGAGACTAGTTAGTCTATATGCACATAGTAGTCTATATAACTAGCTAGTGAGAGAGACATCAGCCTATGGCGACTGATCCACTCATAATTATTGAGGCCGCAAACCTCGTCTTTTATCAAAACTTTAGGATTTTGTTTATTATCTAAGCCTATGGCATGATCTAATATCGAACATGTATATCACTTCCATATTAGTATTATGCTTATTATATGTGTGTGTGTGTGTGTGTGTGTGTGTTTCAGTTCTTATACTTCTATTATATCACAATTTATGGCCTATAACTTATAAATATTTATAATATATATTAAATGTTATTCCCTCACTGAGTTTGTTGAACTAACCTCCATTCTAATATTATTTTCATGTTCTTAGCTTATGTTCACCTTTGATTGAGAGTTCCTGCTACTTTATTTGTTGGTATGCCTTGCTTGCTTCTGCGACACTTTTCTTCTTATTCTTTTTTATTCAACACCTTAGAAGCTCCACTATAACGTTGTTATCAAGTTTCAAAGATTTGATTTGATTTTATTTAATGTAATAAGTATTATGAACTTTTGTTTTATTTTTATATGATGATGAGAAATTTTGAAGTTTTATATATTTGTTTTATGAAATGTATGTTCTGAGGCATAGCGTAGCTGGGATACCTTTGTGGTATCGCTCCTACGTCGCCGATCTTTGGTAATTTTTTTGTAGAAATTATGAAATGTATGTTCCAGGTCATGACATCGAGCCTTATAAAACACCCTTACTTCTACAGGTAATTTTTTTGTAGAAATGGTGCTACACGAGAAAACCATCTTTGCCGACAAAATGACAATGATCACTTCGGTAGCATCCACTTCTATAATTCATTATTGTTATACAAAGTTAAAAGAGAAAGTGTATTGTGTACCTTTGGATGCAGCAGGCCAATCCTAGACGACGTGCTGATGACTTCCACGTGTAGCTTCTCATTACTAGGAGGCTTGTCCAGCGTATATTGGAATTCATCCTCCCATCTTGGATCTCTATTCTTCTTCACGTGCTGTAAGAATAAAAGATAAAGCTATTAACCATGACTTGTAAGAATTTGGTTCTATAATAACTTGCATGAAGCCATGAACATTGCTCAAAGGAAACAATGGTTTCCATTTAGAGGCAAGATAACTATTTGTTTCATGTGACCAACCATCTCCACTTAAAATATAAAACTCACAGCAAAGTTCTAGACAATTAATTTCAACATGGTTATCCTGTAATTTCAGAAGTTCTCTTGAGATATATGATGTGGAAATAAAAATGAAAACAAAAAAGGCCACGACAATTTATTTATACATATAAATCTACACCCACAAAAAGAGATACCTTAGTCCTTTTCTCCTCCCCTCTAAAAAGAAGTCGTACATATGGATTAGTGTGGTGCTTTCCTTCAACATCCTGAGCTTCATGAACAATAACAAGAAGCAGACCTCCACCAGCAGGGGTTCCTTCAGGAGCCTTCTGTTCCACCTGCTCTTTAAAACTTAGGTTTACATCGTCCTCTTTGAATGGTTTATATGTCAATTCAACCATAAGTTGCCCACGTGACTTTTCATTTTGAGGATCATTCAAGTCCATGTTTTTCAGGAGCTCAAGAGTCATAATTTTTGGTTCCTCTGGGGTAAGTTCTTTCAGTGGCACTACATTCATACCCATCTTGTCATGTTTGCCAACCTAAGCAAAGAGAATAAACTGTTTGAGATGCAGAATAGAATACAGAAAGTGCAACTTCTTATAGGTGAATGAAAATCCCATACCTGCTCCCAATCATAAACACGTAATTCTAGAGCCTGAGATTCTGGATCTTTAACAACTACATGGAATTCCTCATTCCATTCAGGGTTCAAGTTCTTGTGCTTCACAGTGGTCTTTTTCGCTGGAAGCTTATCTTCGGTCAGCTTGACTTTCACATAGGGGTCTGCTGCTCCCATCAGATCTTTCTTCTTCAGCTTCATTGCTCTCAGAACCTTTACACTGAGAATTCCTACAGGCCTCTTCATGGCTCTGCATTTTTCATTTAATGTGATTGGTCAAATATGAAGGCAGTCTAGCATAAAAATTTATCAGGACTCTTGACAAATTTTATGTCATCATAGCTTACAAAAGTTTTCAAATTATTGCAAAAACTCACTTTGCAGGATCTAAGATGGGGACTTCCAGGGTTTTAGGCCATAGATACATATTGGCAACCTGATCTTTAATAATCTCCTGCAGCAAAACACCATTTTATCACTACTAACATCATGAACCATAAAAATTTGAACAGATGATACAAAACACTGACAACTAATTGCTTTTAACATTTCAGCGACCAAAGCTTTCAAATATTTTGACTTTGCTTTTTGCTACAATGCTTTTCACAAAAGCCAGCTTGTGGAAGAGTTTCCATTTTCCGTCTAACAAGCAGAACAAGTTTACATTAAATAGATGCAAAAAATAAACAGCAATGAAGCAGCCACAAAAGACCATCATAGTTGAGGTGAGGACAAACGTTGAACTAGATCAATGCATTCCCACAAGGCAAGAGATGAACAAAATACACAATACTCAAGCAGGTTCAATGTGGGTGCTGGTAATCTAGGATTCTCTACTTGAAGCAAATAGACACATGCAAAAACCAAAAAACCAGTGGACGACTCAGTCCTAAATTGATTCTCTAAATTAGCAATGCTTTATACCATTCTCAACCAGTTCACTGCGAAAAGGAGATGTAAAGATAGAATGTCAAATACTGCACCTGGACGACCCTATAGAGGCCAGGTATCGACATTAAATCAGCCCCCAAGAGCTTGAGCCCAAAGTCAACATGTGGCTGCAGAATAATTAAAAACAAGAAAATAATAATATAAGAACCAGGCTTGTATGTACTCTCAAAGTGGTGAATATGGATCACAATGGATCAAGCAAGAAGTTTCATATAAAAATCATCCCTCAAATTTCAGTAAACTATATGCCAACACCAGTATCAGTACAGGCATTTTGATTATAGATTCAAAATGAGCCTCAAGATTATCACAAATCATCCCTCAAAACTGTATTCGCATTAATGAGTTAGTGCCCCTAATCAGGCAGAAATGTAAAGGCACCTTAAAAGGACTGTAAAGCCCAAAGAATTGGTGTGGAATGGGAGTTCAAGTGTGAGAATTCACAGAGTTGAGTATTCTACAAACTAAGGTGCTGAGTAATTTGAGCCAGCCTGAAGCTTTTGGATTCTAATAAACAAGGATAAATCGGGACCTAGTAAGTAACAGAGGTCCTATGTTATTGGGGAAACTTAAAAAGAGCAAGTTAAGTATCAATAAAAATTATAAGCCACCATCTAACAAGGACAGTTTAAATATCCAATTATCCATGAGTTTGAACAAGGGAAAAATAAACACCAACCTTCTCCATGAGCGACACGTAGATGTTGGCAAAACAAGGAAAGCTAGGGACCAAAGGCTTCAAAGTTATGCGTGGTGAAGCAAACACTTGCAAATCAACCACCTGCCATTATTGAAAGAACGATAAAACAGAATTTCTTAAATCTAAGTCAGCTACAAAACAATTTCCTTCTAAAACAGGAGAATCCAATTACCTGAGCAGTTGCTTTCAACCCAAATGCTTTAACAGCAACAGTGACATTAGGATTTCCAGCCCATTTTATGCATGGTTCCATAATCAACTCCTTCTCATCAGTGACATAAACTTTCATTCCTGGTGAGAAAAATAGTTAACAAGATCATAATATAAAAGTTCAATAGGAAAAAACACAGAGTCCATACAAACTTAGATAACTATTATACAGGATTGGACATTACTGTCAAAATGCCTACACCTCAAAGAGAGGAACCCCTCTCCCTAATGTAAAGTCATTTTTCAAAACACATTTTATTTTCCCTTCACATGATTTTAAAGATTCATCACAAACAGCGTCATAACATAACTTTTATTATAATGTAAAGTGCGAAAACACACGGATGCATCTTCAAAATTTCTCTTAACAAACCAAACAAATAGCTCCCTCCCTGCTCACCATGAAAGGTTGGCGGTAGGGTGCCTAGTGTAAGAGTTTCAAACTCAACCGCATCAATTTTGTATTTTGGGATCTGCTCGGCAATTATTGGTTTTGCTATATTCTCCGCGGTCTTACAAATGGCCTGCACAAAAAAGTCAAAAACAGAACCAAACAATTAAATACAATCAAGAAACAACTAGCAAGAAAACAAGAATCAGCCATAGAAATCAAACCAAACCTTGTCAAGGTAAGGCCACATTAATTGAATAAACCTGTTTAGCCAATCAATCTACAAACACAAAAACAACATAAGCAACATCATTAAAACACAAATTGCAGTTAATTTAAACCAGGAATGCTAATCACTTACGCGATCATGGTCCGGATTTTTCACCCATAGCGGTATTTCTGGAAGCATTCGTTGCAAAGTTTCCGAGTCATGCTCTACCAATGGCCGTACCTCAGGATCCTAAAAAAATAAAAAATAAAAATCCAACAATAAAACTAAACATTAGCAAAAACACATCTAAGAAGAAAAAAACTTAAATTAAGCATCTTAATTTAAAAAACCTCAATAAATGAAAAAAGGTTAAGGGATGGTAAAATTATGTATTACCTTAACATCGGAGGGTTGGAAGTAGATGAAGAGGTAGTACCCGATGGTAAGACCCGTGGAAATTCCAACACCGAATCCACAGAAACCTAGTATTGTACTAAAGAACCCCATTTTTCTCTTTGATTCTAAAAACAACCAAACACACACCCTGATAATCTCTTCACAAAAAATCTATCAGAGAATTTGCATGGATAAGGAAATTGATTTTTAAAAAAATCTTCTTCTCTATTTCTCGGATCCAACACTAATTACTATGTATTATTATTATGATGATGATCGATTATTTTAGAACAGGATAATCGAAAGACCGATTTATCCTTGGTTAGGTTACTGTGAGAGCATCAGAGAAAAGATTGAAGGGGAAGAGAAGAATAAAGTGTTGGAAGTGACGGAGAGCGGACGCCTTGGTTATAGAAACATGACGGGAGCTATATTTTAGTCCTTATATATTCTAACTATTTCAATCTTAATTCTTTTAGTTTGAACTTTCCTTTTATTTATCCTGTGCTTTTCAGGAATCTCGAATGTGTTTAAATAGCTACAGAAATTAATGAAGTGGACCATTTAAAAACTATTTTTAGTGATTTTAGGAAGATTTAAAATCTAAGTGACCGTTATTTATTAAAAGATGTGTCCTTTTCTTATTAGTTCATTATTGATTAGTCTTTCTATGATTGTAATTGTCCTTTTTCAGAATACAATCCTCCTCCTTCTTCTTCTTTTTCTCCTTCTTTCTTAATTAATTATAATTAATTCAGGGCATTATAATTAACTCAAACAATTAATTATAATGCCCTGTATGGGAATTTATTGTTGGAGTTAAAGGGGTATTTTTTTTTAAGTATGATAGATGTTTTTTAAAAAAATATTTTTTATTTAAAAATGTATTGAAATAATATTTTATTTAGTTTTAAAATTTCATTTTTAACTTCTGCACATAAAAATAATCCAAAAATAAATTGGTGTTCTTGTGTTTTTTTATTATTTTAATGTGCCGGTCTTAAAAATAAATTTTAAAAATTAAAAATTAAAATATTATTTTAAAATATTTTAAAGTAAAATTACTTTAAAAAATAATTATTATTACTGTCGGATACACCCTTAAACTATGGCACACAAGAAGCAGTGAGAGTATTGATGAAGTAGTTTGTTATTGCATTTTAAGTTGTATTTAGTGTGTTTTAAAATATATTTTGTAAGAAAAAATATTAAATTAATATTTTTTTAATAATGTTAATGTATTAATATAAAAAATCTAAAAATAAATATTTATATATATTTTTAAACAAAAAAATATTTTAAAAATAATAATATATACCACATTATCGTACGTTATTATTTGTTCGTATTTGGGGGAAATGGCATGTTACGTGCAGCGAGCTTATACACGTGAGTCCATGATATAGGAATGTTTGAGAACGCGGTTCAACTCCTGTTTTTTAAAAATTTATTTTTTTTGTTAAAATTTAATATGGTTTGTATGTTTTGGATCGTTTTAATGTGCTGATGTCAAAAATAATTTTTAAAAAATAAAAAAACATAATTAACATGTATTTTTTCACAAAAAAATATTTAAAAAGCACTTGCAACCATACTGTAAAACAATCTCATATTAAATTTGGAGGAGAGGACAGGAACCTTTTGATCATGACATGTTGGAATTATCTGTGGAATAAATTTGGCAATTAGCATGTAATAAATAGTGAAATGATACAAAAAAAATTTTAAAAATGTTAAAATAGCATACTTTTGAATATCTTAGTTGAAAATCATGATAAAATTTTAATTAATATTAATATTTATTTAAATTCAAGGCTAACTAGTTAACTGATTCATAAACAATAAAATTTTAATTGATGTTGATACCTATTTAAATTTAGGACTAATCAGTTAACCGGTCATGAGAATAATCACAAAACTGTCAAAATTAGAGCTTTGGAATAAGATTTTTGAAATCTAAATATCCAGCAGTTGGAGTAGCGATTTCATGGTTATATTAAGGAAAACAGTCTCTGAAAACTCAGGTAAAAATTTAAGCGCGATCTAATAGTCGAAGCAAAAGTTATGATCTTTTTGGGTTATTATTTAGGTTTTGTGTGACCAGACCTTTTTCCTAGCCTAAATTTATCTCATTAGTTCATAAATACACATGTCAGGTCATCCACGTAATCTTTATGGGGTATAATAAAAACCCCTATTTGCTTAGTTTTTTATTGGTTAATATTAAATGATAAAATTAAGTACTTTGTTTTTCTTTTCTTATTTCCTCTCAATTAATGTTTTTTTTTTATTTCATCATTTAATATTATATTTGTTTTTTATTGGGTTATCCTAATATCATAAAACAAATCGTAAGTTTAACGGGTTAACTTGGTTGACTTGTTTTTTTAATTAACTTTTTTTCCTGGTTCCATCATTTAATATTAAGTTGATTAAGAATTACATTTCATGATTTGTTTTGTTTGCTTTCTATTGAGTTATTCTGACCTCAGTAACAGGGAATAGTGCTTAACAAGTAGACTCGGGTCATTTTTTGTATCATTTTTAATTTTTTTTCTTTTTAATTTCATCATTTAACATTGAGTCGATTAAGAACTAAGTTTCATAATCTATTTTTATTTTCTTCATACAGGAATACCCTGGTATCATTACCAAGGTTGTGAGTTTTGATATTTTTAATCTTGGTTAAACTAGGTCGCTTTTTTATTTTCTTTCTAAAATGTTATCTCGGTCTCATAATCCGGGTCACAAGTCCTTCAACATTTGATTTTTTTTATTAGGTTGTCTTTGTCTCAAGACCCAGATCACGGGTTTGGTAAATTGATTTAGTTGACTTGAATTTTTATCTTCTCATTTTCATCATTTAATATTATATTTGACTGAGAATTAGGTTTTATGATTTATTTTGGTTTGTTTTTTATTAGGCTATCCTAACTTCATGACTTGGGAATAATGCTTAATGGGTTGACTCGAGTTGACCTGATTCATTTTTTTGTGATATTTAATAAAAAACTTTTATACATTTTATCATTTAATATTGGATCCAACATGGTCGATTGGGGATTGAGATTCATAATTTGTTTTGACTTACACTTTATAGGGTTATCTCAATCTTATGGTCAATATTGTAAATTCAGCAAATTAACCTGGGTTAAATTATTTTATTTTTTTATTTTTTTATGAGGTCATCATGGTCTCATGATCCGGGTCATGAGTTTGATAAGTTAACCTGAGTTATCTTTATGTTTTTTTTAATTATTTTTTTTTCAATTTCATCATTCAACATTGGGCTGATAAGGAATTAAACTTTATAATTTATTTTGATTTGCTTTGTATATGATTATTTTTGTCTTATGACCCAAGTCGCGGCTTTGACAAGTTAACTCGGGTTGTTTTTTAAGTCTTTATTTATTTTTTTTAATATCATCTTTCAACATTAGGTTGATTGGGAATAAAACTTTATAATTTATCTTGATTTACTTTTTATAAGGTTATTATAGTTTCATAATCTGGGTTGACTCAAACCAATCAATTATATTGTTGTCTTGGCATAAAAAAAAATATCATCTTCAAATTTTTTTTAGTCAAATTATATTTTACAAGTCACCTGGGTTGCATTTGTACTCGTAAAGTTAACATTTGGGTCAATCCTTACAAGATTTAAATTTTTTTCCACTGGAAAATAAATAACATTGGTGACATCTTAATATTTTTTTTTACCAAGCACGCAGCTTAAATGCACGCCAATAAACTAGTTGATTTCTATAACTTAAGTAAATGCATTTTATTTTCATGGTTCAGAGTGAGCAAATTGTCAATTTTAATTGTTAATATAAAAAATTCACAAGACAAGTAAATTGCATTCAACAAGATAAATTACTTTGAATATAGTTAAAGATAAAAAGGTTAAAAAATAATTTAAACATGTGATTGGTAATTAATGGTAATTGTTTTTAGTGTTTTTTTTAATATTAAAATTGAAATGTTTTTTATTAAAATTTTATTTTTTTCTTCAAATTAATTGCAGTCACCAAGATAACTTACTTTGAATATAATTAAAGGTTAAAAGGTTAAAAATAATTGAAACATGTGATTTGTAATTAATCAGTAATTGTTTTTGTGTCTTCTTGGTATTAAAATTGAACTTGTTTTTGTTAAAATTTTATTTTTTTTAAATTAATTTTTTAGTGGTTTTTAATTATTTTAATATATTAATATAAAAAATAACAAAAATATTATTTTAATATATTTATAAACAAAAAAATATTTTAAAAAATAACTTTTACTCCACTATCAATCATTTTTTTAGTCATCGATACCTATGAATGTCAAAACTTTAAAGGTTTCTTAATTTGTGTGTTCAAGGTTATGGTGAGAAGCCTTTTTTAAATAGTTTTTTTATTTAAAAATATATTAAAATATTTTTATTTTTTAATATTTAATATTAATATATTAAAATCATAAAAAACATTAAAAAGTATCAATTTGAAAAAAATACTAAAAATATTTAAAAAGTATAAAAAAAGAAAAAGAAGCTCTCACACACCCCATGGCACGGGGAGAAAAATCAACAGCCAGGATGCTGACAAGCATACAACTAAGAATGTGTTTGGTATTGCTGTTGCTGTTGTGGTTGTGGTTTTAAAAAAGTTGTTTTATAAAAAGTACTTTTAGTTGAGGTTGGTTTGGAAAAATATATGTTTGGTTAAAATTGTGGTTGAAATTGAGGTTGAACAAAAAGTAGTTTAATGTGTTTGGTTAAAAAAATGCTTTTCAAATTGAGGTTATAAAATAATTAAAAAATATTTTTAATTTAAATATTGTAGATTTAACTACTATTATTACATCATGAAATAAATAATATTGATATCAAATATTTTTTATTATTCCATTAAACTATATGCAATGTCATCACATACGAAATATATCCAACAATAACTATATTTTTCATGGTTTCTTAAGCACGCAACAACAAAAACTGCATTTTTTGTTACGTTATCAAGCGATCTCCTTCTAATTTTTTGAATAAAACACAATTAAAATAAAAATATAACCTGAATTTTTTTTACTGGGTCGGACCCGGCAAGAACATAATTGGAATTGCGATCAAATTCCACAAATGCTACGTCATCATGCGATATCCTTCTAATTTATATAGTGTTATTAAATAATATTAAATACTAGTTTTTCGAGTAAAACTTAATTTTTTTAAAAATATTTTATAATTTCATTACGTACAAAATTCATTCGATAAAAACTACAGTTTTCATGATTTTTTGAGCATGAAATAAAATTAGTTAAGATATTATCAGAAATAAAATTGAGATTACAGTACGAGTAAATTTAATTCACCCTAAACTAATTTTTTAAAAAAACAAAAAAAATATTGTTCATGTTCACATGAATAGTACGAGTAAAATCACTTAACTGCACTAGTTTTTCAAAAAAAAACTAAACTTTTCCTGGTTTTTCGAAATAATAATTAAAAAAAAACTAAACTTTTCCTGTTTTTTCAAAATAATAATTAAAACAAAAACTAAACTTTTTCTAGTTTTTTTTTTTAAAAAAAACTGATTTAAATTTAAGTGTACAATGAGAGTGAATTAATTCACTCGCACTGTGAGCATGGCTCCACTGTTACAGTGGAGTCATGCTCCACTGTTACAGCTTCTTGCCTTAGGAGAAGCAGTTAAATGTTGCTTCTTCAAAACCTGCGGTTTTATTTTAAGTTATAGTGAATCCTACTAGTAAAAAAATATTTTTTTTTCTTTACCAAATAATATTATGTGTAGCTGCGGGTCAACCTCACCCGCAGCCACACTCCCAAACGGCCACTAAGTGGAAGCGGCCCTATGTGATCATTGCTTGCTGAACCATGGGTGCCGACATCAATTGTAGATTACCGGAATTATTTATTCCATTTGAACAGATCAGGAGCAATTAGCATGGGTGTTTTCGTCTCGACGGGGGCATTCTAGTACACTTGCCGTTGGCTTCTACGTCAAGTGATAGCAAAAGGTCAAGATTTTCCTTGCTGGCCACAGAAAAGATTACAGCAGTCAGAGAGCGGTCCTCGTTTTCTTTATCAACTTATCAAGCTAGGTTGTCGTTGTCCTTTCCCTTTGGAGTTGCAAATCGATCCCTTTTCTTTTATGATGTCCCTTTCATCTCCAACGTTAAGTATTTTATTATTTTTCATAGATATTTATCCTGCGCTATGTTGCGGCTAATATGTGTTTTTTTAAAAAATATAGGTAGATAGGCTATTTTGATATGATTTTTTATATAAAGATATCCAAAGAGTAAATCATAAAATTAATAGATAAACGTGCATCAAAATATTTAAATCATTTATGTCTACTAAATTTATTTATTAAAAATAATAAAAATAAAAGTACATATGAAGCTGAGTAAATAAAAAATATATATTATATAAGAACAAACATATAATAGATATTATTTTAAAATAAATATTTTTTTATAAGATAAAAAACTTCAAAAATTAAATTAAAAATTAAAATAAACTCAATTCAAGAAAAGCAAAAGCAATCACACAAATGTTATTTTCAATCTGAGAGTGCAACGACACTGTAATTATGTGGCATCTTTTTTTAATTTATTTTTCACTTAAATTGTATAGGAGTCTAGTACACGAGAAAAAAAAACCAAGTTGTTGGGATTTGAAAGGGTAATTTTTTTTTAATAACCTGGGTGTTTGGGCTAACTTATACATACCACAATTAATTCCTAGGCCCACTGAATATCCTACAAACCCAGTAAACATGTAAGGCATTACGGGAATGACGAACATGTATAAAGAGAATTGAACCTAGGTGCAGAGGAAGGGAACAAGTTCCTTTCTCTGCTAGGCCACAACCTTACAATTTGATACAACTAGTTATTTGATTCGTGTTTTTTTTATATAGTTATAGACTGCATAAATTTTTTAGCAAACAAAACAACATGCATGCTTTTTAAATGTTTTTTTATACAAAAAATTCTAAACTAAAAATAAAAAATTTATATATATTTAATTAAATAAATCTATAACTATTTATATTAATAAATACGGAAAGATATATTTAATTAAACAACGCATCCTTTTTTCATACGAGCAAGTAAAAGGATATGTGGTTTTCTTGTATTTGCGGTTTTTACAGGTATTTACAAAACATGCATTAATCAACACAAAACAATTCAATTTATAAATTTGTTTGTCAAATATGAACTTAGAAAATGTAAATCGAAGTAATTATCATTTTTCTAGTCTAAAAACCATTTTAATATTTGTTTTCTAGTACCTACAATTTGATTTCGAATATTATTTTTCATGTTTACTTAATTTTTTATTTTTAACATATAAATGAAAATAAATAATAAAAAACAAAAGTAAAAGAGGACAGAAATATCTAACGGGATAGAAGTAAAGAAAAAGAGTTTTAAAAAGTGAAAATCTTCACACAATAACCCGATTACAATGTGTCTCCAACTTTCATAAACAAGACAAGGTTCCGGCTATGAAACTAATCAAGACTTCAGTGATCATTATATTAGTAATCATATAGCTCGAATATGAAATTATAAAAGAAATAAACCCTTTAATTCTAAACTTTTATCATTAGACTATATACTAGATGGTTACATAATCATATGTCAATAAGATATGACAAATCAAATCTAAAAAGTTTTGGTTTAATAGAATATTTAGTTTTTCGGTATAAATATGTTTTAGAAAATTTTACATTTTTTTATATTTGATGTTATTAAATTATTTTAATGCATTAATATTAAAAAATATAAAAAAATATCTTTATATATTTAAAAATAAAAATCACTATAAAAAAATAATGATCATTATAATATCAGACACTATCTTTCTAAAGTTATTCTCCTCCCTTGCCAAGCTAAATCATTCTACCACCCTTTTATCCCAAGCAAACTAACCTCTGGACAAGCTAGTCTTGGAGCAGGCTATGCCTTGTATTGAAGCATGAAATGGCTCTCATTAAAAAAAGGCTCGCCTTTATGCATTTTAAGAGCCTGGTCTCTGTATAGCAAACTTTCTATAGCTATTCTAACTCGTGCGGGTTGTAATTTTTTTTTATAAAAAAAATATTAGGTGTATAAGCTATTTCAATGTATTTTTTTACATAAAATAAATTTAAAATGTAAATCAAATAGTTTGTATATGTATTTAATTAAATAAATTTATAACTATTTATATAAATAAACAAAAATAAATCACTAATAATAACTAAAAGAAAAATTAAGAAAATTAAAAGATAAATATAAATCAAAATATTCAATCACACAGAAAGATACATTCACCCGACTATGTTTACTGAATTTATTTATTTAAATAAATAAAAGATATATCAACATCTAGAAAAACTTATGATTTAAAAGATAAACACAAGTGAAATTAATTGAATAAACTCATGCCCTAAAAAAAATATCACGCAAATCGAATACATCAAAAATATTATTTTAAAAAAAATATTTTTTATTTTAAAAAATAAATTTCATAACTATAAAACTAAAAAAGAATTAAAATAATATATTGAAAAATCAAACACAAACAAAACAATTAAAAAAATTATATTAAAAAAAGACATGCAAAGTCCGTGGCCTAAGCCATGAGATCGGGATAAATATAGAAAAGAAATTGAGAATAATCACAAGATCAATGTTAAAAAAAAAAAACTAATGCAGAGCGATAAAATTACATAAAGCTGAATCCTTGACAAGCTGAATGCGAAAGATGAAACTAGAAAAAAAAATCAACTACACATAAGGAATCATATAAAAATAGGGGTGAAAAAAAACCACTAATTAGAGGGGAAATAAAAATTTTCAATTGGATTGTTAAATTGAATTGAAAAAATAGCTTTAAAAAAGGAAAAACAAATCAAAAAAATGAGGGTCAAACTGAAAAAAAATAAAACAACAAAAACTTTGATTGAAAGATGAAATTGAAAGCCAAAAAATTTGAACAAAACGACCAAGGAAAAAATAAAAAAAAGAGCTGGAATGGAAAAAAAACGCACGATAAATTGTAAAACAAAAAAAACTTATATAAAAGGAACGATAACGAAATAAAAAATATAGAAAATGAGGACCAGGATTGAAAAACAAAAAACAAAAAGGATAGTGTATTTGACATGTCAAAAGAGAGAAAAAAATACAAATAACCACTGACGACCATCCGATCACCACACGCCACACAATATGAAAGAAAACATGACGACTCATTTAGATAAACAATGAAATGTCAAATTTATGGAAAGGACACAAACACCTTTAAACAATCTTTTAATAACCAATGATTAGTGAAAAAGATCAAAAACCCCAACCTCAAGGCTTATTTTTTTTCTAACTCAAGGACAAGTAGATAATTTTACTATAGTGATTTACGTTGTCTATTGCTATAGTAAAACTCTCTTACCTTTTAGAGTTTCTATTAATAGGTAAGAGTTGCCGATCATAAGTCAATTTAAAAATAATATTATTTCAAATAAAATTAAAAATATATATTAAAATTGACTATAATGGGTCTCATCCAAGTTTGTCCATGTTAATCGAGTCACAAATTAACTTACCAAGTTACTAAGATTCTAGTGGTCAATATCCAAAAATAGTTCAATAATAAACCCGGTATGTACCAACTTTAAAGATACAAATCACTATATCTGCATCACTGGTCCACCTAAATATCATATAGTAGGCGGTCTAATAGTAAAAATTTGAAATTAAGAGGTTTACTTCTCCTGTGGTCTCAGGTTCAAGTCTTGTGATTTCTAATATTGATGGCCACTGGAGGCTTATCTGATTGTTAACTTCAGGACTCATGAGAATTAGTCGAGGTGCGCACAAGCTGACTCAAACACTCCCATTAAATTTTAAAAAACCAGGTTTTACATTAACCAAATTGATCAAACTAGACTTGCACAACAGCAACATCTAACCACCAAAAGCAAACAAATCTTCTCAGGCAGTGGAAGGGCCGTTGCCTGCCATGTGAAATCCATCATATTTTGCCTACTCCCTTCCACCCAACCGAAACTATTAGCGTATGAAAGCAGCGAATAAATAATCCCTGACAAATAAACCCAAGAAAGATAAATTAACGTGCCTAACAACAAGTGCATGCTTTTTTTGGTCGAAAAAACTAAATTGCATCTTCACCAAAAAATCCCAGATGGAAAAAAAAAATCATTATCATTTCCGAAACAACGTCGTTTTCACAAGTATACAGCCAAAAGCCCACAGTAAAGCATCGAACCACTCCTTACAAATCACTAGAGAAATTACCTTGTTTCATAGGTTTATACCTTTTAATAATCAAAATCACATTAAATAAACAAAACGTTGTGCATCAAATCAACTCTACCAGCAAAATGAATAAACATTAAACACCATGTAGGCTTAAGACGGTCATAAACAGTTCATTCTCAAGTTTGCATCGAGGTTCCAAATCACAAGAGAGGCTGAAATAAAAAAAATTAATTTCTTTTATAAATATATTGATCCAAGTAGTCATATCAAACCGAGAAAAAAAAATGGTGTGCAATACATTTACTCTTGATAAAATTTTACATTCATTTAAAATTTAAATGTAGTTGAAATTATTTTTTATTTGGAAATAAATTAAAATAATAATTTTTTATTTTTTAAAATTTATTTTTAACATTAATACATCAAAACAATTAAAATATATAAAATAATAATTGGACAAATAAAAGTCATGTATTTTTTTTTTAAATCACAAATTATAAATGCAATTAAATTATTTTGACACACTACGGTTCCTATGATTCCTTATCAAATTAATTTTAAGAGTTTTTTTTTAATTAACATCATGAGAACCAAACTTAATTTTCATTCATAAATCATAATTTAAACTCATTAAATAAATTAACTATAACTAAAACTGATCCTTATTTCACTATAACGTAATCCTTATTTCACTATAATGTAGGCTACTATATATTGTGAGTAAATTTAATGTGAATCATATTGTTTCTGCACTGTAGCACGAGTACTATACACTATAAGTACTTTCACTATGTATTGCACTGTTTGATGGGGGCATGTGTGAGGCTGTAGCTAGCAAGCTCCAAGCACCAGGATGGAGGTAGGCCCCTAGGGTTACGGACACCTAGCGCTTGGCTGCCAGGCCTGGGTTTTGGGCAGGCCGCGCCGCAGGTTGCAACCGCTTGGCACTCGGTCTGCCCAACCTTGAGCGCTTGGGTTGTTTGCCTGTGTGCTGGGCAGACCAAGCAAACATGTAGGGCTTGAGCTGATGTGTGTGTAAGAAATATTATTATTTTTATTATAATTAATATAATTAATAAATTTGAAAGAAAATATTATTATTAATATTGGAAACATATTATTATTTATATTATAAATTTTTTATGATATTTTTATAAAAATAAAAAGTGAGTCCGCGGCACAGTGTTATTAAAATATTCAACAATTTTAAGTATTAATATAAAAAATATTATAATTTGCGCTGTAAATATTATTATTTTTATTTTAATACAAAGTAGTCATATAAAAAATATTATTATTTGTGTTCTAAATATTATTATTTTTCTTATAATTCAAATTATTCATGTCAAAATATTATTATTCGTGTTCTAAATATTATTATTTTTCTTATAATTCAATGCATTCATATCAAATATATTATTATTTGTGTTATATTATTATTATTATTTTTATAATAATTTAAAGTTTTAATATAAAAAATATTATTATTTGTGTTGTAGATATTCTTTGAATTAAAAATAGTATTATTTGTGTTATGAATATTATTATTTTTACTATAATAAAAAATATTAATATTAAAAATATTATCTTTTGTATTATAAATATTATTATTTTTATAATAATTAATATTATTAATAAAATAATTATTAAATTAGAAAACATTATTCTTAATATTAAAAAAATTTATAGATTTGATTTGAAAGATAAAATTAAAAATTACTACTATTACTATTAATAAATTTTAAAAAAACATTATCATTATTTAAAAGAAATCACATGGAGACATCTGTGCTCAGATACCTATGTGCTAGCAGACCAGCATACACGATGCTGAGACCCTACCTGGGCACACATGGAATGCTGGGTGGACACACCTTAATATGCACATGGTGCTTAAGGTGTGCCTAAATCCAACTATCCTCGAGTCTTACACGTCACAAAACCCAAACTCGGTTCATCTCTGTATAGAACCCAAAAAACCTTAAATCCTGTCATCATCAAAACCTAATTATTTTATAAAATAAAAAATGAGCTCGCAGCTACTATACCTATCTACTAAGTTTCTAAATTGTGACGTAAGGACAAAGGAACATATACGATATAATAGACCGAATATAATGTCTTTATTCGTATAGTTTATTCCGATTTTTTTCTCTCTTTCCAACAAAAACACATATAAAAGTCGTCCACCCGCTCTTTTTTCTTCTTTATTTATTCTGATTTTAGGGTTTCTCTTCACCCCGGTCCCCCCTGTCCTCTCTCCCCCGATCAAAATTTCCCAAATTCGATAATTTTTAGGGTTTTCAAACGGATGCGCTGAATTCTCGTCATGACAACCCGATCCGGTGGCGCGTGAGTGCGCGACGACGGATATAATTCTGGAGGGTTAGTTCTTGTATGGAAACTCGTAGCCGGAAACGGGCGGAGGCCTCCTCATCTGCCGCCACCACCACCAGTCCTACTGCTCGGCCCAACAAACGATCCCGCACTGCCACAACAACAACCGCCACCGCCACTCGCTCTCGTTCCACACGTGCTCACCCTCTCCCCATGGACTCAACACCTGTCGAATCGTCTTCTTCTTCTCGCTCTCGTCGGAATAGGAATAATAATAGTAACAGTGAATCGGATAAAGGCAAAGAGAAAGAACATGAAGTTAGGGTTTTGCGTGAAAATAGGGAAATTAACAATAATTTGGATTCTGGAAATGACAATAATAACCTCAATGCCGACGACGATGACGACAGCGAAGGTGGTGGAATTGGTGCTTTCCATCATAATCTGACTTCAGCTAGTAGTGCCTTACAGGGTTTGTTGAGAAAGTTGGGTGCTGGTCTTGATGATTTGTTGCCTTCTCCCGTGACGGGTTCAGGTTCAAGCTCGCATCAATCGGGGAGATTGAAGAAGATTCTGTCTGGGTTGAGGGCTGATGGAGAAGAAGGGAAGCAAGTGGAAGCCTTAACGCAGCTCTGTGAAATGCTTTCTATTGGGACTGAAGAGAGTCTGAGCACTTTTTCCGTGGATTCTTTTGTTCCGATTCTTGTTGGGTTGTTGAATAATGAGAGTAATCCTGATATTATGTTGCTTGCTGCAAGGGCGATTACACATTTGTGTGATGTTTTGCCATCGTCTTGTGCTGCTGTTGTTCATTATGGCGCTGTTTCATGTTTTGTTGCAAGGTTGATTACTATTGAGTACATGGATCTTGCTGAACAGGTTAGTTTCTTGATTCCCCAGTTTATGTTGCTTTTATCTGCCCGTAAATTGATTGGCTATGGTTTATTTAAGTGGTTGATTATTTGGTATTCATGGCAAATCCGTTCTTTGAATACCGTATACAATAATGATGGCTTATGAATGTATTAAATGGGTTAGTCATTTGGGATTTTATGTTTGATTAGCTATGCCAGTGTCTTGCCTTTAGTCAGTGGTAAAATTGCATTCTTTCTATACAGCATTATGACAATACTATTCAGATGGACTGCAATCAGCTGGTTTTATTTGTTGGTTTATTAGTGAAACTTACTGCTGCTTCTGTCGTAACGTGACAGTCTCTGCAAGCTCTAAAGAAAATATCTCAAGAGCACCCAACTGCATGTCTGCGTGCTGGTGCTCTTATGGCAGTGCTTTCTTATCTGGATTTTTTCTCTACTGGAGTTCAGGTAATTGATATGCAGTTTTGTTTTTTAGTTAATAAGTTAATTTGGCATGCAGAGATGCTAGAACCTTGTGGAGTAGCTCTCATTCTTATTGAGGCTCTTTTGATCAATGTCATGTTTTCAGCGAGTAGCATTATCGACTGCTGCAAATATGTGCAAGAAACTTCCTTCAGATGCAGCTGACTTTGTGATGGAAGCAGTCCCTCTGTTGACCAACCTTCTTCAGTACCACGATGCAAAGGTAATCTTGCTGTTTTCTCTTAGAGTTGCAGCCAATTCACCACCTTCTAATTTATTCTGCACTCAAAGCAATTTGAACATTTGTAGGTCTTGGAGCATGCTTCAGTTTGTTTGACAAGGATTGCTGAAGCCTTTGCTTCATCACCAGACAAATTAGATGAATTGTGTAATCATGGACTTGTTGCTCAAGCTGCCTCTCTCATTTCCACCAGTAGTTCCGGAGGTGGACAAGCATCTCTCAATGCTCCAACATATACGGTAAAAGAAGTTTGTACCTTGTCCTTTAAGTTTTATGTCATGTATTTCGGCCTTTCTGACTTAAGGCATTCAGGGCTTAATTCGACTGCTATCCACATGTGCAAGTGGCTCTCCTTTAGGAGCCAAAACATTACTTCTTCTTGGGGTCAGTGGCATTCTTAAAGATATACTATTAGGTTCTGCGGGTTCTGCTAGCTCCTCTGTTCCTCCGGCTCTAAGTAGACCAGCAGATCAGGTACCTGCTTCTTCGTCTGCTTATTCTGTTTTGTGGTGCCATTGCATTCTTTTCACCATGAAGTTTTCCTAGGATTAAAAAATATTTGGCCTGTTCAACAGTTTTAGAACTAAGTTCCAGCTTCATTTTTGTTGACGCTGCCATATAGGTTTTTGAGATTGTCAATCTGGCAAATGAGCTTCTTCCTCCACTTCCACAAGGAACTATCTCCCTCCCTACCAGCTCCAGTATGTTGGCCAAAGGATCTGTTGTGAAGAAGTCTCCATCCAGCAGTTCTGGGAAACAAGATGATAATAATGGAAATGTTCCTGAGGTTTCAGCTCGTGAGAAATTATTAAATGATCAACCAGAACTTCTGCAGCAATTTGGAATGGATCTTCTTCCTGTTCTGATACAGGTCGGTCAGTTTTTTAGTGGACTTTGAAGTGTATAAATTGTAAGATCTGTTTTGTGTTCACTGAAGTTGATAATAACAATATCATTTGCTTGTTGTTCAGATTTATGGTGCCAGTGTCAACAGTCCTGTTCGCCACAAATGTCTCTCAGTTATTGGGAAGTTGATGTACTTCAGCAATGCGGAGATGATTCAGTCTCTACTTAATGTGACAAACATATCAAGGTGAAGCAAATTTTATCCATGCTTGTTCTTTTTATATACTCTCATCAGGGTAAGTCATATGACTATTTATCCATGTTATTTGTTCCTCTAGTTTTCTAGCTGGGGTGTTAGCGTGGAAAGATCCACATGTCTTGGTTCCTGCCCTTCAAATTGCCAAGATTATTATGGAAAAACTTCCTGGGACTTTCTCCAAGATGTTTGTCAGAGAAGGTGTTGTTCATGCTGTAGATCAACTTATCTTAGCTGGAAGTCCAAATACTGGTCCTACCCAAGCTGCTTCTGCTGAGAAGGATAACGATTCTGTTCCTGGATCATCATCACGTTCCAGGCGTTACAAACGTCGCAGTGGGAATTCAAATCCTGAGGCAAATTCATCTGAAGAATCCAAGACTCAAGTTTGCGCAAATGCTGGATCACCTCCAAGTTCTATAGAAATCCCAACCGTTAATTCTAATTTGCGTTTAGCAGTTAGTGCGTGTGCTAAAGATTTTAGAGATAAGCACTTTCCTTCGGATCCCGGAGCTGCTGAAGGTGGGGTTACCGATGACCTTTTACACTTGAAAAATCTCTGCACAAAGTTGAATGCTGGTGTTGATGACCAAAAGACTAAAGCCAAGGGCAAATCAAAGGCTTCTGCTTCCCATCTTATTGACAATTCTGCTAACAAGGAAGAATACTTGATTGGGGTGATATCCGAGATGCTAGCAGAGCTAGGCAAGGGGGATGGTGTATCCACTTTTGAGTTTATTGGTAGTGGTGTTGTGGCAACCTTGCTAAATTATTTTTCTTGTGGCTATTTTACCAAGGAGAGAATTTCAGAAGCCAGCCTACCCAAACTTCGGCAACAAGCACTGAGAAGATTTAAATCATTTGTTGCTCTGGCCCTTCCTTCCAGTATTGATGGAGGGGGTGCCACCTCCATGACAGTCTTAGTTCAGAAGCTTCAAAATGCTTTGTCATCCTTGGAGCGTTTTCCTGTTGTTCTTAGCCATTCTTCTAGGTCATCCAGTGGAGGTGCACGCCTGTCTTCTGGATTGAGTGCACTATCTCAACCTTTTAAGTTACGTCTCTGTCGGGTCCAAGGGGAAAAGGGTCTCCGTGATTACTCTTCCAATGTTGTACTTATTGATCCATTAGCAAGTTTAGCTGCTGTAGAAGAATTTCTTTGGCCGCGAGTGCAGCGAAACGAAACTGGCCAAAAGGTGTCTGAATCTGCAGGAAACTCAGAATCGGGGACCACACACCCTGGAGCTGGTGTATCATCCCCTTCTACCTCAACTCCTGCTACTGCCACTCGTCGTCACTCTTCAAGATCCCGATCATCTTTTAATATAGGAGATTCAGCTAGAAAGGAACCAATACCAGAGAAAAGCACAAGCTCATCAAAGGGAAAGGGGAAAGCTGTTTTGAAACCAGCTCAGGAGGAGACAAAAGGACCTCAAACTAGAAATGCTGCTCGTAGAAGAGCAGCCCTTGATAAAGATGCAGAATTGAAACCGGTGAATGGGGATTCTAGTTCTGAGGTATGTTATAATTCAGGGATACTATGATTACTTGATTGTAAGTCTTAACTTGCATTATCATAAACTATTAGAATTCTAATATTCATTTTCCTGTGAGGATGGCAGCCAACTTTGTTGCTTTAGCCAAAGTTGCTTTAGCCAAATAAACTAGTTTAATGAATCTCCTTGATAACTAAAAACTAGTTAAAAAGCAGTTCAACTTATTCTTTACATCAAGTTCTGATAATGAGAGTACTGAATTTTAGGATTCTTAAGAGTCTAGTTTTCTCGTTACCTAGGTACTCTGCATTTGCATGTGGATTGCGGTATGCATGAATCAAGTCCAGTGAGAAGTTCTATGCTAAACTTTTCTCAAGAAAACTAGAGTTTTTAGAGTGCCACTTCATATTATAATTTGTGGATAATCTATTGAGCATCCATACAAAACATATCATATATTTATTATTTTGACAGTTTTTCAAACAACTTTTTGAATTTTTTTGCAGGATGAGGAATTGGATATTTCTCCTGTGGAGATTGATGATGCGTTGGTGATTGAAGATGATGACATCTCCGACGATGACGACCATGAAGATGTTAGTCTTCTGATTGCTTTGTCTTTGTTAATTATGTAGCTTATATATTTTAAATTTCTTTCTTTATGCTTTGTGTTTGTCTGATTACAGCTCCTTTTGGATTGAGTTTTCATAACCATGGTCTTGGAAAAGCAACAAAAACCACAGTTTTAACTGTATTGAAGTCTCAAAACCTTTTTGAAAAGATTATGAAAGACCTGAAAATCAGTTTTTTGCCTCGAAAACTGCTTTTTGCTAGCTCGACCTGTTGTTTGCTGTGTATTCACCACTTTCTAGATTTGATCATCTTTTTTCTCTCTCCCAGGTGCTAAGAGATGATTCTCTTCCTGTTTGCATGCCTGACAAAGTACATGATGTGAAATTGGGTGATACACCGGAGGATAGCAATGTTGCACCAGCAGCAAGTGACAGCCAAAGTAACCCTGCTTCTGGTTCTAGTAGCAGGGCTGCTGCTGTTAGGGGCTTGGATTCCACTGATTTTAGGAGCTCTTATGGATCTAGGGGAGCTATGTCTTTTGCTGCTGCTGCCATGGCTGGGCTTGGATCTGCTAATGGTAGAGGCATCAGAGGAGGAAGAGATCGACAAGGACGTCCCCTGTTTGGTAGCTCCAGTGACCCTCCTAAGTTGATCTTTACTGCTGGTGGGAAGCAGCTAAATAGGCATTTAACTATCTATCAGGCCATCCAGAGACAACTTGTGCTGGAAGATGATGATGAAGACAGGTATGGTGGCAGTGACTTCATCTCTAGTGATGGGAGTAGGCTTTGGAGTGATATATATACCATTACATATCAAAGGGCAGATGGCCAAGCTGATAGGGCTTCTGTTGGAGGCTCAAGTTCTAGCACATCAAAGTCCACCAAAGGTGGCCCTTCCAATTCAAACTCAGATGCTCAAATGCATCGGATGTCACTTTTAGATAGCATCTTGCAAGCGGAACTTCCTTGTGATCTAGAAAAATCTAATCCTACTTATAATATATTGGCTCTACTACGTATACTTGAGGCTTTGAACCAGCTTGCACCTCGTTTGAGAGTTCAACTAGTTTCTGACAACTTCTCCGAGGGGAAAATCTCTAGTTTGAATGAGTTGACTGCTACTGGTGCCAGGGTTCCTGCAGAAGAATTTGTAAATAGCAAGCTCACACCTAAATTAGCTCGACAAATTCAGGATGCCCTGGCACTGTGCAGCGGGAGCCTTCCATCATGGTGTTATCAGTTAACAAAAGCATGTCCATTCTTGTTCCCTTTTGAGACTCGGCGACAGTACTTCTATTCAACTGCTTTTGGATTATCTCGTGCGTTGTTTCGTCTTCAGCAGCTGCAGGGTGCAGATGGTCATGGGTCAACAAATGAAAGAGAGGTGAGGGTTGGAAGATTACAACGCCAGAAAGTTCGTGTTTCCCGAAACCGCATTTTGGATTCTGCTGTGAAAGTAATGGATATGTATTCTAGTCAGAAGGCTGTGCTTGAAGTAGAATATTTTGGCGAGGTTGGCACTGGGTTGGGTCCTACCTTAGAGTTCTACACGCTTTTGAGTCATGATCTACAGAAAGTTTCTCTGGGAATGTGGAGGTCAAATTCAGCAGCAGGGAAACCTTCAATGGAAATTGATGGAGATGATGAAAAAAATGGAAAATCCAACAATGGGTCAGGTACTGCAGTTGCTGCTGATCTTGTCCAAGCTCCACTTGGCCTGTTCCCTCGTCCTTGGCCACCAACCACTAGTGCTTCTGAAGGGAGCCAATTTTATAAGACTATTGAGTATTTCCGGCTGGTCGGACGGGTGATGGCCAAAGCTCTTCAAGATGGACGGCTTTTGGACCTACCACTTTCAATGGCATTTTATAAACTTGTGCTTGGTCAAGTAGGCTATCAGACCATTTTTTACTGCACATTAGCTATATTTTGTTGTTGCACTGTTGATCTAATTGGTTGAAATATCTATCCTCTTATCAATTGCAGGAGCTTGATCTGTATGATTTTCTTTCGTTTGATGCTGAATTTGGGAAGACTTTACAAGAATTGCATGCCCTTGTTCGTCGAAAACAATATTTAGAATCAATAAGCACTGAAAATAATGAGGTCAATGCTGATTTATGTTTTCGTGGGACCCCAATTAAAGATCTCTGCTTGGATTTTACTCTTCCTGGTTATCCAGACTACATGATGAAGCCAGGAGATGAAACTGTATAGAACCCTTAACCTGAACATCTCTTTATAATTGGATGCAATATTTCTTGCTGCATCTATCTTTCATTCTGATGATTTATTTTCCCTCAAATTTTGTTATAAGCTTCAGGTTGATATCAATAACTTGGAAGAATACATATCCTTGGTAGTTGATGCAACTGTGAAGACTGGGATCATGCGACAAATGGAAGCGTTTAGAGCTGGGTTCGATCAGGTCCAGTTCCATCTGTCTTTTATGAGCTCAGTAACTATTTTAGGAAATTGTTGTGCCTTGGATGTTTAGTTGATTTCTGTAAATTTTAAGTTCTATGGAGTTTCCTGCATTATATATTTTGTTGTGGCCTGCCTTTTATACTATTTACATATGCTGTTTTTGTAAAATCTATTATAACTGCCTTGATTTTTTGATATCACATTCTGGTTTTATGATGCTTGTTCCAAACTCATTCTGGTTCTGCTTAATAAGTAGGTTTTTGACATCTCATCATTGCAAATATTCACTCCGCAAGAATTGGATTATTTGCTTTGTGGGCGAAGAGAACTGTGGGAGGTAATTCACTCTCTTTTTGCTGTTTATGCATTATGATTCTGGAACTTTTTTGTTGATTATTTATTGGATGCTTTGACTGATGCAGTTGGAGACACTTGTTGATCATATAAAATTTGATCATGGATACACTGCCAAGAGTCCAGCCATTGTTAATGTATGTTCTTTACTTTGATTTTTGAGGATCATGTTTGGGAGAATATGTATCTGTGTTTTTGTTCTTGTCTGATGATTTTGGTGCTGTGGCCATGATGTTTTAGCTGCTTGAGATTATGGGAGAGTTCACACCAGAGCAGCAGCGTGCTTTCTGCCAGTTTGTTACTGGAGCACCCAGGCTGCCACCTGGCGGTCTGGCTGTGCTAAATCCAAAATTAACCATTGTTAGAAAGGTATGCCTTGAAGCAGCGTGTTTATTACAATTTAATGTTCCATTTGGTGCATGCTATGCTGAATGTGCATAACATTGTATAGTACTCTTCTGTCACTCTAGTTATACATGAATTCTATATGCTCTTGTTACAAGGTCGTTAAATGCCTTTCAACTTTTATTTCCACAAATAGTATCATAAGATGAATTTTAAAATCATATGCATGCCGGAATAAATTAAGTGCACATGGGTCAATTACATGTATGGATTTGTGAAATAATATGGTATGGAGTACTTTGCTATACAATCAACATGGTGTTTTTTTTTTGGGTGGGGAATGATGCATGAGTATTGTTTCCTGATGCATCAACACATTGCTGTGTCGCATTTTTTTTAATGGCATCTTCCTGTAGATTTTATAATTAAAATCACCTCCTTTTATTTGAATATGATTGTTATCTATGTGTCGTAGTTGTCAAAACCGTCTTAAATTTTCTGTTGCTTCCTATAACAATAGCATTTCTGGGCGCAGCATTCTTCTTCTGCTGGAAATGCAATGTTGAATGGAACTGGGCCTTCAGAATCAGCTGATGATGACTTGCCTAGTGTCATGACTTGTGCTAATTACCTAAAGCTACCACCGTACTCTACCAAGGTACTGTATTTGGTGATCAAAATGGACTTATAATTATCTGGGATTTTTTACATCTTCTGGTGCTTACTTTATCCGTGCTTTAAACAGGAAGTCATGTACAAGAAATTGCTGTATGCAATCAGTGAAGGGCAGGGATCTTTTGACTTGTCATGAGTTTTTTTGACTAGGCGATCGAATCTCTTTATATTACATCACAAGAATCCCAGACTTTTTTCCTGGGATGCATTTGAGATTGGAAGTGATGCTTATACCACTCAATAATATGGCTTCCCTTTGGTGTTACCTATACTAGTGGTGTCATCAAGGTCAGCTCATAAGTTTTTGGGGAGGCTCTTGTCAAATTTTGTTATTGGGCCTGGATATAATGTTTGCTTGGATAGCTCATCCATTTTTTCTCGATGATGGCCGTGTATTTGCAGCTCATAGAAGATGTGCTCTGATTTTTATGAATCTGAAATTATTTTATTGGCGGTATGTACTGGTTCCTTAAATTTGACGGTTAAAATTTTCAGGTTGCTTGCTGCATTTTCGTGCTGTAAAGGAGTAACACGTGGAGGCGTGTTCAGTTGCTAATTCTTGTAAATAAATAGAAAATTTTCAATTTTTTCTTGTCCGATAGAATATACATGTATTTCAAGTAATGATGGAAATGGCAAAAAATAAACATTGAAATATTGCTTTTGTTTTACATGTATTTAGCTGTGTATCTTGCAGGTTATTTTATACCATGAAATTGTAATACCTGTTCTTCTATGCATGAAACATGAGATAAACTGATATGAAGCAAAAAACATGTCCATCCTCTTTGATAGGAGGACGTTGTCTAGCTTTATTCATTCATATGTCATTGTAGTTCCCACTCAATACGCCATTCAGAATTGTGAAAGTTCACCCTTGACTCTTTTGATCTGAAACTCTTCGTCTGTAGGTCTTAAGTGATGATCATAGAAGATGTTGCATGCCCGTCCATTAAGGTGGTTGTCCTTCCTCATCACTGTTTGACAATGCCTGGCCTTGTTGATCCCACCTTGGTTATCTACATTGAATTTAGTGAAAAATAGTAGTTTTTATTTAATATTAGCTAATTCATGCTTCTTCTCGGGGAATAGGCAAAATTTTGTATTGTTCTAATTTCTGAAAGGTTCGGTGTTTGAGTTTCCAATTTTAAATATTTAGATTGAGGAACTAAATCACAGTCTAGAAAATTATTCTATAAAAACTCAAGTTTCGTGTTTGTCTTTTTTTCCCGACTTTTAGAATGTTTCCAATCCCATGTTCATATGATGAGGCTAAACTCTTTGTGATCGAGTTTTAAATAATTCACATCTGAACAGATGTTTTTACAAAAAGATATTAAACAACACCTTTTGATTCTACTTTCAATAAGATTTATATTGCAAACAAGAAATAATCTTCCCATGCTAGATTGTCTATACTACCAATTCATCCTCTGAAAACTGCTGTGTCCCTAGAAGTACACTCTGATAAATAATGGGTGGATGTCCGTGACATCAAATTATCAGTCGAGTAAAAAATAAGATTAAACGATAATCCTCAGATATTTTATAGATCACAAAGGCAAAACAACTTGCAATGAAAGTGTCTAATATTGATGGTGACTGGTTGTTGCATTATTTGGAGATACATGTATTGATTTTCTCCGCTACAATCTCCATTCTTGAAAGTTGATTGTAGAAGGAAAAGGTTGATAGAATTTGTAGCTTTGGGGGACTGGGACACCAAGAATGAGTAGTCGCGTTTTCAACAAGGCCATCGTTTTTTATTTGGTAACCGAAGTTTATTGTAGATATGCAGAAAAATTTATATGTTTATTTTATGGTGTTTTCAATGTTGATAAATAAATAGGTTTTGCTCTACATATTTGGTCTAGCTTTGAAGCCTTATTGGCTGGCTAGCTAGCTAGCTATACAAGGAGGACACCAGGCAGCAGTTGACCAAAGTTAACGAAGATACCTCTAATGGTAGCTATGGATGCATTGGCATGTATTGTTGAGACATTCGACAGGAGCTTCTGGAGTACATCTAACGACGTCTGAACCACAGTCCTTCGTTGTTTTGCATGGAAGTCCACTTGCTGCTTTTATCACACTTTTGAGGGAATCACCTGCAAAATACAAATATCATTTAATTACCAGTTGTTTCCTTGCATCATACAAGGACTGGTGCTGTATTATAAGAGAGAGAGAGAGAGAGAGAGAGAGACTAAAGATGCTACGAGCAAAGGCAATGCAACAAATAAACCTGCTTTAACATGTATTTATAGACGGGGCAAGTACGAAGAAATTCATGGAGCATGATGAGATGCCAAAAGAAAACAAGGAATATGAAATTGGCTTCAATGCAAGATTTCTTCTTCTTACATAAATTCCACCCCAAACATACATACAGACGATCTTTCTACGCAGGAGAGAGCTGTGAAAGATGATCTGGCTTCGCATCTAGATTTACAAAGCATCTCTGTTCTGCATCCATTACTGTGTGTGTAAACCTTCTGGTATTGAAAATAGAACTTTATTTAAACAAAAAACAACCCCCTATTTGTGAAAGCAAAATGTCAACTGAGAAATGCTTAATGCATTGGACATACATACAATTCTATTTGTAAATTCAAATTTATTCTCCGCGGTAAACCTTTGAATTTCTGCAGGTTTAATTTTAGATGCCTTTTGGAATCTTAAGCAGAAATGTATTGAAGTTAAGATGCTCATCTTCTGTTAGTCCTTATCATTGTTCACTAATGACAACGCTGGCCAAATTTAATGAGTTATATGCAAATAATTTTATTTTTTGATGCAATGACTTGATAATGCAAACCCCAAATAATTACTGGCAGTGTATTAGCTGCTGCATGGACTAAAATCAAAATCTTGCCAATCATTTTCAGAGTAGGAGGCAACGTGTTTTGTTCAAGAACATCCCCTATGCCCTCAATGCATGCACCAAGTGTGCTTCCGGCATTATAAGGTTTAATCATCTGCCATTGGTTTCTGATGGAAAAGGATTGTTTGATATTTTTTATTTCCAAATGGCATAGCCTTCTGCTTTTCTGCAGCTATTGAAGTTTTGTTAAACTCATCAAGAAGATTCAAATTTATGTTGGAGCTCATAATCTGACATCTGAAAGGGAAATTTATTCTGATGGAAAGACAAGGTAGAATTTTTAAGAAAGAAGATGTTCAAGATTACATGTCCTTGAAACCACAATAAAATTGTTCTAGGCATATGATGTTTAAGCCTGGTTTGCAGAACGCTTGGGACCCTTGTTGCTGCACTTCACTTGAACGGCCAGATTCTTGGTCAAATTCGGACAGTTGTCTTTCTTTCCGTTAAAAAGCCCTTTGTCCATTGGAATATCACAGCTAGTTTTTCCCAAGCAATGCTGCTCAAATTCAAGCAGAAATCTCATTAGTCTCCTAGCAGGCAGCAATAGCCTTGGCTGGCAGAAGAAAAAGAACAAGGAAACAATAAATTATGCAAGGGGAAAGAAGAGAAGAGAATTACCTGCTCAACAACTTGCTTGGAAATAGGTGAATCACAAGTTCCAACAGCGAAGTTTCCACAGGTACCCGAAGGATCACCAAAGCTTGCAAACTGCACGGCAACAATCTTCTTCTTGTTTGGACACTTTAAGCGAGCTGCTGGTTTTGCATCATCCGCAACAGGTGTGAATTTTTTATTCTTCCTTTCCCAGGATCTCACATTTGGTGGATGATATTCAGTCACGTAGCTACAGATGGTATCTCTATTGACAGTTAGGATCTCAATCTTCTCAGGGCTTGCTTTCTCCTCCTCCAATATAACCATAAGGTTGTTTGTTGGTTTTAAGTAAGATCTTGGGATGTGATATCTGATTTTACAAGCAAGAAATTTTAGTCAATCTCTTTATTTGCTTCGTACTTAAGGAAATTTTTCTGTGCGTGACTAAGAAATATTGCTTTACTTACTCTGATTGAGTAGGCTCTCCAAGAGGGGAGATGTAATTCATCCAGTAACGACCGATGCTCTTGCCATTGATCCAAATCATACCCTTCTTCATACCGGTCATCCGGACAGCAACAGGGGATTTTCCTTCAGGAGCATCAAAGCGAGTCTGCAACAAGAAAATATGATGCCTAAATGAATACCAAGAATTAAACAAGTTTGTTGCCAGGTGATACCTCACTGAGAAATTTAAAGATTGGTGGCTACGGAAAATGATATCCCAGCATTACCTTGTACCAAGTAACAGGAGGTCCGTCCTTATTGACTTTGGTCCATGTTACCTTCTTCCCCCCTTCCTTTGTGAACACTTTAGCTGTCTCTCCCGACAAGGCAACCTACAAATTAGGATCACACGATTCACATTAGGCTTTTGCTATCATTGAAGTGTTATTCTTTGATGAATACAAAGCTCATCCATACCTGATGTCCCCAACCATTGGATGACAGATCAAGTGTTCCAGTGTTCAAACCTAGGATTGAGACACCGCGAGGTCCAGCGTACCTATGCTCCATGTAGGCTCCGCTATCCTTCATTGACAAAGAAGAGCTTGCATAAGTTTCACGTCCAAAATTCAATCCCAAATTCTGAAGATCTGTTAGTTATGACGTATGATAGCTACTTACTGGGAGTCCAACTAGAGAGCCCAAGAGTGTAACAAAATTAATCCCAGGCTTCAACTTCACAGAATGCTGGAGGACAAAGCTCTTCTCAATTTGGCTCCCATGTGCAGAACCTGAAAACATTTAGCACAGTTACCTCAAGAAAATCCTGTTACTAAACATGTTCCAAAGCTATAATAATAAGAATGTGTAAGTTGCAATTACCTATAAATTCCCCATTTATAAAAGCAACCATTGCATGGCCAAGACTTGCAACTCTTAAAACTGGATTGATATCTTTTCGTGCTGACAGGTCATTACGATCCACATTTATGCTGGGACGAGAATTTACAGAGACATGTCAGATTTTGGTTTCAGTGGAAGCACTAGGTAACACCTGTTAGGATTCATCAATTTCATGATGGATAGACTAAAAATGAGCTTATATACTCACGTCGTGGTGAACCAAGCGTAGTCGGTTTTATCTTTAGTTAAGTTATAAAGTTCTCTTGGGATCCTGGAATCTACTAGAAGGTTAGATGGAATGGTTTCTGAAAACATCTTCCATTCAAGTTTTCCGTCTGTTTTTCTTGATTTCACAAAGTTTCTTGAATTATGTTGTGACACAACCTGTTTTGCATGAAAGAAAAAGAAGGGATCACTTAGCGGCTGTGCAGCAATCAATCTGTTTCAGGAGTAACTTCTATAGTTCTAAACTCTAAGCAATTATCAACGGAGACAAAGAGATCATGAATTACCGTCATGGTATTATAAACGACAGTCTTGCAATCTGGGAGGATGCTGATGGATTTGGCTGGAAGGTAATACTTCTTACCCCTGAATGTAACAGTTTCTGGATCTTTCGTGTTGTTGTTAGCCAAGAAAGCGGCGCAATCGTTGGTTCCAGGTTGCTCAAAGAACCGAGCCTGTAAAGTAAGACAGCTCAAGTAAACCAAATTTACTTTGGATCTGGACCATCTTTTTCTTAAGTGCTTGCAAGGAGAACTCTGGAATGGAGGTCAAATCTCTCGTAGATGCTTAGTTGCTTACCTCTACATCAGCAGATAACCTTTGAACATTAGGGGTACCCCATAGAAGAGCCTTCTTGCATAGATTTAGAGCCCTATGAAGGTCCTTGAGGTGACCCCATTTTGGTTCCCTCTGCAAACCTGCAAGAAGTGGAAACAAAAGGCCAATGAGTTCTTTGAAGGATCTTTGCTTCTGACAGCATCATAGATTAAGATGTTAAACCTTACCATATTCATCAAGAGGAGCTTCATCATAGTAGCGGGTTGTTACAAATGAGGCAGCAGTTCTATCAAAGTTTGTCCCACCATGGTACTGCAAACACACAGTGACTAAAATGTTTCACAGAGAAAAAGAAATTCTCTTATGGAAGAATCTCAGAGATTTCAGCTTTCTCCTTACCATGTAGTAGTTGACCAGACTACCATTCTTTGAAAACCAACGAGCAACTGAAAATGCAGTATCTTCTGCTGATCTTTGAGATGGGGGATCTCCAAAAACTCTAAACCTGTTACCACATAACATTTATTGGAATGCTGTTAGCATCATTGCTTCATTTGCTGTTCTATCTTGTTCTTTCAATTCTTTCCTTTCTCTTATTTAGGCTTTAAATGTTGTTTTGCATATCCTATTAATGCATGTGAATGGCTCAGTGCTAATCATCAAGGTCTATACTCACTGAGCAGTCCAGTTCTCAGTCCATAGAGATGGTTTGTCAGGACTATTGGGGCCTGTGAAGGTATCTCCGCAGTGCCTTCCATTGCACGTATTGATCTGCACAGTAAAGCATGAATATTTCATTATAATTTGCAGATCAGTCCTCTTAGATTACAAAAGTTAATTCATGAAAACTTGTTAGCTTACCACTGGACCAGGAGCATCCTTCTGCTTGCACATGACCCATGGGACTCCTGTTTTCAGCCCCAGAGCCATATTTCCTGCCCACTGAACATAGCTAACTCCCAAGTTTCTATATGCAAGTTGGACAGTGTTGTACTCATTTTCAATCTGCATTAAAATATAAGAAAAAGAAAAAGAAAAAGAAATGGATGAGATGTTCAATGGTAAAGAAATGAAAGATATGCGAGCTGGGATTATTAGAGTGGAAATAAACCTGAGCCAAGATGATGGGACCTCCTTGTGATGCAAACAATTTCTCTTCTTTCATCTTGTTGATGATCATTGTAACGAATCTCTCCATATGAAGCTGCAAATTTTGAAACTTCTTGTCAAATGCTGTGCTTAATTATTTCACAGAACTTCTTTTTATACAAAGTGGGTGATGCTATTACCTTGAAGGGTGCGTTGTCTGAACGGAATATGATGTCTGGAATCTCTCTCAACCAATATGGAAGCCCTCTAAGAGATCAAATTGAAAACAGGGTGTAAGATAGATACACATATAATGGTGTATGTAGCAAAATAAAATATGCAATGATCAGAAGAAGAAAACAAGGAGTTGACTCATACCCATGGTTCCATTCAGCCTGGATGAAGGGTCCAAGCCTGATGGTTGCAGACATACCATTCTCCCCAATTGTCTTGATGAACTTCACCAAGTCATATGATCCTTCAAAATTAAACTACAACGACAAAAATGAATCAAAATTAGCCTAACCAATGCTAATTGCAGACAGAGGAACATTCAGTCCAAGATATCGATCACAAAACTGATCTTTTACCTTGCCCTGCTCAGGCTCGTGAATATTCCAAAAGACGTAAGTTTGGATTACATTCAAACCTCCACGCTTAGCCTTCTGGATTAGTTCTGGCCACATCTAAACCATAATTCAACACAAATACAGTTAGTTAGTCCTACGTTTCCTTTTGCAAGGGAAAAAATATAAGAAAAAGATGTCGAATAAGCTTAGTAGCAAAGAAAAGTATTCTTACTTCAGGAGTACTGCGAGGATAGTGAATGGAGCCAGAGAAGAGAAGCTCTCTTTTGCCATTAATGATCAACGACCTCCCATCATAAGTCACACCCTTTTTTTTATCTCCATGAGCAATGACCGACGTAAGCAGCAAGGAAAGAAGTGAAGCAATCAAAAGAACATGGCATTTTACCGCCATCTTTACCTCTCTTAAAGAACCAAAACTCAAAAAAAAAAGAAAAAAAAGAATGGAGAGCGCGCAGTTGTTTTTCCCTCTTTTATGAGCCAATCTTAAGGGCAGATACTCCTCTTCGGTTTCGAAGGAGGAGGAACCCGGCAGCTGACAATGAAGGTACTTGCCAACGCCAAAGATATAGAGAGCAATGAAACGTTAAAAGAGGGTCAAGGAGCAAAATTCGGAGAATGGTGTTTTTATAGGTTGCTTTTTTAAGGTATTTGTCGTGGCTGGCTTGCGTCGAGAGTTTCATGTTTCCGTTTCCTATTCTGAGGATGGTTCGAAACGGTTAGTGACCACATGATCTTACCGTGACAGATTTTTGAATCTGGCGGGTCAAGTCCACCTCATGGCTCATTGAACTTCGAAGAATTAGGTTTGACTACTAAATTTATGATGCCCTCGAGCTATAGAAGAAAACTCACATTTCAATCAAGTATAGAAGAAAGTTAAAATTGGGTGTAAATAAATATTCTCCTCAAATTATTATTATTTAGTAAGAGAATCTATAAAACAATATTTTTTTTCAAGCATAATGATTTATTTCAAACTTGTATAGATGAGAGATTTAAAATATTATTTAAAAATTTCTCATTTTTAAAATAATAAAATAAAATTTAGTTTTTTCAACCCTTTACCATTAAAACAACACTAAATAAATCCAAGCAATTAATTATTAAAATATTACTCTCAAGGAGCTGGTTAACCACTTTATTGATTTTTTTAATCTAAATAGCTCAAAAATAACATATATATATATATATTATTTTAAAGGTATTTGAAAGTGTGTTATGTATTGTTTTTCAAAGTGTTTTTTGTTTGGATAATTTTTTTTAATTTTAACATATTAAAATAATCTAGAAATATTTTTTTTTTATTCTAAAGCAATTCATTCACAACTCTTTAAAAATATTTTCAATTTCATAATGGATTGCAAATAATGGATTGCAAGCACTAAGTTTAGGGAATAGATCCATCGACAGACTTAGGAGCCAGTTAATGGTCATGCAAAGAGCATTTATAGAAACTCAAACCGTGCTAAGCCCAGGCCTAGAACCCAAAAAACCCAATAACAAGATTCAACTTCAAGTACAAGGCAGGATTATTTCATGGGCCTGTGTCGGCTATATAAATTTAATAGAATTAGTTTCCTTTCAGTTTTTTTATTTCTCTGGAACAATACATGCTGCTTCTCAGCTGCGTCTAGAAGGTAATGCATGGCTACATGTCCCGCAACTGACTTTGTCAGGGTATGAAAAATATGAAATGATGAGCCTGAAGCTCAACCGTACACTCTCTTCTCTCTGTGTTCTAACTAATTTCCCTTTCATTGTTGCTCATCTTGAGTTTTTTTTACACCGTTTGCACTCCTGAAGAACCTCCAGATTGGTGTTGTTAATATTCAACCCGCAACAAAAACCAGTTAAGGTTTCAATATTTTTCAATACCCTATAAAGAAAGATTGAAACTTTTAATCTTTGTTTGCTTGTTTTGTTGAGATTCAATGTGGGTTTCTCTTAATTTAGTCTAATATGCAGGATTTCTGCGTTATTGTGTGTATATAATGAGTCTTTGATTTTGGCTTTGTTTGCTAGAATTTTGATAAGGGTATCTCTTTGTTTTTCTGAAATTGGCAGCGTTTTGTGTGTGCTGGTTTGTTATTGTACATAGGGTTAGTAGGTTTTTTTAATTCTCTAGTGGGATAGTTAATTTCTGATAAAATTCAATCAGGGTATTTTAGTTTCGACCTTGTTTTGCCAAGTTTTGCTCTGTGCTTCTCTCATTTTGTTTTTGGGGCTGTTGATGTTTTTTTTCTCCTTAATAGTGTTAATATTTCATGAGAACTCATTGTGGGGTATCTCTTGATATGTGTTTATTGTGAAGGATGTTAATTCAATGATGGTTCGCCTAGGCAAAAAGAGCAGGCTGTTTTGTCAATGTTTAGAGATGCTGTTCAAGATTGTCTGGATAATGACCCAAAACCAGTGGACAAAGCTGTAAAAAAAATGAAAAAAAATTAAATGTATCAAAAATTGAATGCTGATTTATCAATGGTTTCCACCACAATTCCCCTCAAGCTTCTACTGCTTAAAGTTTTGAGGTAAAAGTCACAGCAAGCTGTTTTCGAGCCGGTGAGATAACTGGGCAATTAGAGTTTGGAACCTTTTAGCTCTATAATGTGATAGATCTAGAAAGATTATTTTTACTTCAAGTTTCTTTGTTTTCTGAAAAATATAAGGTGAATTTCTTTTTATCATTTCAATTTCTTTCTTAAGATCAAAGAAAGAGTTGAAAATACTAATCATGGCAATTCAATTGTCTATGCTAGCATTCATTTTCACCATTATCAAGCAAGGAGGTTTTTATCTATATTAATGATGTCTTAAAAAATCTAAGTTATTTAGAATAAGGTTTATGTTTTGGTTAATTGGTTAATTTTTTGGTTATAAAAATTTGATCTATTCTTCTTTTAAGGTGGCTAGTATCTAATACCTGCAAAAAGATTTTTTTTTTTTGTGAATTTAAAGACCCTCTGATGGTTAAGTCAATGAATTTTTAAGAAAAAATATAATAATATTATGAAAAAATGCTCTGGAAATAAATATGCAATAAAGAATGGAGATTCCGAATCCTTTGTTCCAATGATTCATCATTTATTTATAGCCTATAAGTCTCTTTATGAAGAAGAGGGGCTAAAATGTAATTTTTACTTGATAGTATTAATGAAAAAAATATCTTTGATATATGTATTAATATTGATAAAAATATCATTGACATATGTATCAATAAGGGAAAATATCCATGACATATATATTAATGTTGATGGAAATATGGTGGGTTCTTAGATGACTTTATACACCTCGTAGGTGTAAAAAGAGTAGGATCCAAAATGAAGTTGTGTCTAAGAAAGGTGGGTCTTTCTCTTGGTTGTGCCCAAAGGGGGTGGGTTCTTTTCCTTGGCTATGCTCAAGGGAGGGCAGGTCTTTCTCTTGGCTAAGATCAAGGGAGGAGGGTCCTTCCATTGGCTAATAAATTTGGGTTCATTAGCAGCCCCCAAGTCTTTGTGATATTTATATTTAAAGACTTGTAAAAGTACTTGGCATGATGATTTTTTTATGAGAAGCGGGGTGAAAACCTCGAGTAAAATACTAGAGAGCTTGTGTATATGAGTGTGCACCATTTTTGAAAAAGGAACCTCTAAATAAGTAGAGGTAAACCGTGGGGAAACCTATATTTAGAAAATGTTTCTAATAGGAAAAAAAAACCCATGGAGGAAGAGCCTATACTTAGATAATTTCTAAATGGCTGAGAGGAACTCAAGGAGGGTGAGCAATACTTAGAAAATATTCTAAGAGGCTTGGGGAAACCCAAGAAAGGTGAGCTATATGTAATTGGGTATGAGTTTGCTACAACTAGATGGAGATCTTCCCCATAAAGATTACGTAAATGACATAGCAAATGCTTTTATGAACCATTGTGACATATTAATGTCCAAAAGAGGGCCTGGTTGCACTTGACCATAATAACGGTTAAAAAAGACAATAACTTTTGATTTGACTATTGGATTGCACTTAAAATTTTACAGGACATTTTAGAGGTTGTTTTTTTTTTTATAATAGCCAACTGTAGAATCTTTACTTATAAAAAAAATCTTGCAATGAGGCCTTGGTTTAGGTAGTTTTTATGATTTTTCTTATATTTTTGGATTTTTTGCTATTTTCATAAAATAAACTTGCAAATTTAAAGCTCACATTTGCAGTCCCTTTCACCTATAAAATAATTATGTGTTTTTTTTGTTGATTTTTATGAGTTTTAGTCCCCGTGTAGAGTTCTTATTTGGGTTCAATGCCCACACTTACCAAAGCTTTTTTGGGTCCAACATCCACACTTAACAAAATGTCTTTGAGTCCATTGCCTATACTTAATAAAACATTTTTGGTTCCAACGCCCATACTTAATAAAGCATTTTTTGGTACGGGTGGTGGATGATCTAACCTTAGCTGGATTTATGAGGGCTCTGTCTTTTTAGAAATAAGGAGAGATGCCATCTGCATATGACCACCCATTAGTTTGGGTTATTAGTTCTGGACCGTTAAGAAATCTCCTGTTAGGAAGTGGTGTCGAGTGGTTTTAATTTTGGTCCACAGAAGGCCTCATAAGCATTGTTCCTAAGAAAATAGAAGAGGCTTATTACTTCTAAAGTAATGTGTTATCGCACTAGAGAGAGTAAACTCATCTCATTTTTAAAAGATTTAATGGGGAGAGTGTATCCATCCTCGTTGCTGTTGCAATGTCCGTCCCATTCTTGGAGAAAAGTGTGATCGCATTAAGGAAAACATGTCAATCCCTTCTAAGATAAATTATACCATAGCATTAGGGAGACATCGTTACTTTCAAAATAAATATGTTATCGCATTAGGGAGTGTAAATTCATCCCATTTTAGGAAGATTTTATGGGGAGAGCGTATCCATCCCCATTACTGATGCAACGCCCGTCCCATTCTTAGAGAAAGGTGTGATAGCACTAGAGAGATGTTAAGGAGAGTAAATTCATCTCATCTTTAAAAGATTTTGAGATCTGGAGAGTAGAAAGCATTTGTTATTTTGAAAAAAAAATTCATATACAAGAAACTTACATTTCTAGTTATTAACCATAATACATTTTTATCCCGCTTTGGGGCCCAAAAAAAGAGAGGGAATTGCGTTTCTCCGATGAAGGTTTTTTGGGTAGTGTCAAAAGGACTTTTCCCAGATAAACATAATTCCTTCAGTTATTGTGAAAATATGACTAACAAAAAAGAAGGTAACCTCTTTACTTAGGGATCATTTACCCTGTCAGGTCTGCAAGTTTGGCAGGAGTCCTTGATTAACAATAACTCTTGAAGCTGCATGGATTGAACCAAAACTCTTTTGGTAGCCATTGAAGGCTTTCTAAAACTTTGAAGTTCCAACTCCGACAGTGATTAAGGATGATAATGGCAATGAAACCATTGGTTTGCAATAACTCCTAAAGTTACATGGTTTGCACCAACATCCCGTGGGTATTGTTGAAAATCTTCCAAAATTTCAAGGCTTCAAATTTGATTATAATTAGGAATGATAATGGCCTAGCTCTTGGAGGAACGATTAATAATTTTTTGATCATTTTCTCATAGATGACTGATAAGTGCAAAATATACATTTATTTTTATTCCTTTTACACTATGATTTTTAATGCATTTTGAACTTATTTGAGTTGATTGGAAGTTATTTTTATAAGTTTAGCATGCATAAGAGACTTTGTGAATTAATCGTTAAAAGATAAGAAATTCTGCATTTTACGTTTTGGATCTAGCTTCTTGTAACAGGTCTTTTGCCAAGTTAGAGTTCCGGAATGAGAATGTGGGCTTAATCTAAGTTGAAGTAAACATGTCAAGCTTTCTAGGAAGGTATTATGGGCAAAACTCCGATCTCATTTGGACCTTGAATCAGACTTGCAAACTCGGGCCAAAATCCTTCTCGCAGTAAGATTCTTTGCTTTCATACTAGATATTCAATCAAGAATATCTTGAGCTTTTGATATTGCAATCAAGTGATTCAAAATCCTAAATTCATCTACACATCCAGTACTACAAATTTCATGAGGGACTTCAAGTCAGATAAAATCTTTTTGAAGGATATAATTTAGACGCAATCTAGTTGGTCGACATGGGTCCCCTGATCTGATTTAGAAACTAATAGTGTCGAGCATCCCAATACGGCTGGGAGTTTGACATAAAAATGATGGGACTTAAAACTTAAGAAAGGTGCATATCAAGCCTTTAACATGTCATGAATGAAAGAATATAGTTGTGATGGTTGGATATTGTAAGAAACTAAGTCAAAATCAAAGTCTAAATTGCAATAAAGTTGGTATTACAACATAATTATAATAGTAGCATAATCAATTTTCAACACAGATTTTGAGAGATTTATCCAACCTTAAAGACCAGATAAAGGAACAAATTTAGCATCATGAGGACTCCTAATTAGCCTAAGAATTATGTAGAAATTCAGCAGCAAAAAAAGAGGATAAATAAATCAGAACACAGCTGAAAAAGGACCCGAAAAAAATTCCTTTCTTCTCTACTTTTGTTAATTTTCCAGCAACTATGAACTAAACTCCTAAATTCGGTTCAAAAGGGATACAGACCATCTCCATTAACACGTTATGAAAAGTAACATTATCATTGTAATTCTTTCAGATTCAAGTATTTATTTTTTCTTATTCAAAACTATGCTATTGATTGTTATTCAAGCTTATTAAGTTGTTTTAAGATGGCATGCATGCTTTCTAGTTTCTTTCAATCCATAATTGTTTTTTGGGACTAGAGTAAGAAGCAAAAGAATTAATTTGATTGTTGCAACTCTCATCTTGATTTATTAGGGAAGAATAAACTAAGTTAAAATTGTCAAGCTTTTGAATGTTTGCTTAGAATAAATGCACAGATTTTATTCCTAAGACTACTGTCGAGTGAATGAAAATTGCTTTCAATATTACACTCGCCCGATGGTTAGAAATTGATTAGAGAGCTTTTCCTAATTAATGTACTCATAATCTCATCGATTTTCTTCAGCTTTAAGGGATATCGAATTTATTTGCTTGTCGCGAAAAATATTTATTTTACTTCAATAATCAACAGATTTATAGGAATGGATGTGTGGATCATTGAACTGATTTAACGACATATCAATTTATTATTTTCAGAATTATTGTTTCTTGATTTTTTCATTCAAATCCCCAATTCTTTCTCATTTTAGTATATTGTAGGAAAATTAAATGAAATTTCCCTTGGGTTTGACCTGGTTTTCACTATCATATTACAAATTTATTTTGTTTGTGATAGTTAAGTCAGAATTATATTTTGGTGGTTCCGACGACCAACCAATGATGCCAATTGATGATGTCCTAGAAAATCCAAGCTGTTTAGGGGGTAAGACTTATGTTTTGAATAATTGATTAATCTATCTTGGTTTTGAAAATTTGATCCATTCTCCTATTGAGGTAACTTGTGTATACTTGTAAAAATGTTATTTTTTGTGAATTTAAGGATTTTTTTATAGTTAAGTTGCTAACTTTTTTAGAGAAAATACAATAATATTACATAAAGATACTCTAGAAATAAATATGCAATAAAGAGTAGAGATTCTGAACCCTTTGTTCTAAGAATTCATCTTTCATTTATAGTCAATAAGTCTCTTTATGGAGATGAGGGGCTAAAATATAATTTTGCCTTGATAGTATTAATGAGAGAAAATATTTCTGACATATGTATTAATAAAGAAAAAAATATCTCTAATATATATATATATATATATATATATATATATATATATTAATGTTAATAAGAATATGGTGGGTCTTCAGATAACTTTTATATATCTAATGAGTGTAGAGAAAATATGATCCAAAACGTAGTTGTGTCCAAAAAAAATAGATTATTTTCTTGGCCGAGTCCTAGGAAGATGAGTCTTTTTTATTATTATTGATACTAAGAGAGGTGTTTTGAGGAGTATTTTGGGCTTTGATAACATATAATCTTCGGTTAACACAAATGGTGGTAGTATTTCTTCAATCCTAAATCCCTTGGACCATCCATTGGAGGCTATTAAACGAGTTGTTTTACCATTAAGCCACTATCATTTCCGACTATGATTTTATATTCATTTTGAAGAATAAGCGTCGACATATCGTAATTTTATAGTATTGACTATTGATGAGAACAACAAGAAATTGGTGGGAAGCTGATATGGAGGGATCGTAGCATCTCTGGATTGGATGTTGAATTGAGAAAGTAACTCGAGGATAGGGTTGGCCATTCATGCACATGGAGTAGCTGCCAACCGTCCCCTGTGTTGGCCAAATTAATTCCTTGCCATTAATATTTTTAGTTTGCCTGATCAGGAGTTTATTGATATTTCTACTACCTATAATCTTGTAAACTAAAGTTAACAGGGACTAATTAGAACCTATGTTTGAGCTGCAGAACTTTAGCGGGTTAAGATCTAGCTAACGTTACTGTCTTATTAGGCAGATAATACAATGTTCTAAGGTCTGGACAAATTGTTAGGTGATGATTAACGACTCACGAAAGCAACATTGCACGAAAACAGATTGACTGAGAGGGTGAGTTGGTGCTTGCATATGTAAGCCTAAGAAAATGAAGGATTCTTGCTCTGGCAATTGAGATTTTGAGTTGTTTGCACTTCATTTTCCGTTAGATTTTCATGATATCTGCTCATCAATCACATGCTGGCTTGATTTTTTCTATACATACAGGCCAAAGGGCTTCTATCTTTTAAACTATTGCTGGCGGGCTACATCCAAAAGGGACCTCAACATTTGCCAGATCCCAATACAAAATTGCTCGTTGACATGTAAAAATTTGATGACACAAAAACCTACTAGGATTAGGTGGGTCAATGGACCCTTAGCCAATAACCTACCTTTATTCCCATGGAGGATTGAGGTGGTTAGAGAGTTATTGAGTGAGATAGGTCAGGACTCAGGATACATGGTCGATGAACGTTGGACAATGCTAACCATTCCAAGTTGCAGGTTCAACCATGTCTCGTTTCAATTCATGAATGGCTTCCCCTATTTTTGTGATACCTTAGTGGCTCCCCTTGAAAACCAAGGACTCGACCATCCCTACCTATTCATCTTATTAACCTATCAAGTGTCAAATTGCTTCCAATTGAAGGCAATCTTACCAACCCAATCTATCTCTAGAAGTAACATCGTTCAAATCTAGCAATTTTTCACCCTTCTGGTAGGCTGTGGCTTCTTCTTCGTCCTTTTTTCATTTTTTTAATGGTCATCTGGTATTTTTGAGCCACCGAAACTAAATTGAGTATAATTCAAAGCACATAAATTCTAGAAACCTAACATATCAAACATGTTAAGAAAAGAAGTTTGTACTTGCTTAAAAGATACATACAACATGATAATTTGTTTCTAAGATATGTATGTGATGATGTCCCAAGTAATTCAAATATGAGATATTTTATTTGATGTTTGGATACTTAAATGTTCATCTTAATATTTTTTTTCCATAGCCCAATAAGTACATAATTGATTGTAAAAATCCTGTACCTGCAAAATAGTTTTTTTAAGTGGGATTTCGGGATACTTCGATAATAAAATCAGTAATTTTAAATAAAGATTATAATAAATGAAAAAAAAGCTTTAGTTTCAAAGAACAAAAGTATTTGTTCTTGTTTTTATATAATAAATACTCTAAGAGTTAAGTTATAAATGCTTTGAGAGTAAAAAAAATGAACCTTTTACCTGGATGGTTCATGAAGTATTTATAATCCTTGAACTTGTTTTGATGGAGTAGAGAGACTGGAGAGTCATTTGATCCTAATGATATTAATATGAAATAAAAATCTCTAACATATCATTAATGAGAGAAATATATACTTTATAGATTATTATTGAGATGAAAATATGATATGTTTTTAGAAGACTTTTTATGCACCTATAAATGTAAAGAAATAACTATCATGTTAATAGTCTTAAGATAGAACTCAGACCAATTGGGTCTGGCAAGTAACTAAGATTAAGGAAAATAGGCCTGGAAATTTATTAAACACATGTTGTCTTGTCTTGGGTTAACTCATGTATGTTAGGTTTGATAAATTGTTGAATCCATGATGTCTTGGATTCAGAATATGGCTAAACCCAAGCATATTAGGTATGACAAGTTGCCTATACCCCCAATGTCATATTTATAATAGCTTGAACTTGACACATGACTAAATTTAAGGATATTAATTCTAGCAAAATGCTATAAGCAAAACATTTTAAATTCTTTTAAAAGTATAAAAACATTGAGTAAAAAAGAATGAATCATCAATTTGTAATTGTCTTGTCGATGTGAAATTTTTGAATTCTGATTAAAAATCGAAAGCTTGAAAATGGTTTTCTGTAGAACTTGTTGGTCGCAACACATAGATCGGTATTAATTTCTATTTTCTTTGAGTACATTTCAAACTTGGCATGGATTCCCATAGAAGCTGCGTGGCACTTCAGACATGTCTAGAAAAAGGGGACATGTATTGACTTCTAGAAAATTTTAATTGAGAAAATTGAAAGTGAGGAAGACATTTTACAATGAAACAAACTAATTAATACCTTTTTTTATTGCGAAGTCTGCACTTTGAAATAGAAGAGAGGCTTTATTAAAAAACTTTATGACACTTGTCTCAATTTATATATAAAAAAGCTCAACCTTCTCTTTGATGAATCATGAATGAACACCTCAGAAGAAAATAAAAAGAACCATTTCTAGAAATTGCCCAGGTGTTCTCTTTTGAGCTTGCGCTTGCACTTGTATTTAAATCTATGACTTAAAGCATTTAATTTTTTTTTTATGTTTTTGGAATATTTTGATATGTTAATAACAAAAATATTTTTAAAAAATAAAAAAATATTATTTTAATGCATTACCAAGCTAAAAATATTTTTAAAAGTAATCACTATCACATTTTCAAACACCTTTTAAATATGTGTTTTCATTGCTCTATAACTAGCCAATTACTTGATGTTACGTAGGTTGTTCGTGCTTTTTGTAGTTTTGTATTTTTATTTAAAAAAATTAAACATCTTCTTGAAATATTATAACAAACAATAATCATTTCTAAAACAATATAATATTATCCAAAACTAATGTGATTGTATTTGCTAAAAAGTTGGTAAGGTTTTACTATAATAATCATATAATACATAATCTTTCACTAATTAATACATATATTCTTTTTTTTTTCCTCGCTTGATTTAAATTTATTAATTTATATTTTTTTTTGCATTTATGGTATTTCATCTTTTTGGGTTTATTTAGGTTTCTTCTACTTTGATTTCACAACCAACTCCACTATCAATTTTTTTTTAGGGTTGAAATCACTTTTTCTTTGTAATTGAGAGATCATTGTCTTCATTTTTTTCAAGTCTTTCTATTCACAAATACTTGGTGGCGAGTAATTCACGTAACCCTCCCTCCCTTGTAATTGTTGAAATCCATTACAATATGGTTCACATGCATGCTACCTCATTTATATTATTCTTTCAATTTGACACCACTATCCCATTTATATTATTAACTTAGATAGTTCGTGCAAGCCCTTTTTTTTTGTTTGACATAAAAAAATATCAAGATAATATAAATGTTTTTTTTTTTTTAAAAAAAATGAGATTTTGATAATTAACTTGAAAGGATTTAATAAGCTTGACTAATTTGATAATATGATTAAAAAATAAAATATCGATAACAAATATAACAAAAAAAAGCAACACCGATTCAATGTAAAAGATGAACGCTTGCTAATATTATAAAAATATATCTTTATAATATTCCTAAAACATCTCAATGATCTTATTTGTTAACAAAGTAAAAATTAAATAAGAACGGGAAGATTGCATAGAAAGAAAGAAAAATAAATAACAATTCTCAATAAATAAAATGATGAACGATGAAATTGAAAAGAAAATAATTTTTTTAAAAAAAGAAATTGACCCGAGTCTGTCCGAGTCAGCACACCAAATCTATAACCTAGCCGTGAGACTGAGATAACACCATGAAAAGCAAATTGAATAAAATTACGAAGCTTAATTCTCAAACTAACTTAATATTGACAAGTGAAAAAACAATTAAAAGCAATGAAAAAAAGACTCGGGTCAACCCTGGTAAACCTGTTGAATCTATGACTCGAGACATGATTACAAATAACTCCATAGAAAAAAAAAAGTTGAATAACGAATACTAATTTCTAATGAACCCAATGATGAGGACTAAAATTATATATATTAAAAAAGGACCTGAAAATGATCGAATCCAACCCGATCTAATCTTCGAAACTCATGACACGAATTGTCGATACACGACGTCGGGCGACGGCTCCCGCTTTTTTTGTTTTTAACAAAAAGGGTTTTTTTTTTATTGGGGGAAACAAAGATTTTATTGGAGTCGCCATCTAGTAATTTGAGGGAACTAGAAATCCTAAATTAGACACTGGTCCCAGAGATTCGGGTACGGGATTAGTTATGATTAAGGGAAGGTAGACACCACCCTTAAAACATCCTTTCAATAGAAAGGTTACCCTTACTTGTGTGTTTTCTATTTGATTCACAATGCGATTATATTTTGGGCTTATTTGTAAAATTTTTTAATGATTAAAGTCGGTCCCTAAAAATAGGAGACACATTAAAAATGACATCAGTCCCTAAAAATTAGGAGACTCGTCTAAAATATTGACGTTTGTCCCTAAAAAGGAGAATTACGTCTGGGTTACCAAAAGAAATAATGGATATAATCCATTATATTTTGGGTTTATTGGTAATTTGCCTTTTTTAAAATGATTAACGTCGGTCCCTAAAAATAGGAGACGCGTTAAAAATGACATCAGTCCCTAAAAATTAGGAGACTTGTCTAAAATATGACGTTTCAACCCTAAAAAGGAGAATTACGTCTGGATTACCAGAAGAAATAATGGAAATAATCCATATTTGATATTTACATTTTTGACATCGGTCCTTTTAAAAAAAGAGACGTGTCGACAAATAATATTCGTTTATAAAAATAAATTTTATTTTGATATTATTGAGAAATGGATATAACCATATTCGAGAATTGAGCTTTGGATCCACGAACAATAATATGATAAAATGGGTACGGGAACCACGTTGTTTTTTATATTTTTTTGTTTTATTGTTTTTTACATGCAAGAAAATTTATATACAAAATAAAAAAATGTTAGAAATCTCAAAAAATTTACCTGAGTATCACTGTATAGGTAAAAGACTGAAATACCCTCGAAATTCTCGGAAAATTACGAAAATGCCACTTGCGGCGCGTGTGACTCAAGCGCGGCTACTGTGGGCGGCGGCGAAATTTCCCGGCGAGATTTCTGTCCAAACGACGGTCGATCCTGGTAGATCTGAGGACGAGGATTCTGATGGCGGTGGTATCGTCGGTCGTTGATGGCTGACGAAGGAGAATCGACGACTTGAAGCTTCGGTGGCCGCCGACAATCGCGGCCTTTTTCCGGCAAGATGAGGCGGATAAAACGCTGAAAACCACCGGGGTTTTTCTTTACAGCAGGGGATAAAACTTTCTGTGGTGGTGCGGAGGCAGGAGGCGGCCGGAAAGTGGAGATCGGATGAGAGAGAGAGCGTCGCCGGCGAGAGGAGAGAGGGAGTCTGAGGAGTGCTACGGTGTGAACGCGCGCATGGTGCAACGGTGCAGCTGACGGCTGTGAACCGTTGGATCGAAGTTGAACTGATCCTACGGCTGTTATTGGCTGGATCTGCAGGTTGATCGGACGGTCTGGATGATCAGAGGTTTGATCTGGTGTGTCGCGGTGTACCGAAAGCTCGGTACACCGTGTGACGTGGCGCCACCGGATCTAAAGGAGAATTGTTTTAAGGGCTGAGATTGATTTGGGTTTTAATTTGGTGTGGTAAGCTCTATTGTACCTTATTAAATCAACGGTTCAGATCTAAACACTATAGATCTAACGGTTAGGATATATTTGGTATTTTTCAAATTGTTTTTTTTGAAAATCAATATCCTACTCGCATGAAGAAATAGTGAAAAAAACGTGAATAGTAAGATTCTTTTTTTTTTTTTCTTTTCTCCTTTCTTTTTTTTTCCTCTCCCCTCTGTCGAACTACCACTGGCATTTATAGCCACAGGAGACATGCAAATCTTCAAATATTATTTTTTAAATCACCGTTTGCTTTATCATTTGTTTAATCGCCGTTTGCTTTCGGCGCAACGCGTTGCGCCGTTTGACAATTTATTTTATTATTATTATTTATTTTATTTTTTTTATTATGTATAATACTACATATTTATATAGGTAAAATTAAAAAAACTCTATTTAGTATTAGAAAAAACCTGATTCAACCACTAAAAATCCATTTTAATGACCGAAAATTATTTTAAACACCGGGAAAAAACTTTTGATGGGTATCAACCCAGTGAACCGGGTTTTAGTCGAAAATGATGGTTTTTAACCCGAAACAGCTCGAAACTCATTTTTTACTCTGGTCGACATGGTTTGACCCGTATTGACCCGGTGGACTCGGTTTTGGTCAAAAATGACGGTTTTGACCCGAAACGGCTCGAAACTCATTTTTTACCCTGATCGACATGGTTTGACCCGTATTGACCCGGTGGACTCGGTTTTGACCAAAAATGACGGTTTTGACCCGAAACGGTCTGAAACTCATTTTTTACCCTGGTCGTCATGGTTTGACCTGTAATGACCCGGTGCACTCGGTTTTGACCAAAAATGACGGTTTTGACCCGAAACGGTCCGAAACTCATTTTTTACCCTGGTCGACATGGTTTGACTCGTATTGACCCGGTGGACTCGGTTTTGATGAAAAGATGCGGTTGACTCGAGAAAAGTATATTTTTGAATTTTTAAACTTTTTTCTTAATTTTTTTGGATTTTTATAAATAATAATAGAAATAAAATAACATTCGAGAAAATCTTGGTGGATCCAAAATTGGGTTACAACACGAATCATGAGGCAGAGTTACAACATAAAAGACAAGCTTAAAAAAATAATAATGTCAACCAAAAAAATAATCAGGGATAAAATTGAAAAAACAAATTCAACAAAAAAAAGAATCAGAAAGAAAAAATATAGATTATAAAAGAATGAGGACCAAATCTGACAAAAAAAAATTAAATTAAATAATAAAGGATGAAATTTAAAAATAATTTCGATTAAGATAAGAAAAATACAAATAACAATGAGAACCAAATTTGATATAAATATAAAATGTCAAGGGATAAGATTGAAAAAAAAATCAATAAAGGATTTAAAACCAAATACATTGCAATCAAAAGAATGAGGATCTAATTTGATTCAGTAAACAAATAACCAGACTTTCTTGTTTTTTTGCAATACCCAATGTGTTTTTTCGAGGAGGGGAGGGAAGAAAAAACATGTGGTCAGAGCTTAATAGCCAATCATGTGGTGGCTTGCTTCTCACTACTGTGATGGGGGTAGAGAGACGCACCGAACATTGCCCTGGAAAACGATGTTCAAAATTTTAAGGGTCTGTTCACGCCACTCGAAAGGTGCAGGTGATGCCAACTTGCTAGCATGTATGAGGCATGTGCCAACCAATATTTTATTTAAATTGTATTTTATATATTAAAATATCTAATTACCCCTAACCCCACATGAAAATAACAAAAAAAAAACCAAAATAAAATGATGGAAGTGCCTTTGCATCTAAGGCTAAGAAAGTTTAATTTCAAGGGGCATTTAAGTCATTGTACCATAAAAAAAGCCTGAAAAGCCCTTAAATCTAAGCAGGATGTTTTTTTTTCTTTTAAAGGTGATTTAATAATTATATCGTGCAACAAAGATGTAAAAAAACTGATTAACCCCTTTAATTTTTTTAATGACTAATGGGTCCCCATGGAAAAGACTTTTCTACTCCTAAGATCAAGTTCACTGAATTTGCCTTCTAAAAGTAAAATGGTAGTTTTTTTGTGCAAATTCACAGTGAAATGTGAGACCCTCCACAATGATTTAATTTTATAGTTTGTTACTTAATTGAATGGGGGTAGATTTGTCTTTTTTATTTTTTTAAAGCACAATAAAATTACTCATTTACCCTTAAAAACAAAAGTTTTAGAACTAACATCATAGGGCCTTTTAATCATTTCATTTTTTAACAGTAAAATGATTTTATTACCCCCTAAAAATTAAAAATTTTAAAGCTTGCATCCAAGGTCTTTTTCATATTTTTATTATTACTTTTTTATTATTATGAAGTTGATTGAAGGCAATTTAGTTTTTTAATAAACATAAAATAATATTTTAATGTAAAAGTTGTTGGCATATAGGAGGTGAGGCGCCATACCTTTCTAGTAGCGCTTTTCGATAGCCAAAATATTCCTTTATTCGTGTTGCTGGAATTTTCATGGCACCATCTTCCTATTGGGGCAGTGCATAACAACTTAGGTGACATGATTTGTTACTGGTGACACTTACATTTTTCTCTCTTTTATCTCTCTCTAAAAAATTGCGTTGATCATTCAAATTTTCAGAGTTGTCCTCTTAGTTCTTAATATTTCAACTTTGATTCTTATTCTTTTAATTTTTATTCTTGGCTCTTTTATAAAACAATTATTTGTTTTCAATTTCATCCCTCAATGTCAATTTGTTATGTATTATTTTTTCAATTTGATCCTTATTATTTTGATTTCTAATTTTTTTCCTTGACCTTTTTATGCTATTTTTATTTGTCTTCAATTTCATCCTTCAATCCAAATTTATGATATATATATATATGGTCCTTATTCTTTTTATGTCTGATTCTTTTTCTTTGCCTTTTCATAAAAAAAAAATTATTTGTGTTTAATTTCATCATTCGATCTCAATTTGTGATTTATTACCTTTTCTAATTTAGTCCTTACTCTTTTATTGTTTTTGTTATTTATTGACTTTTTTTATTTCACTCTTCAATAAAAATATTCATAGTTGTCCCCTTTATTTTTTATTTCAGTTTTGATCCTCATTCTTTTAATTGTTATTTTTTTGTTTTTGGTCATTTTGTATAATTGAATTTTTTTCCCGATTTCATCCTTTAATATTTGATTGATTAAGGATTGTATTTCATAGTTTTTCCAGATATGGTGCTTCTAGTCTGATGACCCGAGTCACGGGTTTGAAAAGTTGATGCAGGTTGATATTTAAAAAAAAAACTTAATTTCTTTTACTATTTCATCATTCAACATTGTTTTTTTAAAATGGGTTTTCTGATTTCTTTTTGTTTTTTTTCTATTGAATTATCTCAATCTCATGACCTAAGCCGCGAGTTTGGCGGGTTAACCGAGGTTAACTCACCCTTTATTACCCAAGTTATATATTTGTCATGCTAACTATGTTTGACTCAAGCTCTTTTTTTGTTCTCTTATTGCCTAATTTATCCTTCCATATTTAATTAGCTAAGAATTAAGATGTATTGTTTTTTCCTTTATGGCAAAAAATATTTCTCTCTAGTTATCTTGATCGTTTTAAAAAAATTTGATCAATTTACTATCATTACTATTTTTTATCGTCTAAATAAAATACAACTAACTTATTTGACCTAGTCACATATACAACTCGAGTTATAGATTTTTCTTCTTTTTTCAAATCATGCTTGTTGCACATGAACATATTTTTTACGGAAAAACATTCGGCACCGTATAGACAAACACAAGATTAAGGTGATTGAGTTTTAATTAAGACTAGATTTGTGGTTTGTGCTTCATTGCGGGTTTGTTAAATTTTTTATAATCTAAGACCCGAGTCATAAGACCAATTAGTAATTTAAATAACAAAAATGCAAAAAATATGACAACAATAAATAAAATAACAAAAAAGGTAAAAAAAACTGATATGAGCCTATCCAAAGTATAAAAAACTCAATCTTGAAAGGCAAAACTGAAAAAAAATAAAAAAGAAACACAAAAACTAGTTAGAATAGGTTATCTCACAAACTCTGTGATAATAGACATAAAATTAGGATAACTTTATAGAAAGAAAAGCAGGAAAAAAAGGACCACTTGAAAGAAAAGGAAAAAAAACACAAAGATCAATTTTCAATGCATTGAATGCTGAATGATAAAATTGAAGTAAATAAATTTTTTTTTAAAAAAAGAAAACTAAAGTCAACATGTGTTAACCTTTGAAATAGGTGGCTCTGGTCATGAATCCAAGACTAGCCCTATAAAAGTCAAATGAAATAAAATAATAAAGCAAAACTCTAAAAAAAAAAAAGAGTAAAGAAAAAACCATCAACTTAAAAAAAAAAAAAACAAACCCAAGCAAACTTTGTAAACTTTGTCTAATTTTTAAAACTCGTAACCCGTGAAATTTTAGACCCGAGTTGAATTAAGAAGCTTAATTCCCAACCAATTTAATTGCAAAGGATGGAATCGTGAAAAAAATATCAATAAAAAATAGGGATCAAATTTGATTAAAAAAACTCATGAAGGATGGAAATATTAAAAAAAAAACCTGCAAGATGATCCTAAATAGAAAAAATAGCAATAAAAAGAACGAGAACCGGGTTTTAAAGATAAAAAAATAAAAAAGGGTGAAATTGAAAAAACATTTGTAATTTTATGACGTAAGTGTGTTTTGATTTTTTTTTAATATGACTTAAGGAATAGACGCAACTGAGGAAAACAAACTAATATATGGACAAACAAAAAATAAAGGAAAACAACAAAAAATGCACGGTTAAAAAATCATATAAAAGGAAAAAAAAAACAAAGTCTAATTAGTAATGATATAAATGTTGAATGATAAATTTGTTTTAAAAAATCAGCTTTAAAGAAGAAAAAAAACCAAGAAAACTCGGGTAAACCTTCTAAACTTGTGCAAAGGTCTCAAATACGTAGCCTATTAAATCCCAGACCTAGGCTTAATTAAAAATCTTAATTCCTAACCAATATAATATTAATTAGCCAAAGTAAATCCAACAAAGAGCAACAATTAAAAAGAACCAAAAAAACCCGGGTCATTTTCAAAACCAGTGGAAAATCCTAAAGAAAACAGACAAATAAAAATAATTTGAATTTTTATCTCAAATAAAAAAAATAACAATCAAAAGAATAAGAATTAAGTTTAAATGAAAAAAAGGGGAATGAAATGGAAAAATAATTATAACCGTTTAAATTATTTTAGAAAATCATTTAAAATATTGAAATAAGGGATCGGGAAAAAAAATATAAATTTAAAGAATTCACCAAAAAAACCCAATGAAGAACAATAAAATAAAAGACCTGAGATAACCAGATCATTTTCAAGACCAGCAAGAAATTCTATAAAAAGCAAGCTAAAAAAAAAAGAAACCCAATCTTCAATTGAAGAAATAATGAAGGATGAAACGAGAAAATAAAAGCTTGGACAAAGGGGGAAAAAAGAAGAAGCAAACTTGGACAAACATCCTAAACCTAGTTAAATTTTAAAAATTCACAATCCATGAAACCTTAGATTTGAGTCCAATTAAGAAATTCATTATGGGCCAATTTAAAAAACTTGCTAAAGCAAAAAAAAAATGACAATAAAAAAATAAAGATTAAATTTGATAGAAAAAAATCAAAGGGTGAAATCATAAAACAAATAAATTTTAAAAATGATTTCAAATAAAAAAATATTAATCAAAAGAATGGAGATCAAATTTGAAAAAAAAATAAAAATTAAGAGGGTGAAATTGAAAAGGCATACCAATTATATAAATTATTTAAAATAAAAAAATCATAATAAAAAAAAAGATCAAATATGAAGAATCAACAAAATAAATGGTTGCTTTTGAATTTTGAAGGGGTTGTATGAAAGTCCAGGTGGAGATAAAAAGAAGAAAAGGGAAAAAATTGTAGCCGGCACCAAACTACCTTGAATCTTGGAGCACTTGCCATCTCATCAGGTTTGGAGGGCCTAGTTCTTCCAAGCATTGCCATGAAAGGCATGTATTTGGTGGTCGGACGACTTCGCACGCGCTGTTTGAATAATATAAGGGTTGCTCACAAGCTGGTGCGTGTATATTTTTTTAAAAAGTAATATTTAATATATTCAAATTACTATAATCTTGAACAACTTCCAACTTTATAATAAAATTAACGTGAAATGATAAAAAAAAATCTTATAATAGAGTTATATTATTTTTGTCTCTAAAAAGATTAAAGTAATTATATTATTTTGAAATAAATAAAATAACTAAAACATCCATCCATGAGGAAAAGGTATTAATTTTTTTTTATTTTAAAGGTAAAGTCATAATTTTTCTGTAAAAAAAAAATAAATGATAAATATAAACAATCTTGCCAAGAAAGTCTAGTTCAACGGGTTTTTTTTTAAAAGGAAAAATTCATAATGATACTATTATAATAAATAGTAATATGCGTGTTGTTGTATAGTAACGTCTCGAGAAGATTTAGTAATTTGCAATTTGTAATTATACTAGTACAATGAATATTAAAATGAATAGTAACCCATTTTGTTAATTGTTATGGAAATCTTAAAAAAAAAATATATAGAAAGTGATGGGTGTTGGTGGATTCATTGTTACTAGTTAGGAGTAGAAATACAAGGACATGAAATATAGGAACCCTATAGCTGGCAAGAGTTGTCTCTTCTTTCTTTCTCTAGGCCCAGCTCCCTAAATTTTCTTTGTTTTTGATTGCTTGCTTGCTTGCTTACTACATTTCTTTCTTGTGCTACTTACTTAAGAGATTCACGTTACTCTCTCGTTCAGTTTCTCTATGTTCTTTCAAGAATTGACCACTAGGGTTTTGTAATTGAAAGAAAGAAAATGAGTGCTTCAAGATTCATAAAGTGTGTCACTGTTGGTGATGGTGCTGTTGGAAAGACTTGCATGCTCATTTCCTACACCAGCAACACTTTCCCTACTGTAAGTAAAGTTACAATCTTTTGCTTTCTTTTTTTCTTTTTTGCTTTAGTTTCTGTTTGGTTCATAGGAAAAGAAAATGCGGGAAAGTGGAAGATATGTTTGTTAATTCAACTGGGGTTAATAAAAACTAATTAGGTTTAGCTGAAAGGGTGCTGCTTTTTTGGTTTAAAACCTAAAATTGGAATGTAAAGGTTTGTTTTTTTTTGCGTTTTTGTGTTTGTTTTCCTGGAAAATGCAGGGAGTGTAGAGAGTATCATAGATTGAAATTTACCATGTTAAGTCAACCTAATTGAGTTTGTCAAGGTTGTGCCTTTTTCTTTGTTTTAACAAATTTTGGATTGAGAGGTCAAGCTTAAGGATTTTAGGTATAGGTTACTGTTTTAGATACCCGGAATATGGAAGATATATTGTTATGTCAACTGGGCTTGATAAAAGTAATTGGTTTTAGTAGATGGAGTGTTGCTTTTTTGCTCAAAACCTATAATTTGGGGTATAAAGTTTAGGTCTCTTTTGGTTCTCTGTTTGTTTCCCTGGAAAATGTGAGAAACGTAAAGAGAATTCTAGATTGCAATTTGTCATGTTAAGTCAACGGAGCCTTATTTTTTAAGTAATTGGGTTTGTCGAGGTGTTTTTTCTTTGTTTAAAAACTTATGGAGTGAAGGTCAAGGGTCTCGGTTTTTGGCATCTGATTCTGTTTAGCAACACGAGAATGTGGAAACTGAGAGGAAATTCAACAAATTTTGTCCTTTTATAGTAAATTTGTCTTTGCTTAGGAACTGATATGGAGAATCCTTCAACTGACCATGCCTTTTACAAGTAATTCACTTTCAGAACATGTTTCTGTACTGGTGTATTGTCTTAAATAAGAGCTAATTGAAGTGTTAACCTGGCAAACAAAACGTGGAGACAGTAGAATTCTTGTATTTTTAATTTGTAATAGGTTAATCAGCTGAAGCTGGCCTCACACTAGTAATAGGTTTAGTTTAGGTGGGTTTTTCCACTTGGAGACCTCTAACAAGTTTGACTTTTGGGGTTATTTTTGGAGGTTCACTCTGTTACATTGAAATATTCCTGGAAAAATGCTTGCTTTGATCCTACTCTTCTTGTATTTTGAGCTGAGCAGAATTAGAAGAAAAGAGTGTTTTCTGGATTCTCTCTTCAGTTTTCGTTTTCACAGAAATTGTAATCCTGTTTTTAACTGGTTCTTTCTGTATTCAAAGTTTGAATATTCCCTCTAAATGCTTTGGGAAAGCCCTGTTATATGATTTATGTTGTGGTGATTCGGCATTTCTGCTTGCCTTTTCCTTGTAATTTTGATAATATTCCAATATAGACTGGGAAATAATGGTTTTAACATCAAGGATTCTTTTTGCTGTATTTTCTGAAAATAGGATTATGTGCCGACCGTGTTTGACAATTTCAGTGCAAATGTGGTTGTGGATGGGAGCACTGTCAATTTAGGGTTGTGGGATACTGCTGGTAGGTTTCAAATTAATAAAATTTCCTTTTCCTGTCTTTTAAATGTTCATGGTAATCACTTCATGTATTGACTTTATGGCACAGGCCAGGAAGATTACAATAGACTGAGGCCTTTGAGCTATCGGGGGGCAGACATTTTCCTGCTTGCTTTCTCCCTCATTAGCAAGGCCAGCTATGAAAATGTTGCAAAGAAAGTAAGACCTACATTATCTTCAGAAATTCTTGTCTTTGTTAAATGTTATATGTCTGATTATGTGTATGTGAGAATGAATTTTTATTTTTTGTGTCTCGTGTATAGTGGATTCCTGAATTGAGGCACTATGCACCTGGTGTTCCAATTATTCTTGTCGGGACAAAGCTTGGTAAGTCCTACTCCTCTTACTTTAAGGAACAATGCAGAAGTTTGGTATATTATAGAATTCTCTGCTAGGAGTCTAAGACTAGCTTTTCCTGCCTATGTGGTCAATAGCTTTGAATCTTTGAACTTGGTTTTCAAGATCCCTTGATGTATGTGAGTGTCATGTAGTAACTTCAGATATTTTATTCCGCCTGCTCACTTAATTTTCTTGCAAGTGACATGATGATAAAGTCACTAGTCAATGTATTCATGGACCCAAACAAGATGAGGTTTCTTGAAGCCATATTAGGATAGTTGAAATGATGCAATGTTATTCAGGGCTGTGCTTAAATGAACATTTCTATAAAGATTAGCATAAATTAACACTGAACTATGTGCTTTTAAGGCTCATTCAATTGAATTGGGAGCACGGGGGAGATATATTGTATATTAGAAATGGCCATTAAATTGGCCGAACTTGATTTTTTAACATATTACAGCACTCCATGCCACCCTGCATGGGCTTGCTATGAATACTTTAAAAATTGAATTATTTTGTGGTTTGATGACACTTTCAGAAGCTTGAGCAGTTTTGAGCATATCCAAAATTTTTGTGGCCGGTTGCATAAATAAAGATGCTTTTAGTAAGCATTCATTATTCAATCACCAGTGCCTAAAAACCCTGTCTGATAGCTTGCCTAGATGTTTGGCACTTGTACATCTCTTCTGGATTTGGGTTAAATGAAAAGGGTATGTATCAGCCAATTGAACTGATATCTTTCAGAAAGTGCTCAGCAGTAACTTGTTATATCTGGTTGAATTCCATGACCATGTGTTAGTTCAAGCTGCTATTGGTTTTAAGCATATCTTTGCAATGATTAACTTGGAGATAATGAACTTCCATAATACTACATGGCACTACCCTTTTCGTTAATTGCCAGGTTATTTTTAGTTTTACAGTGCCTCAGCATAGAATGTCTTGTATCAATTTTCCTAACCTGTCGACAAAAAATGAGTTTCATGACAACTAAATTTGCTCCCTGTAGATCTCCGAGATGATAAACAATTCTTTTTAGATCACCCAGGTGCAGTGCCCATCACCACAGCTCAGGTATCAGCTGCTGCATCACATCCTAACTATCGTTTTTCTAGTTTGCCTTGCCTTTTTTCTTCTATTGTGGATACTATCATGTCAGCCCATATAAAGGAAATAAAAAACTTAAATTTTTTTTTTCTTTTGAAAGGGTGAGGAACTGAGAAAGCTAATTGGGGCTCCTGTTTACATTGAATGCAGTTCGAAAACACAGCAGGTATGTAAATTAAGTTCTTGATGATAAATCATAAGAGAAGTTTGGTGCTTACCTCATTACTAACAGAATTTGTTCCATCTACTCTTTTCAAACGCAGAATGTCAAAGCTGTCTTTGATGCGGCCATTAAGGTGGTCCTCCAGCCTCCAAAACAGAAGAAGAAAAAGAAGAGAAAGGCACAGAAGGCCTGCTCTATATTGTGATCGTGTAATAAACCAACTAGCACATTCATCGCATTAGTTGCCATCTCTAGGAAGCAGCAGGATGTGGTCCGTAGTCTATACTGACAGAACTAGGGGGCACTTACAAGAATCAAGGTGTTTGTTGCTTTGTGATTTGTATATTAATGTTTCACGTTGTGATTGTTTACTTTCACACGTCTACTGTTTCTGTAGGCCTACCTACATGTTGTAGACCAGACTGGGCAGAATTTCTTATGAAATACCAAGCTTTCTCTCCTGTACCATGATCGGAAACCTGTTTTAGTGCGCTTAGAGAATCGGAATATAATTATGATTTTGTGCTATTATAGTTGATTCTCATCCACATTAACTGATTTACATGCGCCTGTTCCTGCTGTATTGTTTGTGGAACGGCAATTTTAAAACCTCCAGTCAACATCAGGAAAACAAGAAAGAGGGAATATGGTATCCATCTTTCTTTTGAAGGATACTGTAAAAAAAATTCTTTGGTTCCCTTACCCCCATCTGCTTCAAAGCTTTTCCAGATGCTCAAACCAAGATATCATTTCTGTGAATTAGCTAGGGACGAATATTTTTCTTTATAGGGCATGGCTTGGTGTCTAGTGGTAGCTATTGTGGTTTTGAAGATACCTGATTGGTCATCTAGAACTAGAACCATGATTGTTTCATGTACTGATGGTGGTCAAAAGCATCACCTAGAAAGCGGATTCCTTTTGTTTAGATCATTTAATTCATCTTATGAATGATATAAATGTGATTGGATGGGTTGACTGGGAAAAGTAAAACCAGAATTGGAAAGAAATGGTTTTTTTTTCCTGATCTTATTGACCTTATGGATGATTTTAAGGACAGGAGAGGGAGATTCCAAGTTAATGCAAAACAGAGGTGGCTCAAAGGGAGGGAACTCTCCTAAGATGTCCTTGTCAATTATCAGGGAATCATATATTTTCTTTAAGTGATAGCAATGCTGGTAGAATGATAGTTGATAGTAACTTTTTAATATTGCAGAACAGCAAATCTCTTTCAAGTTGTTGTTGTCATAAAACATGATTCTTTACTTGCTACTTTTTTCTGGAATTTATACTGCGCCACCTTCTAAAAGAGAGAGTACAGTGCAAAAAGAATTAGTGTGGACCTTTGCCAAATACACACCTCTCTTCTCCAGCATTGCCAATTCCTCTATTAAATACACCACCATCTTCCCTTCTGCCAGCATCCATATCTTGGTTTTCTTCTCTAGCTTCGCAATCTTTATTCTTGAATTACTCTCTTCCATACTGCAACAAAGAAATTGAATAGAATGGCATCGAAAAGAATATTGAAGGAGCTCAAGGACTTGCAGAGAGATCCCCCAACTTCATGCAGTGCAGGTAACAGGACCAGAAGGCTTGAATATAATAACATCACGGTTCATTCTTGTTTAGAAAGTTACTTGACTGCCTTTTGCCTATTTTTATTTCAGGTCCTGTGGCTGAGGATATGTTCCATTGGCAAGCCACCATCATAGGTCCAAATGACAGTCCCTACGCGGGTGGTGTTTTCCTTGTTACCATTCATTTCCCACCGGATTATCCTTTTAAACCTCCCAAGGTAAGATAAAAAGAAAAACAAGACTGTTAAGCCCTTTCTCATGATTATTGTTGTCTTTCTGTCTATACCATCCGAACATGTCTATATGATGATCTTCATTGAATAATTGCAAGCAGGTTGCCTTCAGGACCAAGGTATTCCATCCAAACATAAACAGTAACGGGAACATCTGCTTGGACATACTCAAGGAACAATGGAGCCCTGCGCTCACCATATCAAAGGTGGGGTTATCTTGAAGAACTTTCTTGAACAGGACACCACATAAATCTTAAAATCATTTCACTCTAATTACACATAATAATTAAGGCATCAGGACTGCGTCATTTCAAAAAATCAACAAATGATTCTCAAAATCTCAAATTGCGTTGCATCTCTTCTTTTCTGATACATCATGGAGAACAGTACTCGTGCAGATAGGAACTAGCCTATTTAGGTGCTCCCTCCATTTGAGTGAAGCCAATTACCTTGAATTATAAATTACAATATAAAGAAAGAGATGGACGCATGCCTCATCTCACGTTCTTTTAATCCTTTCCACGCTCAAGGCTTCAAGCATTGCTTAGAATTATTCTGACATCTTATTGTGGGGGATTCATGCAGGTTTTACTCTCCATATGCTCACTGCTTACAGATCCAAACCCTGACGATCCTCTTGTTCCTGAAATAGCCCATATGTACAAGGCCGACAAGATCAAGTATGAGTCTTCTGCTAGGAGCTGGACTCAAAAGTATGCCATGGGATAGGCCCTGAACTCCACCATATATGTTCTTGTTTGATAGTACTATGAATTTTTCCATCAATGAGTATCTATTGGTCATACTACTAATTGCGCAGCTTATATATAGTGTGCTGAATAAAAACAAGGAAACGTTACCAGACAGTAGTAACTTGTAATTTGAGTCTCTCATTTCTCGGACATAAATGGTTGGCCACTTTTGAACTTATGGTTCCCCTTGTTCTTAGGTCATGGTGTGTGTAAACTACTACTAAATCTGCTCTGCATTTGCAATAAATCTCTCATTGATGGTTTATTTAGCTATAAATCTTCACGAATGAAAAAGACTTGATAATTTTCAAAATTAATTGGAGTTATTAATCAATTTATTATAAATTCAATCTCCATTTTATCATTTCAAGTTTGAATTTAAGGGAATGTTACTATATACATACCAATTAAACCATAAATCGCCCTTTTAAAATCCAATTATATATATATATAATTAGTTTTGTTTCCTAATATACCAATCATAATTATTTTGAAGAAGAAAAAAAAAACATTGATTGACATGAATCCAACCAAGTGGCCCATAAAATTTGTATTACTTTAATTAATCCCAACAATTTCCTGTTGGCTAGCATCGCATCCCAACAACTCAGATTAGCTAAAGCATAAATCTATATCACAAGAGAACTAACCTAACCTTGCATATGTTGACACGGGTCTTTTCACTGCCTGCAAGTCTGTTAAAGTATATTATCTTTTTGGTAGGGGGTAGTGGTTTAGCTAGGAATTTTAGTTTGGAAAGGTCAAATTAGAAAACAATTTTAGGGGTAAAATTTAATTTTTTATTTTATTTTTAAAGCTAAAAATATAATTTGTTAATGGAGGGGGGTTAAAAAAAATTTCCTTGCACGGCCTGCCATTGCCAGTAGGGGTGAGCAAAAAAACCGAAAAACCGATTTAACCGAGAAAACCAAAAAAAAAATTAACCAAAAAAACCGAACCGGTACAAAAAACCGATTGAACCGATTAAAATATTTAGGAAATGTCCGGTCCGGTTTTGGTGTGCCTGAACCGGCCAACCCGAACCGAACCGGTTCGATTTAAAAATGAAAAAAATAAAATAAAGTAACAAACCAAGCGCGGGCCACCCCTCCCTTCCATTAGCCAACCCTAGCAGACCTTTATCATTTCTTTCCCTTGCACACAGCCGCCCTCTCCCTTGTTTAAGTCTTTGAATGCTTTCACATTGAAGGGTCCCTTCATTCACAGCTTCAATGCTCTCTTTGTCTCTTATCTCTCAACGTGAAGGCAAAGTAAAGATTACAGGTAAAGCTTTAATATTTCATTTCAACATTTGAGTAAAATTTGTCTTCTTCTCTTCCAATCTTCCATGCTTTCTGTCTCTCATCTCTCATCTCTCAAACTTGTCATGTCAGAGATGAATTGCTGATGATTCTTCCATTGATTTACTTGATTCTCCTTCATGGGTCACGGCTTTTAACAGATCCCACCTTGATTACCAGAGAGGAATTATTTCGGGTCTAGAAGCTGAAGAGTGTCCAGAAAAATCCAAGTAGTGATGGCTAAGAATTGATACTGTTTTTTTGTAATTATTTTTTCCTTTGCAAGAAGTTGTAACAACGAGAACAACATTGTTGATTCTTAGAGGATGGCATCTTGGCATTGCAGTTCGGTTTGAACCGGTTTGGAAGGGAAAAAAACCGAACCGAACCGAACCGAAATTAATCGGTTTGAACCGGTTTTCAGTTCGGTTCGGTTCAAAATCTAAAAAAAAAACGGTTTGGTTGTTTATTTTGGTCCAAAACCGGACCGAACCGAAAATACTCAGCCCTAATTGCCAGCCCCAGCCCTTCTGATTCTGCCCCTGGTGATGGGGATGGGAGTTCTTTAGTATTCTATGGTAAAAAAAACTAATGAAATAACAGTGTAACAAATTATTTTAAAAAATAGTAAGGTTCATAGAGTCATAAATGATACATGCGATTCATGAGTTGCAATTAATATTTGCAATTTTATTAAATTATAAAGTTTAGAGGTGATTATTTTCTGTTCGGTTCAGTTTTTACAAATAAAAACAACCAAAACAGAAATTTTGAAAGAAAAAAATAAACCGGTTCCAGCCAACTGGGTTCGGTTCGATTTGGTTTTTTATATCAAAAAGCTGAAAAAACCTATATTGTTGTTTTGGTCTTTTGGACTTTCTATTGGGTTTTTAATGGGTTTTCTGATGGACTTGTAAACGATGTTAATATTGTCTAATTTTCTTATAATATTCCAAAGTATATTTAATTTTTTTGCCACTAAATATTTATTTGTATTAAATTATTAGTGTCAATCTTGTGTTCAATATTTTTTTCCTTCTGAATATTTTTCTTCTATTTTGTATGAGTGAGTAGAACTCTTGCTATAGAAGAGTTTAACTCCCGGCTCCCGCTGCAGAAGAGTTTAAATAATAAACACTAATAAATTAAAATCTAAATTACAAAGTAAGGCCTTTAAAAGGTTTAAAAAAACAACAATAACATTGTCATCAAACACTCCAAGCCAGAAAAAAAAAATCTTCATTGTGCACATCATCTCTAATTATCATCCATGGATAGATGTAACTTTCCATCAAATTCTACAAAACAAAAAATTAGACATGTTAGAATGAAAATGCGTTAATCAATAGATTATAAAATAAAAGGTGTAGGTTTATAAGAAAAATTATCTGATTCAAGGTGTTCGTAGGTTTCAAAATCAAATTAGTAATACATGTTTTTTTTTTATCCCTCTTGTAATCATTAAAAAAATACTGGTAATTCTAGAGAAATAAAAGGTTGTATAATTAATAGACTACTAAGAGCATTGAACAATCAAGTCATTATTTTTTTTCAAATTAAAGGTTTTCTGAATAAAGCAACTAAATACACAAGTTTCAATCCCCCCTCATCCTCTCTCATTCTCTAGCATTAACCAAAAACTACAATAACTCAAATTGCTCATTTTTTAACTTTTTGGTCACTATAAAATTTGTGAAGCCAAGTTTGACAAAACCTATCGATCTACCCAAAGGCCAGAAGAGCACCTTTCCAACATTTTACTTGTATAAAAAATAATAATTTGTATTCAATATTATTGTTATAATTATACATAAAGATCATTGATGTAAATTCTATGTTTAGGAATACATTTAATACACAAAGTTGTAGATATAGTTTTCAAAATGCATACAAGAATCAAAGATGCAATAAGGTCAATGCAGCAACTTCGTTGTTATGGATCAAGATCAGGAGAACATCGAAGATATTCCTAGATTTTAAAACTTAACAGAAATGAGCAAAAATAATGGATCGTATGAAATTACATAAACTACCAAAGTAATTTTGAGCATATATACCTCTGAAAGGGTCTTAGAATTCAAACTTGATAGAGTTATATACATCAATGGATGACAAGCAAGCATAGACCTAGGGATCCCGAACGCAACAGAAGTTAACGTAAGATCCAAAAAAAACAAAAATTCATATAAACATTACAACTCGCCCTGATAGTTAATACAAAGAGAAAAATCTTACTGGCTTACTACAATGAACTGAAGAAGAGCGCTTAGATGAACTGCTAGTTGTTGCTAAGGCTTGGGGGTGTTGCTGAGAAGCTTGGGATGCTAGATCTAAAGTGGAAATTGAAGAATGAAGATTGGAAGGGAATTTTAGATCTAAAGATGAAATTGAAGAATGAAGATTAGAAGATGGGGGGTGTTGCTGGTAAGCCTGGGATGCTAGATCTAGAGTGGAAATTGAAGAATAAAGATTGGAAAATGGGGGGCATGTCTGATTGTTTTTGTCTCTAAGGGTAAGGGAAAGGTGTGGGCGTGCGACTCCTAGGGTTACTGCTTTACAAAAGGTTTTTTTTTTTTATTTATAGTACCTTTTTTATCTGTACCGAACCGGTTTAGTTTGGTTGGGGTTTAATCGGTTTCAGCATTACAAAATCAAAACCAAAACCGAACTGAACCAGAAGTGTTTCTAAATATTTTAATCGGTTTAATCGGTTTTTTTTCTTGATTCGATTTTTTCAGTTATTTTTTTTTATTTTATCGGTTTATCAATTTTTTTGCTCACTCCTAATAAAGTTGTTGGACACGAGATTTAATAAAAAGAGAGGAGAGAAGAGAGAAAAGAAAAGGGAAAGAAAGAAAAAGACTTTGGAGGCACACTGAAACTCCTATAATTATACCATCAATACCATTGGAAAGATCCCGATGAGAGGAGTTCAACAAAACAAAGAAAGGTCACCAACAGCGATCAGAGTGCGCCACACAGATGACTGACTTCGTTTACCATTTATAATTTTTTTTGGTGTCATTGAATTCTTCTTATCAATATCTTTTTAATAGTACATGTGGTGTTATCATCAGAGTTTTAGTGTGACTCCGAAGTCATTTTATTTTATTTTTATTTTTTTTATCTCTCATGTCTCTTCACAAATTACAAGAAGAAGAGAGAAGAGAAAAAAAAATTAACCAAAGGCACTTTGAAGCTCTGATGATAACATCACTGGTACCCTTAATAAAAATATTTTAATTAGACGAATCCAACTACATCAAAGAAGATCATAAACAATGAACAAAGTGAGCCATATAAACCATTAAAAAATGTTATGGTTAACTTGCTTTCGGATTGCTCGTGTTGTCTACTCTAATCATTGATGGTAACTTTTCTTAATATTATCAGATTTATCTTATCGAGATTTTCTTGATAATATTAATTGTATCATCATTGAAGTTTTTATATCTTCAATATCTTTTTATTTCTCTCTCTGAATTAAATATATCTTCTACTACTCTCTAACATGTTTTATTTTCCTAAATATTTCTTACAGTGTTATATGCTAGAGTCTCGGAGAACTCGTGGGGATGGCATAACACAAGTCAATTCCAATACTCCTGTAAGGATATCACTCTGAAGTTGCCATATTTTGAATTTTCTTGCATCAGGTCCTTTCCTGAATGTTACACCTTCCGACTTCATTTTCCCAGTGATTAACTGTTTCATGTCAGAGCCTGAGCAACACTGCAAATCTAGCAAACCTGGTTCAAAGTTCTAGACTTTTGTGCTGTGCAATAACGATATAAACAAAAGAAGAGCTCAGGAGTCCTAATCATCACTGCGCTACATATCATAAATTAAGATGATTATTTTATTTGTCACTGACCTACCAAACCATGGTAGTTGATCCATCAAATACTATCATACTAACTACTAAGCATGGCTACTAATGATAGTTGAAATAATTCAAGAGGCGATTGATTGAAACTTTCTACCATTTCTTTCTCTCCCCTGTAGTTCGAAGCCAATTAGCGAATGCTAATCACAACATCCAGTGTGTCCTGTGCAACTTTACAGGCTTTCCCGATGAAAAATTAATTATAAAGTACTTCTCAAGTGATGGCATTAATTATAATCCATATTGAACCACATGATTAGTTGATGGAAAGTGAATTTGCTTGGCACTTTCTGTATAAAACCATGTATATAATTACCAAAAAAAAAAAGTTGATGGTATGTGTATGGCATACATTATCTTGGAAAATAAAGAATGTAGGCCACACACTCCCGAATCTTGACCTCTTCTATATTCCTCTAACAAATGGTTTCTTTACATGGCTCCAAGCCAGCACTGATCGAACTATACACATGTTAGAACGCAAAAAGAGTCACTAACCTTGAGATTTTATTTATTACCAATTGTCTAGAAGAAAAAAAGTTAGGATCTTTTTTTTGTAAATATATATAAAGTATTTTGTATCAACTTGTACATACCGAATTAAATCTCTAAACCTGAAGAAAGCTTGCGAATCAAAACTTATACCCTAAAGTCCATGACCATCAATATTAATAAGTAAGTAAATTCAAACTGGAGACCACATGAAAAGTATACATCTTGATCCTCGTTTACTTTACCAACTCAGTTATCCATGTATGGTTAAACATTAAGATGCTATTAATTAAGAAAAGCATCATTTCCTTCACTTAGTTCTACTTGTTGCTTCAGTATTGTTGTGAATTTTGAAGGTTCAAAATGGGATGATAATATTTTATGTTTTTTCTAATCAATTTCGGGATTGGGCTCCCTTTTGTGACAAAAAAGTAAAGAAAAGAAGGAGAAGGTAAGGCATATATGTTTGTTGGCTAGTCAAAGTATAGTATACAAGTCGAGTTGTCTGTATACGTGTTGCATCTCTCCCTTTGAGGCATAAAAAAATCGGTAGGCATAGGAATTTACAAGAGTCCCATTAATGTGATTCGTCGGTAGATCTGCTGATGTGCAAACACATATGACTACAGGGACACTTGACCAACTAAAGTGGCAAGCTGCACGTCGTTCCCGGCAAGTGAGGATCCAGAACTCCCTGGCTCATTGGGTTATGGCATCCTCTGCTTAGGAAATCAATAAGAAATGGAGAATTAAGACCAACCACTCCTCAAAAACCACATCTCTCTATCAGTAAAAGTTAAAACCATATCTCTTTATCAGTATAAAAAGCTTTCCCATATGTTAAATATGAAATCAGCCATGAATTACTAAGCTTTCCCATCATAAACAGTTGTGATGTCCGTTTCTCTTATATCTTGTATATTTTCTTGTGAAAAAACAGAAGTTCATACTATATCTCTAGCTAGCGGTTGAGAGAGGACGATCATGAGATTGGAGAGCCTTTTTTATTATTTTTATGCAGCCCAGCATTCAATGAACCTTCCAGTAGTGCGCGTGTATAACAATGCTACTATCAATTTATTCTCAACTAAACTAAATATAAATGCATCTAGACGTATAAATTACTAATATCCATGTCTTTCTACAAAATCAAAGTAGTTCCTAACAAGCACAAGGCCGAGACTTTGAAGATTTGAATAATAATCTATCTTGGGTCAATGATAAAAGTTACCTTCATTGTCCTAGTTCGAAGGTTAGATGATTATAAACTATACAGTAAAAGTTGCAATTAATATTCAATAATCCTCGAGAATTAACTCACTTGATGCGTCTTTACTTCAGTCTCCACATCAAACTTTATCCCTTTCGGCACGACGAAGACGAGTCCTCAGCTCTTTTAGATAAATGTTATCCGTCATTTGTTTTTTTAAATATTTTTTTTATTTAAAAATATATTAAAATAATATTTTATTATTAATTTTAATATCAAAACAATCTAAAATCACTAAAAAAAAATTTAAACTTCTTTAAAAATATTTTATCGCATGCAAATTGATAGTAAAATTTGATAATATTTGTAGAGTGAGATTCGCTTAAAGCATTTATATTCCTTTATCACGTGGAACAGGTTATTGCAAACTTGGCCACGTAATTTATATGTAATGATTGTAAATGACTTTAACCATGCTTGATAGTGATGATACGATGACCAGACCATTTTTGGTCTAGAATGGATGCTTTGAAGATTTCCTCAAGCAACCACGTTTATTTTGTGAATTATCAACCACAATGGTTGTTCATTGAAGGCTTGATCCATGTTTTTTGGGGGAAAAAATGACCTTTGAGCTAGTTTTTTGCTACCCCATTAACTACTTTTACCTCTGTAATTGGGTCAAAAACAGAGTATTGTCCATTGAAATAAGAGATTCGTGACAATTTCACTCTGTGATTTAACCCCACAACTTTTCTTTTCTTTTTCATGAACGAAAAAATACTTTTGAGGAAAAATTACAATTTACAAAGAAAATATTTTTTATCCTAAAACGAATTCTCTTGTCATTTGGAAAAAATACATAATCCCAGATCACAAGTTTTGGCAAGAGATTATAAATCTCATGTGCTTGGAAAAAACGAGGTCCTAGACCTAGTATAGCTCAAACATGTGGTTAGATTACCTCGAGACTCGAGACAGCCGGTGGTTAAGCTTCTATAGACCCCTGCATTGTTCCCTGCAACAACCGGATATCATGGGTTTCCCGCGAAATTTTTCCGGTTTTCTAACTACCTTTAAATAAAAAATGATTAGTGTACATATAAATTATTTTTTGTTTTTTTAGAAGGAGCAACACTTCCTTCCCGTAATTTTTTTTTTAATTTTCCTTTAAGCACGTAGATTTTCTTGACCACTTTTACCGGGAATTCCCTTTTCTTGCCGACACTTTCTTCACCATATTCCATTTTTCCATTTTTGTTCTTTACTTACTTTTCCTCTTTCTTTTATAAATTAGCCCACTTGTTTAATTAATCTTGATAGTCATCAAAGCACTCGTGTTTAATTTATCAAAAAAAATCCACAAGTCTCTTAAATTTCATCAGCTAAGAGGGTGATGATATTTGGCGGCATTTTCATTTTAAATTCTATGTTGGTCTTGAAAAACAAATGGCTACAGATATATTTAGGTACATCTATTTTATTGTCTTCTCTTGTTTATCTTATGCATGATTCAGCATTTGTTTTTTTATGTATTTTCAAGATCTTGTTGGGGTATTTATGTTTATAGTCTTATCTCACGGTAGGTTAGCATGCGTACTGATGTATCTGAGATTTTTTTTTTTTTTTTAGTTTGGATCATTCAAGAGAATTTGTTAATGGGTAGCATTTATATTTCACATGCGGCAGCTATAAGTGCCTAATATGGTGGTGGGGTACGATCAGAGTTTCTTATTCTACCTCATGACCATGTAAAGTAAATTCTGTTGTGTTGCAGAGACTGAAATGATTGTTACAAGAAGTTGGAAGGGAGTTAAAGAGAATAAATTTGCAGAGTTTCTGCAAATTCTAGGATGAACAGAGTATATAGATGCTTTGATGTTATGGAAGTGAGCGATCAAGAATAAAAGAGAAAATGACAGTTGAAGAGGAAGCTAAGGCTATTGAGAAGAGGAATGTGTTAGTCGGGATAAGAATAGATAGCCAGAGCAGAGAACTGCTTAGCTGGGCTATTGTAAAGGTTGCTGAACCTGGTGATTGTGTTATTGCTGTTCACGTTTGTGGAAGTTCTGGTAATGCCTTGAACAGTCCAGTCAGTTTTTTTTCTTTAATTTTTTATTCAATGAGTTTATTAAGTCTTGCATGATTTCTCCTTCTTTTTTTCTTTTTTTTTTGTTATTGATATATGAGCTGTTGATGCAGGCCATGCTTTGAGAGAAAAGCCTTTGTTGGATAGTTATTTAGAAGTCTACGATGGCCTATGTTCCATGAAGAAGGTCTGCAATCATAAAGCCTTGTAGCGCTTCTTCTTTTCTTTTTTTCTTTTTCTTTTTTTTTGCCCCCCATTTGAAAAGCAAAAGTTGCAGTTTGAAAATGATTTTTTGCTCTGTGGTTCCAGGTAGGCCTTACTGGTCATATAGCCAAAGGGATATCGGTCAGAAGGACTCTGGTTAGAGAGGCAAAGAACCATGCTTCTGTAGCCATAGTTGTGGGGATCAGTAGTCAGGGTGCTTTAAGGTAGGGGCTGGTAGAAATTCAAACTCTGCATTAATGATAGTTTAATGTTTCTTTTCTGATTAGTCTAAACAGATTTCACTTTCAGGGGTTGGGCTTCTACCGCTAGGTATTGCGCCAAGCGACTGCGTCCAACCACAGATGTTTTGGCCATCTACAATGGAAAAATTGTGTTTAGAAGGTGTAACAACAATCAACTACCAGGTTTGGTGCCTGTGTCCTAAGAACAAAATCCGTTTAATAGATCCTAAGAAGATAATAATTAATGTTGGTTTCGATTATGTCAGGTCTCGGCGGTGATCCAAAACCAAGTTTTAAAATAAATGAAAATTTCAGTACTTTTAGAGTAACCCAGTCTGAATTCGGCGATTCTGAGGCAGATACTGAAATATCTAGTTTCGAACTGCTATCAAGATATGAGAGTGAAGACTCAAAGGATGAAGTTTGCAGCATTGTTAGCGTACGCAAGAAGAGATCAAATTCTCTTTTTGCTGGAGATATTTTGGATCAGAGACCTGGTTGGCCCCTACTTCGGAGAGTGAATTCAGCTATTCCACAGAACTATGTCCAGCAACTATCTGTAGTGCAGTGGGCAATGGCTTTACCAGATCGCTCCTCTCTACAAAATCCTCGAATTTCAAATTTTGAAGAAAGAGAGAAAAGTAAAATCTTGGAGGAGATCAATAAGAGTAGTTCTTCTGCACTGGGTGAACTAGAAAATGGCCTGGATATTCTGCTGAAAGCAAGCTCATCCAGTTGCAAATGGTTCAGCTACGAGGTTCTGAAAGGCGCAACTTCGAGTTTTTCTTCAGGTTTTTACCATGAATCAATCACATGAGATTAGACTAACTGATTGTTTTCTCTTCTAGAATGTTCTCATAATAAATTTCTGATCTTGCTTGACAGAAAACTTGTCTGGGAAAGGAGGATGCAACCGTGTATACAAGGGGGTTCTTCCAGATGGCAAGCCAGTGGCGGTGAAGGTTCAGAAGTCATCTCAGGAAGCAATGAAGGATTTTGCTCATGAAGTTGCAATCATCTCCTCATTGAACCACAAGCACATCACTCCTCTTCTTGGGTTCTGCATCAAAGATACCGTTCTCATTTCTGTCTATGATTTTTTTTCTAAAGGAAGCTTAGAGGAAAACCTACATGGTAAGCCTATATTGACCTGTACATGTTTACCAGGTGAAGCTTGACAGAAACAATTCTGATATGATATTCAAATGACATGTGTAGGAAAGAGCAAAGAAAAATCTCCTTTGTCATGGGAAATGAGATTCGATATAGCTGTTAAAATTGCAGAAGCCCTATACTACCTGCACAACGAATGTTCTCGGCCGGTTATTCATAGAGATATCAAGTCTTCAAACATTCTTCTTTCAGATGGATTTGAACCACAGGTACTCCGATCTGCCCTGTTGGTGGTAAAAAATGGAAACTAATACAAAACTATGACATAACTCATTTTTATTCTATTTGACAGTTATCTGATTTTGGTATGGCAATATGGGGACCGACAACTACGTCATTTGTGACGCAAGGCGAAGTTGTTGGAACATTTGGGTATCTTGCTCCTGAATATTTCATGTATGGGAAAGTCAGCGACAAAATTGATGTCTATGCTTTTGGCGTAGTTCTACTTGAATTGCTATCTGGAAGAAGACCAATTAGTTCCGAGAGCACCAAGGGCCAAGAGAGCTTGGTCATGTGGGTAAGAGCTCTCTCCACAACTACAACATATACTGCCACTAATGACATGTATTGGTAACAATCAGTTCTGTGAGTTTCAGGCAAAACCAATATTAGAGAGTGGGGATGCAAAAGGCTTAGTGGATCCGAACTTGAATGGAAACTTCGATGAGGTTCAAATGCAGAGAATGGTTCTTGCAGCAACACACTGCATTACACGAGCAGCTAGGCTACGTCCTAAAATGAGTGAGGTACAAAACTACCCGTTCAAGTCTGCGGCCGGGTTCTCAGGAAATATAATTTGGTTGTCAGATTAGGTTTCTCCGGGTTCTCAGGAAATATAATTTGGTTGTCAGATTAGGTTTCTTAACTTTTCTTTTTCTTTTTCTTACAGATACGGAAGCTCCTGAAAGGAGATACAGAATTGGAAGAGTGGGTGAATCCTCAAAATAAGGATCCACGGGATCAAGAAAACCAGGATAATGATGATGAAGTTTATCCAAGCTCGAGTGCAGAGTTACATTTAAGTCTTGCGTTGCTTGATGTTGATGATGATTCCACGTCATTTAGTAGTTTGGAGCAAGTAAACAATCTCTCTCTCGAGGAATATGTTAAAGAAAGGTGGAGCCGATCATCGAGCTTCAATTAGCTGACAATTTGCACTCAATTCAATAATTTTGAAACTTTAAAAGCCAAATTTGCCTCGAAATTCTGTACCTGTAGTTTGTACGGTTGTATTTGTACAGTGAAGAGATAAAGTGTTTGCACCGCACCCTGAGCAGTGAGGTGGTTTGTAGATGCAGATTTGTGAAATCCTTGTTTGGGTTGACAGTGAGAGAGGATTAAGGTCCAAGCCTATCATGAGCTTGTTTTTGAATCTTTGAGACTACAGAAAAAGCACATAGAGATTGCAATATTTCAAACACACAATTGCACTTGCTCTGTCTGAATCAAAGTCTGAAAAACAATGATCAACGCAACAAGAATTCATGAGAATTTAACTATCTACAACAAGAATTCATGAGAATTTAACTATCTAGATTCTCAGAAAGAAAGAACGAAAATCTGTCTTTAACCTGTGAACATCTTGATTTATTATCCAGCGGAATTACTGTGCTAGGATGCAAACGTTTTGCGTAAATGATAGTTCCTGCATGGTTTGATTAAAATGATTTCAACCTATGGAAGCTTGTGTTGCATTAAATTATCATTGTAATGCAGATCCTACTGAAAACATTAATGAACAGAAAAGCATATGATTCACATTTCGATGACAGAAAGATCGGTATAGATAGGCAAGAGTCTTGGATACTAAAGCAAATTTATTTACATAGACAACAAAGACAGATTCCGGCGACAGTTTTAGAATGGTATTGTAAAGGGCGAGGCATTATGTCAGCTTCGGCTAAATACTGAGCTGTTGGGTATAGAGAAGAAACTGTAGCCTTATTGTTGTTAGAAGCATTGACCCTTGATTATAGATATGTAATTGGTTCTAGGAGATCATTTTCATTCTTGTAAAGATTACAATTAATTGTACATGTAATTCTGCAACTATAAATAGAATATCTCACCCACATTTAAGGTGAAGACGTGGTGGTTTGTAAGACACTCTCATGGTATCAGAGCTTCTGGATTAACCTGCCTTCGATCCTTTCTTCTCCTCTCAAATGGCCATCAAAAACCCTTCTGCCCCTCTGCCCTTCACCGCCCTTATTCATATGATCATTGTCAAATTATCTTCTGCTAATAACCTCATTTGGCATAGTCAAATCCTTCCCCTCATTGAGAGCCAGGACCTTGTCGGACATGTTGATGGTTCCATTGTTCCACCTTCAAAATTTGATTCTCCCAACTCTCAAACACCAAATGACAAATATTTGGCTTGGAAAGCAATCGATCAACGCTTGCTTTGCCTCCTCCGATCCTCCCTAACTGAAGAAGCATTGGCTGAAATGGTTGGATTCTCCACCGCTCATGACGTGTGGCTTGCTTTGGAAACAACCTTTAATCACAAGTATAAGACACGAGAAATCCACCTCAAGGATGAATTGCAGTCGATGAAGAGAGCCATCAGGTCTGTCACTGACATTGCCCGTGTCTTCAAGGGATTCTGCGACCAGCTACACACAATTGGACGTCCAGTTGACAATAACGACAAAGTGCACTGGTTTCTTTGTGGATTTGGTGCTAAATTTTCAAGTTTCTCTTCTGCCCAGATGGCCCTCGCTCCGCTTCCATCATTTGTTGACCTTGTCTCCAGAGCCAAGAGCTTTGAATTATTCCAAAAATCATTTGAACCAGTTGCGTCACGCCGTCACCTACTGTTGTTGCCGCTTTCACTATCACAGGTCGCAACTGGCAGCAGTCAGCAGAGGAATCAACCACACTGGAGGACCAATCCTGGACAGCAACCTCGCACCTCTGGATAGTTCACCCGTCATCAGCACGCAACCAAGGACGCAATTATGGCCAAGCACGTCGCCCTCCACGTTGCCATATATATTGCACTGATGGACACTTTACAGACCATGTCCTCAGCACTATTCCCATGCTTCAACCGCTCATATTGCTGAGGCTTTCAATGATTCTTGCTCAGTTCATAACTCGGCAAGAGTTGATTGGTCCCTAAACATGGGGGCTTTAGCTTTGGATCACGCAAAATCATACAATGGTAAGGACTCTGTAATTGTGGGCAATGGTACATCGTTAACGAAAGGTTGTTTGTCTCCTAATCCATATATTCATTTATTAGGTGTCTTATTTGTTCCACATCTTACCAAAAACTTACTTTCCATTAGCAAATTGACATCTGATTTTCCTTTGATTGTTATCTTTCTTAATGATTGTTTTTTTGTTTAGAATCGTCAAACAAGAAGAGTAGCAGCAACCGGTAATATGGATGGCGGCTTGTATGTGCTAACGCGTGGAACATCGGCATTTATCTCCGCCCTAAAAAATAAACAGCCACATGCTTCCTATGACTTATGCCCTTCTTGCATAGGACATCTTAACAATTCTTTTATTTCATCTTTAAATTAAAAAAAAAAAAAAAAGGCCATCTTTCTCTTAGTTCCTTATTGCCTTCGCCTTATTTATGCAGCACTTGTCAACTTGCAAAAAGTTATCGTCTACCATATCTTAGTAATGAATGCAGATCCTCTAACATTTTAGATCTTGTTCGTTGTGATATATTGGGGCTCTTTCTCGTAAAATCCAACTCTGGATTTACCTATTAGTTGTTGTTCTATGAAAACTATTCTCAGTTCACTTGGTTTTATTTGTTAAAACTCAAATCTGACTTCTTTTAGGTTTTCCTAAAATTTTATTAATTTATGGAAACACAATTCATTACTAGTCTCAAAGTTTTTCAAAGTGATAATGGCGGGGAATTCATCAGCTTTCATTAGACATCTCATCTTCATTCGTCTGGCATTCATCATTAATTTTCTTGTCCTTGTATAACTATCCAAAATAGTCGTGTTGGACACAAACATCATCATCTAACTGAAACTGGCTTTGCCCTTCTTTTTCACTCTCGTCTCTCTCCTCAATTCTAGGTTGATGCTTTTAACATTGCAACCTACATCATCAATCGCTTGCCTACTTCTCTATTTGATGTTAAGTCACCTTTTGAAATTTTATTTGGTAGATCTCTCAATTATGCTACTTTTCATCCTTTTGATTGTTGGGTATATCCTTGTTTACATGATTATATGCCTCACAAATTCTCACCACATGGTGTTCCTTGCATTTTTCTAGGTTATAATCCATTTCCCAAAGGCTTTTGTTGCCTAGATCCTTTTACTTCTAGAATCTACATTACTTGTCTTGCACAATTTGATGAACTACATTTTCCGTCTAACTCTACCTCTCAAGCTAAGCCCCTCACCTCTCTAGAATATTCTAGTTTTCTATAACCGAGTATTTCTTCAATTGCACTTCCATTTCTACCCCCTAAGTTTCACAATTATTAAGTCTTCTAACAATGCATGTGCTATTTTTACTTATCCATCTAATGAGTCTTTACAGGTCATTGAACCCCTTATAGGTTCCTCCTCATCCACTTCAGCATCTAATTCACATCCTCATGTAGTATCAACGAACTTTTCAACACAATAGTTGTTTTCTAGTTCAAATATGCTCAATTCTCGTTCAATGGTTACACATGTTAAGGCTAGTATTTTTAATACTCATCATCATGCAAATCTTATTACCTTATGCTCTTTTAGTCTTATTACAGCTCTGTTAGCCTCCACTGAACCCAAAGGGTTCAAATCTGCTACTAAGAATCCAACCTGGATATTGTCACGAGTGAAGAAATATGAACTCTATAGAATAATCAAACTTGAGTTTTGATCCCTCGTCTTACCAACACCAATATTGTGGGCTTTAAATGGGTGTTCCGAACCAAATATAATTTTGATGGCTCTATTGACAGACTCAAGGCATGTCTTTTCACAAAGGGTTATACGCAGGTACTTGGTCTTGACTACACTGATACCTTTAGTCCTGTTATCAAGGCTATTACTGTTCTTGTCATTCTTTCTCTTGTTGTCACCCACTAATGGCCAATTCATCAACTTAAAATAAAAAATAACTTCCTTAATGGCACTCTTAATGAAAATGTCTATATGGAGCAACCTCTTAGCTATGTCAATCCTCACTTTTCTGATCATGTTTATCATCTCAAGAAAGCCCTATATCATCTCAAGCAAACACCTCATGTATGGTTTCACTGATTCAACTCCTTTCTTATCTAAAATGGGTTCACTTGCAGTAATGCTAACACCTTTTTATTTGTTTTTCATAAGCACTTTTCCATTATTTATTTATTTCCTTATGTTGACGATATTTTTATTATTGGCAACAATAAGTCTCTTGATAGTTTTACTCGTAAACTTCATTCTAAGTTTGTTATTAAAGATTTGGGCTCTCTCAACTACTTTCTTGGACTCGAGGCCACACCTATTAGTGATGGACTTTTTCCTGATCAGCTCAAATATTCACATGATATCTTGAGTTAAGCTCAGATGCTTGAAAACAAATTTGTTGCTACACATATGGTTGTCTCTCAGTATCTCTCTACAATGGTCCTTTATTTTATGTTCTCACCTTATACAGGTCTCTCAATGGTGCTCTTCAATATCTCACTATCATGCAACTAGATATCTCTCATGTTTTTAACTTTGTCAGTTAATTTCTACATGCTCCTACTACTAATCATTTTCAAGTTGTCAAACTCATTCTTCGTTATGTTAAAGGCACTCTTTATTTTGACATCAGTTTTCAGTGTTCTACCACATCTGCAACTCTCATTACCTACTCTGATGTTGACTGGGTTGGTTGTCCTGACACTCATCGTTCAACTTCCGGGTAATTTGGTTTCCTGGAGTGCTAAAAAGTAACCAACCATCTCTCGTTCCAGCTATGAATCTGAATATCATGCACTCACACATATTGCCACTGAATTCCTTTGGCTTACTCATTTTTTGCAATATCTTAGGGTTTTTATCTCTAACTCGCCTCTCTTTTATGTGATAACAAGAGTGCCTTATTCATGAGCTCTAATCCAGTTACTCATAAACACGCCAAGCATGTTGAATTAGACTACCATTTTTTGCGCGAACTTACACTTGCCAATAAAATTCACAATCGTTATGTGCCTTTTCATCTTTAAGTTACTGATATCTTAACCAAGAGTTTTCCTCGCTCTCTCTTTGAGTTTTTTAATACCAAACTCACGTGCAATCAAATCATACGTTCAGCTTGTGGGGGGTGTTAACGTTAAAGAATTTTTCAAAAATATAATTACAAATTATCTCGATGATAATGTAATCTTACCATTGTTAGAAGCCTTGACCCTTAATTATAGCTATGTAGTTAATTATAAGAGATCATTTCTATTCTTATAAATATTATAATTAATTGTACATGTAATTCTGCAATTATAAATAGAATATCTCACCCACATTGAAGATGTGGTGGTTTGTAAAACATTCGACTTATTTTTTTTCTTAATTTCTCAACTAGGCTAGTCAACTCGAGATCCAAGACCTATCTTGAATCGAACAAGAAAATATTTAGATTTTTTATTTAAAATAATATCATTTTGAGCTTAAAACAATTGACAGGATCAACCTATTAGGAACACAACCTTAGTCTTAGAAGGGTTTTATTACTATGAACAATATTCATTGGGTTGCTAAATGAGATCCCATGATTTTAGATGTTAAACCAGCAAGATAAATTTTAAATCTTATATGCTAAGTTGCTCATTATAATGATTTAGTTAATAAGTGATTATACTCTCCTTTCTAGTTAGAATTCCTCTTCTTTTTCTTCTTTTTTTTTTTGTCAAATAAATTTGATTTTTATTATTTTATTTACTTATTTGGAGAATAGAATAGGTTCAACTTCAATGCCAAATCATTAGAATCATGATATATTTTCTTATGAATTACTTTGCATTATGGTATAGACAGCATGCAACTTGGAAACTAGATTAAAAAATATATGATACAAATGGAATAATTTATAACATTTTATTAGTTATTTTATTTATTTTTTTTTAAAGAATTAGATAAATATACTAGAAAAAAATAAATTAAAGATCCAAAAAAATAAAAAATAAATATTTTTATTAGATTTTGTTGTGTCTACTTATAAATAAATTCAGAGGAATAACTAAGTTTTTTTTAGATTAACGTGGGTGTCCGGGTCAATTTGCGCGTACCTTGATTAATTTCACGGGCCCTGAAATTAATAACTATGTAAGCCTCCAGCAGCCCTAAAGTTTATGAAAGTTAAACTGGTAACCTCTAGAAAGCAAATCCAGGACTTAATCTGTTAAGCTCCACCCCTTAAAATTAGAATAACTAAATACAATAAAATCACCTCCAATCATAAAATATCCATACTTGTGGCCCCATGATTGAAGTCCTTGTGGACCCTTTACATGATTTGAAAAACTGAATTTAAAAAGTGGACGATAGTGATTTAGAAAATTCTCAACTAGTATGGCCCACAAAGAAATGTCTTCATACTATAAAGCAAAATCTACCATGCAATTTCTCAATATTTTTTAATTTACAAACTAGTCCCTCAAGTACCTATAAAATTGTAATAAGTCGTAAGAATCTATCTCTCTCGACTTCGTTGGAGAGCTTTACTTTTATGGAATAAAAACCAAATTCTTTTTCTAAGGTACACTTATTCTCACTTTCTTTAGCTTTATTAGTCTCCTTTTTAGGTTTACTCTTATCCTTTTTAAGGAAATGCCACCTAGTGTTTAGGGTTTCAATTTTATTTTGATGATTATGTTTTTTCATGGATTCTACCTTTATTCTGTTCTTTTTATTTCTATCCCTACCTTTCTGTCATTGCCACATAAACCTTAATTTTATCAAAGTATTGTCTTAATTATTATTTTTCTTTTAGTATCTAGGGTTACGACCTTATACATAAGATTTTTTTTTATATTAAATTCTTTTGTTGATGTTAGAATGGTTAGGTTTTACCCGATAAAATAAGAACCTCCTTACCGAGAAGGTCTTTTCTTAAACTATAGACAGACCAACAATTAGAAATATAATAAAATCGTAGCATATATCAAACAATAAAACAATGCAGGTTATCTTAGGTAAGGCATATTTGGGGTGTTAATATCTTTCCTTTACACAACCAGTCCCCGTACTCGATATCTGAGACTAGTTAAGATTCCTAGTGACCAAAATACTAGGTGACAACTCTCATTATGTTTTTTACTGATAAAAGACAAGAATTTCTTGTCTCCCCATATTTGTCAGATAAATACACGTTACTTGAAAGTGGACGATATCACCGCGATGCCGCACACGTATGATAGATATAATTACAAATTATCTTGATGATAATGTAATCTTACCATTGTTAGAAGCATTGACCCTTAATTATGGCTATGTAATTAATTATAAGAGATCATTTCTACTCTTATAAAGATTATAATTAATTGTACATGTAATTTTGCAACTATAAATAGAATATCTCACCCACATTGAAGGTGTGGTGGTTTGTAAGACACTCGGCTTATTTATTTTTTCTTGATTTCTCAACTAGGCTAGTCAACTCGAGATCCAAGACCTATCTTAAATCGAATAAGAAAATATTTAGATTTTTTATTTAAAATAATATCATTTCGAGCTTAAAAAATTGACATAATCAACCTATTAGGAAGACAGTCTTAGTCTTAGAAGGGTTTTATTACTATGAACAAGATATTCATTAGGCTGCTAAATGAGATCCCATGATTTTAGATGTTAAACCAGCAAAATAAATTTTAAATCTTATATGCTAAGTTTCTCATTATAATGATTTAGTTGATAAGTGATTATAGTCTCCTTTCTAGTTAGAATTCCTCTTCTCTTCTCTCTTTTTTTGTCAAATAGATTTGATTTTTATTATTTTATTTACTTATTTGGAGAATAAAATAAGTTCGACTTCAATATCAAATCATTAGAATTGTCGCGAGGGCGCTAGCACCGCGACGTCGTCTGGCGACAGCGGAGGCTACTTTTCGTGCCTCCTGTGTGAGGTGTTGTGTGATGGAAAGGGTCTTGGATTTAATCATAAAATTATGATTAATGTTTTATGAGTCGCCACCTAGTATTATGGTCACTAGGAACCTATGGTCTGCAAGAGTCTGAGTAAGGGACTGGTTATGCAAGGGGAAGACGCATCACCCCCAGTGCACCCTACCTAAGGTAAGTTGCATTGTTGTTTGATTGTTTTTTCTAAATCGGGTTCTATTCGTTGGTCTTTTCTAAGGCTCAAGGTAGATCTATCTTCATAAGAAAGTCTCTACCCTATCGGGTTAAATTCTAACCATTCTAAAGTCTAAATTTTAGCATCGCATTTTTACACCTTGTATCTTTAATACTTGAGGGTGTACTTTATCGTGTAATTTTACACCCCACAAATATTAAAGTCTACATCTGGATCCTAAAAAAGGATTGGAAAAAGGTTTTTGATATTTTGGACAAACCCTAATAGATTATCATAAACTGGTTATGATATCCATTTTTTGGATTTTTTTAAAACATGAGAAAGATGCAATCTTTTAATGAAAATATGCTTGAAAAAGTTTTAGGATTTGACCGTATGGATAAAAACAAATTTTTTTTGTTTTTTTTTTGTTTTTTAAAGGGAAATTTAATTTTAAAGTTTTTGAGATTTTTTTGAAATGTTTTGAATTTTTTTAAAAAAATATATTTCAGAGAAAACTGGGTATTTTAATACCAGATTTGTGTTTTACGGTGTAAATATATAATCCGATACTATGCAAAATTAGTAGAAAAATATTTGAGAAAATTACAATTTTTTTCAAAGGATTTTTTATTTTTTTTGGAATTTTTTTTGTTATATATATATATATATATATATATATATATATATATTAAAAACATGTGGGTCGGGCCGGCCCAGATAACTGGGCCAGGCATAAACCCAGAAAGAAGTGGGTCGATTTCAGCCCAACAGATCCTTTTCTTTCTTTTTGTGGGCCGGGCCGAACCCAAATGGTTCGGCCCAGACCCGCATGGTTGCTGGCCCGACCTAGCAACCATGCAAAGTAATTACGCTGCATGCAGAACGAGAATTCGTTATGCACGCAGCAACAAAAAGGGCCACGCTACCTGACGCCGGAGTGCCTAAATGGAGCCTTGGCTAGTTGATACGGGGAGGGGTGGACGTGAGGACGGTGGCTGAGGCCGTGGCAGAGATGGTGACCGGTGGCAGAGGAAGCAAAAGAAGAAGAAGAAAACGGGAGGGGATGTAGAGAGGAGAGAGAAACTGACGGCGGCTCTTGGTGGTCGGTGGGTGGTTGTGTTGGCTTCCTGTGGTGGAGTTGATGATGGAGAAGTTGTTGGTGTCTTTGGTTGGTGGCTGGAACGACGGAGAGAGAGAGGGAAAGAAAAACTGCAGAAACGGGGGTAGAGGGACTGGTTTTTCTCCGACTTTGGACCCGAATTTCTCCTCCCTCAGGCCATGAAATGCAGCCCTATTTATAGAAGGTGGAAGAGGGACACTTTGTCTTTAATGGTGTCAAATCATGGTCTTTGGTTCGGTTGGTAAGCATCTCAACCGTTGGTTCAAAGTGTGCACCTCGAACCGCTAAATTTGACAGTCCAAGGCTGCCCGAGGTGGCCACTTTATGCCAGTCATCGGAGCCATTTTCATGTTAAAAGGCCTGAACGGACGATACACGATGCTAGAGGGAGTTCAGGTGACCATTTTGGTGCATGATTTGTCAATTTTGGTGGACGTATGAGGCATTAAATGCACCTTAAAAGTAGCTCCCTGAGCTGTTATTTTCGGGCAAAAATCGGGGAAGACAATGAACAATGACCAGACGACGCGTCATCTGGTCCCCCTCTGGTTTTTTTTTTAAAGCAGAAACGGCGCCGTTTTGGATTAAAATTAGGGATTTTTGCCTATTTTCAATTTAGTCCTCCAGCTTTCAATTTCTTTCAATAGAATCCCTAATTGACCCTAAACTTCTTATTTAATGCAATTTGGTCCCGGCGTAACTTCAACTTCTGCCCCGGATTTACGTGCCTTTTGCAATATGGTCCTTGATCTCGGATTTATGCAATTTCGTCCCTAATTGACTATTAAACTTTCAATTTCTTCAATTTGACCCCCAGATTTTGTCAACTAAACCCCTATAGTTTGGTGCCTTTTGCAGATTGGTCCTTGGCTTTGAATTTTGTCAATTTAACCCCTAATTGACCCCAAAACTTTAATTTTCTTGCAATTTGGCCTCTTATTTCAATCAATTAACTTGGTAAAAATTAAATTTGTTCTTTTAAAATTACAATCTTCTCAATTAAGCTCAAATTAGGCTCCCAAACTTAATTTCTCACCAATTAAGCCCCAAATAAAATTAATTTGACCCATTTAAAGTCTAATTAAGTCCTTGCACTTAATTAAATCCTTCAATTGGACCCAAATTAATTTTTAAACATAATTAAAATTTAATTTGGCCCATGATTAAATCAAATTGGCCTATTAAAAATTTAATTATGTCATTGGACTTAATTTTTATGTAAATTCATCCAATAATCATTTAATTTAACTTTGAATTTGCATTTTTTTTATTTTTGGGCATAATAGGGCATAATTAGGTCTTGAATTTCCTCCAAAAATTACAACTTGATTTCCCAACCTACTTTCTCCACGTTGCCAGCCTTTATTATTATTTTTATTTTTATTTTGAAAAAAAAAATGAATTTTAAGGAAAAACCCAGAATTGGGTTATGACAAGAATCATGATGTATTTTCTTATGAATTACTTTGCAAGATGGTATAGACGGCATGCAACTTGGAAACTAAATGAAACAAAATATGATACACGTAGAATAATGTATAACATTTTATTAGTTATTTTTCTTATTTATTTTTTAAAAAGAATTAGATAAATATACTAGGAAAAAATTAAATTAAAGATCCAAATAAAATAATATTTTTATTAGATTTTGTTGTGTCTACTTATAAATAAATTCAAGGAATAATTAAGTTTATTTAGATTACAGTGGATGTCCGGATTAGCTTGCGTATATCTCAACTAATCTCATATACCTTGAAGTTAACGGCCATATAAGTCTCCAATAGTACTAAAATTTATGAAAATCAAATTGATAAATTCTAAAAAATAAATTTAGAGTGGAGCTAAATCTCTCACAATTAAAATAACTAATGTTTTTAATAATATAGAAGCACTGCAATCATAAAATATCCATATTTGTTTGCCCTATGATTGAAGTCCCTGTGGGCCCTCTACATGGGCTGAAAAACTGAATTTAAAAAGTGGACGGTAGTGATTTAGAAAATTCTCAACTAGAATGGCCCACAAAGAAATGTCGTCATACCATAAAGCAAAATCTACCATGCAATTTCTCAATATTTTTTAATTTACAAACTAGTCCCTCAAGTACCTATAAAATTGTAATGAGTCCTAAGAATCTATCTCTCTCGACTTCGGTGGAGAGCTTTGCTTTAATGGGATAAGAACCAAATTCCTCTTCTCTGGTACGCTTGTTCTCACTTTATTTAGCTTTATTAGTCTCCTTTTTAGGGTTACTCTTATCCTTTTTGAGGAAATGCCACCTAGTGTTTAGGGTTTCAATTTTATTTTGATGATTATGATTTTTCATGGATTCTACCTTTATTCTGTTTTTTTTATTTCTATCCCTACCTTTCTGTCATTGCCACATAAACCTTAATTTTATCGAAGTATTGTCTTAATTTCTCTGTTTTAGTTTCATGTCATTGTAACGTATTCTCTTTGTTGTTTTTTTTTTAATGATTGTTTGAATTGTTGTGTCTTTTGCTTTGAATTGTTATCTGGATCGTGATTGAGTTAGTAGAATTTATGATACTTTAGCATTTTGTGTTTGGGTTTTGGATGATTTGCTTACTTAAAATTCCTCATTTGCAGCTTAGGAGTACATTTTTGTGCTCACTAATTTGTCATTTAGGTGTTGCTGAATTCTGTTAAAGGGTGGAACTCTAGTGAAGTTATCATCCGGGTCGGCATCAAAATTTCGAATTCATATTTTCTTCACTGGATTTTGGGTTTGCTTCTCTTTTGTTTGGTAAATTTCTGCTTTAATGGACGATGGGGAGTTAGATTTCTCAAACCAAGATTTGTTATCTAGTCCAAATATTGGTGAGATTCCAAGCAGTTGTTCTTTTGATTTCTTGGATGAGCTACTGAAGGACACCCATGCTTGTACCCATACACACACATGCAATCCTCCTGGTCCTGACTATTCTCACACACACACTTGCTATCATGTGCACACAAAAATTTTGCCCCCTGCCGAGGACAAGGTTGTAAGTGATGATACCGCGGAGTCCACGGATAAAAAATCAAAGAAACGATCGTCAGGCAATAGGGAGGCTGTCCGAAAGTATAGGGAGAGGAAGAAGGCAAAGGCTGCATCTTTGGAGGATGAAGTTAAGCATTTGCGAGCTTTGAACCAGCAGTTACTGAAGAGGCTGCAAGGACAGGCTGCATTGGAGGCAGAGGTTGCAAGACTCAAGTGTTTACTTGTGGACATTAGGGGGAGGATTGAAGGGGAAATTGGATCATTTCCATATCAGAAATCAGCCAATAATGTGAATTTGGCCAATCCAAATATTCCTGGTTCTCTTGTGATGAATCCATGCAACATACAGTGTGATGGCCAGATTTATTGTCAGCGTCCGGTGCTGGATAGCAAAGGTGGAGAAGGTGCACCATTGAATGGGCAAGGGTTTAGCAGTTGTGAGCTTGAGAATCTTCAGTGTATGGAGTATCAGAATTCAGGAATGATAGGCTTATCTGGGTGTAGCCTTGGGAATGAAGCAACAAATGGCAATTCTTCCAGTACAAATAAGAGAAAGGTGAAACTTAGTGTTATCATTTTGTTTTAATTAAATCATGAATGTGGGATGAGTAGATTGATTAACAAGCAACTTGAGTATAATTGGTTTGATCTATTTTTTCAAAAAACCTCATTCTTACACTTGTTTGCCTTATTACTATGGACTGTAGGAGGATGAACTGTGGAAAATTAGTTAAAGCACTTGTTGCATTTTGTTTAACATGCAACTATAAAGCATATGGAGCAAGTGTGTTTTTGATAAAAGACTCTGATTGCATATAGCAAATGAAGTAAATGTTAAAGGGGTATGAGTGAGAACCGTCCATGGAAGTTTGCATGAGGTACTTGTTCGCATTTCATCTCAAAAGGTCATCTCATTCACATTGTATGTTACGTGTTAAAATGATCCCAATCTGGAGAAAAGTGTTATTATATGATTTACCACCTTTGAAAAAGGTAGTTGCCAGATATATGCAAAGTTAAGGTGTATTGAATGGTCTGAAATGCAATGTCGATGTCATCTTGTAGTCATATTGATCAAGTAGCTAATTAACCTAATATGGATTTTGTGACTGATTGTGGCGTTTTTATCTGTTAGAAGGGGATCGTGGAGCAAGTTTAAGCTGGAAAAACTGTCAAACCAAGGTCAGCCTTTTCTGTGAGGATGCATGTGCTTCCCCGAAGTACTTGTGTTGAGAGGCAGCACCAGCTTCATCAAGATGCTTTGTTGGGTTTGGTTAGTTTTTAATTATTTTCCTGTTTTTATTTATGCATTTCATCTAGGTATTGGGTTAGTTTTTATCTGCTGTAGCTGCCCAGTTGGTGGTTCGGTTAGTTTGTGATATTGGTTGAAAAACGCTTTGTAAAATGGAGACTTGGTGGATCTTTTGCTAGTAGAACTTATCTGTAGAGGCCAACCTATGATTTTCTATGAAGCTGAACTTATATTTACAAAGCTTTAATTCAATCTTGTTCTTTATATCCAAGCATGATCTTATTCAAAGTTTAGTATTACAACAGTAAACCATCCGAATGAATTTTGTGTTTAGGGGAACACAGATCCCATCTATAAGATGATTCGATCTAGGTGGACTCGTTGAACATGAGATCAAAAGCCCAAGTTGTCTAGTGAAAGGTACGTACAGAGGAGACAAAAGCGAGGCTTGCCATTCACAGTGGAGGACTTAATGATCCTATTTTTTCTTGTATGAAGAAATCATGAATTTTTTGTCAAAAGACACCTTTTGTTATGTATAAATTCGCAAAAGATTTTCTCAAAATAGAAATCCGTGATCACATGCATGTTACCAGAACGTAGACCTAGCTTTGGCCAAGCAAATACAGTCTTAAATTCCGCAAAGTACCTCGCAAACGAATTCAGGTTAGCAGAGAATCTTGCCTGCTCTCTTGTAATAATACGGTCCATTTGGTTCATTTTTTTATGAGAATTTCAATTGATCACTAAAAATGAAATAAATTTTTATCTACTTTTTTCTTCATAAAGTTTTTCTTTAAGAATTTCTTGCCACATTTAGATATTTTACTTGAATTTCTTAAAAAAATAAAATTCATTTCTCAAATTCAGTCAGAGAATCATAACCTAATCGAATATATCCAAGCATGATCCTATTTCAAAATTCATAACTCCAATTCTCATCGTGCATGCACAATGGTGCATAGACAAAATAAATACTTTGGAAGCAGTTACATCAGTGAAATTCTAAAAATTTATCCCATGAAACACAAAACATTCATATGGCTTTCATCTCCAATCAACAAGTATTAGGCATAAAGTTGCAGAAATTGCATATAAAACGTCGAAATAAACAAAAGTTGACCATGTTAGGAGCAAAAGGAAAAACAAATCACCGTTCGTTGCCTAATTATAGCTACAAAGGTTAGCTTTTTGCTCACTTTTCAGCTAGAGGAGGCTCATCAGCAGCCGGTATGTCGTCGTCACCATAAATACTTTCAGCCATTTGCCACACTTGAAGGGTATTGTCATCAGCCACACTTGAGATGACCCATGATTCATTTTTATTCCATGAAAAATCTGATATCTTTGCCTTGTGACCTCCGTGAGAGAAAAGAAGTTCTGGTGGGCCGTCATCAGCATCTAACTCTAACTGCTCCTCGCCGATCCTGAAGGCATCAAAATTTGTGGTCAGACAAGTTGAAACACGATCTTAGGTGTGCGCTGTCAACGCATAGCAAGAGCTGGTTCGTAACCATTCATCTTGTTCGCATTAGTTCTAAATTCGTGAATTGAAATAAGGGAAATCCAGGCTTGAAATGAACAGGGAACTTGGATATTTTTTATGAAACAAAAAGAATAATATTTTAAAAACACATCCAGCCTTTATCGATAAAACTAGAAATAACTTTCGTTGTTAAAAGTATCTAGGATAATTAAGGCATTCACATGACGATGAAAATGCAGTGATTTGGGGATGACACAATTGACCAATCGAAGTTGCTAAACACTGTAGTCAGCAGCAATTGCTAATAATCAAGCTACAGTCAACTAGCAACTCGGGTGAATCTTCATTTTAAATTTAATAGAGGGAAGAAGGACAAGAGATCATCCAAACCCCATCCCATCTCTTTCCACCGAATTTAACAAAGGCTCAAGCTGAACATTAATCAGAAGAAACAAATGAGAGACAGATGGAGCAAAAGAAAACCCCACCATACTTGAAAAGAAAAAAATCAACACTAAATTACTCGTTCTTCAAACATATTAATGAACGTCTGATGGAAATACCTGTTCAGGTCCCAAATGTTCAATCTTCTGTCATCAGCGGAGGATGCTAACACTGTTTCATGATTAGGATCCCATTCTACTTGGAATACCTCTTCTCTGTCATAAATAAACATCGTAACATATACAAGTAATCAATATCATGGGGAATAAACAACAAATATAGAAGAAATTCCAGCACACACCCAGCAGCCGGAATACAGGCCCATCCAGAAAACATATCACTTGTTTTTTTTTATATAAACAAAAACTTAAATAACGGTCACATATTTTACTGCGGTGTTAATATAAGATGGCCAGTGGCTTCAATAAAAAAATAGGGGGGGGGGGGGGGGGGGGGGGGTTTACAAGCACAGAAAGTTTCACCATTCTTGATACCAACAAGGTTCGGATGTACTGTATAACCATTTGTGTCTCCAATTGGTAAACAGAGGGAATGTCAGGGAAATAGCACGTTTGTATAACACAGTTAAAACATTAGAAAGTCAATTCCTAAAGTTGTAAAACAGTTCAGTTTTATAGATGCATTCCAAAAGGGTAAATACCTTTCTGAGTACAATAACAGCTATGTCAGCAACTATAATCGAAATCATGCAAGGGGCAGAAAACATACGTGTGGCTACTTAAAGCATGCAGTGGTGCAGTCAGCTTCCGCATATCAAACAGACCAACAGTTGCATCTGAAGAAGCTGTGGCCAGAATCCATTCATTGTATGGATTGAATGATAGATAGTTAATCTGGTACCAAGAAACAAAATGTTATGAGAAAGAGAACTTTTCAAGATCAAAAAGAAGATTTCAAAAGCAAAGCTGCCAAAAGAAAGTCACTGCTATTACACTAAGTAGACAGGCAGGTATTCCAAAACAAAAACAAGAACTACTTTTATTTGTCATTCTGTTGGGGATAACAGGCAGCTCAACTACAACTACATTATTGACACGGAATAAAAACCAGCTTGTAGATATAGCATCACCAGGCATTGCATCTTTGTTAAAAGATGACATGTTTCTGTTTTGTTTTTTGAGTTGAATTAAAAGCTAAACGGTAAGACAATTCTGGGTAGGCATCTGCTCATTTGGAAGAACACTACCAATCAGTTGAAGACATGATTCCATAAATACATACAGCAATGCACATGCACCACAAACATGTGCAAAAACAGGTGCAGATAACACTGTCAGGCGGATCTTGTCACAATTTCAGCCAATGCTCCTCTCTTCGAGCAATAAATCATTATTAATCCAAAATTCACCTCTACAAGCAATGAATTAAATTGTCAGGTATATTCTAATCAGTCAAAATTCAAGTCATTCTTCCTCTATTCAAGAAATAAATTAATACTAATCCTATATTAACCTCTTCAAGCAATGGCATAAGAGACAGAAAGTTCAAGCAAATGAGTATGGGATAAACTGAACGAAATGTTTAAGCTAGTGAATATAGAACAAAAATTGAAAGGAAAGTTCAAGTAAAAGATAGCAGCATAAGATAAGTAAAAAGAATTTCTCTAGTAGGCTAGTAGCAACTTCCAGGACCAATAAGGTCTCAAATGTCAGGATTGAAGGTTAGAATAGAAAAGATAATACAAAAACATGCTTACACAAGAAAAACAAGCATACAAACTAAATCGTGGCAAGATTGCTTCACCTCTTTCTTGTGAGCTTTAACAGAATGTTGGGTTTGATTTGTGCGCATGTCCCAGATCACTAATCGACAATCATCCCCCACAGAACCAAACAAATTTTCATTCTTCAAGTGCCATGACACATCTTCAACCACACTTTCATGGGCCTATAAAAGCATTTCCAACTCCAACAATGAACCATTTAACACACCATGATTGCAAAGATTAACTTTATCGATTAAAATGGGGATAGAAAAGGTCCTGAGGTTACCTCATAAACTTGCAATGCACCAAGCACTTTATCTTGAGCATTGCCGGACACATCCCACAAACATATTCTATTATCATGTGAGCCACTCACAAGATAACCCTGTTTAAATGGACTCCACGACAATCCATACCCTTCTTTATCATGACCAGTTAACCTTAAATCCGGATCACAGCCATCCCTTTGTTTCCTCTCCGCTTGTTTGGTAGAATCAAACACATAAACCTCACAACCACTTGTCTTTGCACCAACAATAGCAGGATTTTGTGGCATACATCGTGCTCTGTTCACCTCTCCATCAACACGTATCTTCTGTGTAATTTCCACCTATTAATCCAAAAAAAGAAAGTTTCAGCTACAATTTTCTTTTTCATTCAGACATGGATTGAATACTCGCCAAAAATGATAATTGAGGAGACAATACACTAATGCAAAATTTCAGCAAAAAACCTCATGTTCACTGAACATTTCTTTAAACCAAAAATGACATGGATATAGAGCATTCAATTATTTGCAACACCCATTTCATAACTTAATAATCAAGGTCAGCAATTTTATCGGAAACTGAAAATAAGAAAGCATATATCACCAGTATGTACGGCACATGTATAGACTATTTCAACACAAATACAAAAGTAAAAGTTGATACCTAATATTTAAAATCAATCAAAAACAATAAAACAATGCGGGGGGTTCAAACTACATATCATGCAAAAACACAACATGTCTTGTAACATTTCAGCTAGTAAAACACAGCCCAAAATTTGACTCAGGGCACAAAAAAACAACATTAAGCGTTCATAACCCAAGAAAGCACACTCAGAAACAGCATTCAGCAAGTGATTTTGTCAAACACTCGTTACCCACAAAGAAACCTAAAAAAAAAACTGCTGACCCGAGGCTGCAGACGCAGCTTATGACCCGAGAAAAAAAAATCAACACCCGAGTATAACAACATCTCAGCTAGTAATTTCATCAAACATGTAATTCCGGCAAAAAACAAAACCAAAAATTTGAACTTTCAACTTCATGGTCACAGAATTTGCTCAAAATTCGATCAAAACGCTTATAACAAACAAAAAAAAAAATATTTTAGATCAGTAATTTTACCATGCACTGAGTAAACCCCACAACCCAAGTCTCACCTTAGGAATCACAGAATCCGCAGAACTGCAACTAGTGTCAATCTTGGCATCAGCGACGGAAGTGGGCATCACAGCATCAGCAACCATGAGAAAGTTGGGGAAATCATCAGAAGTGTGAGTGCCAAGAACCAGCTTGTGAACAGAGAAAGACGAGGGGTCAGTTGGGTGAGGCATTGGTGCAGCGAGGGGCACCCACTGGACAGTGAGAGATGGCCACTCGAGAGGGTGGGAGATGACGAGATCATAGAGAACTGGCGTATTCTTCTTCCATACAGAGAATTCTTCGTCAAGTTGATCTTGTCCCGCCTCTTGATCATCCTCCGCTGCTGCCATTTTTATCTTCTTTATGCAGATTTTTTTTTCCTTTTTCCCTTTTGTGTGGGGGTTTTATTTAGGGTTTTTAATTTCCCGCTAAAATTGTGAAGAGAGAAAGGGGTTAAGCACGAATTTTTCTTTAGAACAAAGCCCGTGTTCATTTAACCCAGCAGATTTATGTAGGACCCACCATTCGGAAGGAGACTGCGTGATGAACTACATACACTAATAATATATCATAAAACTATGTATTTAGAAAAAAAACAATATTCTCAATAAAAATAAATAAATAAAACAATAAAAAATACAGAAATAAAAAGAGAATATTCTAATTTCATATCATTTTATAATGTACTTGTACTCCAACTGCTTCTCAATAATACTTCTATTTATAGTTTAAGTACATTAATACTTATAAATCTATTCAAAAGAAGGCTTTGTGTGTTAAGCTATAGCCAATAATAATATATCATAAAACTATATATTTAAAAGCAATTAATATATTCAATAAGATTAAATAAAATAAGTTACACCTTAGAAGAAACCTATTGTGATCATTTACGGCCATGGGCAATGTGCCCATTGCCACTGGCAGTGCTAGCAGCGGCCGCCAAGGTTGTCGCCGCTAATTATAGAGCAAGCAGTCATGGCTGCGGCCATACCAAAGCGAGGCACAACCCTTACACTGCCTCCCTTGCAATGCGAGCAACACCAACAACCCTTAGTTTATACCCTCCACACCAGCGATGACCTGATCTAGTGCTTTTTTCATCCAATATATGATTTTGTTTTTTGATTTTAATGGTGGATTCTAGCAATATCTGAAAAATCTGGTAAGATCTGACCGAATAGTAATCGAAGACTTTTGTTTAAAAAAAATTATCAGATAAAAATAAATTTTAGAAAAATAATTTTGTACATAAATTTAATTCCTAGTTAACACCAATAATGATTAAAATATGTAATCAACAATCTTAATTGTCTAATAATAGCTATGCTAATATTGTTGGATTCCTCGAAACACATACAAGCAGTGAAAATGATAAATTTAATATTTTTTTAGATTCGTAATGAATTTAGGGTTCTTAAGGGTTTATACAAAGATTATCTAAAAATCAGATATTCTTATGAACTTTGAATGATTGTTTCAAAGTTGAATTGTTACAAACCACAGGTCATCCTTATTTAGTCTGTAATGGAATTCTAAACCTTTTTCAGGAGAGGGATTGCTATATTTTTGAATACTAACTATTTTTCTTTGTGTTTTTTTTTCAGGTGCTCTGTATTGTACTATGTACTACACATAAAATAAAAGATGTGACATTTTATTTACAGGAAAACCTGAAAACCCTATAAATAAATAAAAATATTAATTTGTCCTTTAAACAATATCACATATATTATTTCATAACAATTTTAAAAATCTATTTAATAAAGTCCTTGCTTGAATTTTTTTAAGAATTATAAATTACATTCTGAGTTCTCAGTTTCTAAAACTTATTTATAATCAAGTCGCCTTTGATTAATAATCTCATTCTAATTTTTGACTGGTGGTTCTTATATGTGTAGTCCATTAGGTTCTCTAATAAATTTATTTGAATATAAATTATAATTCAAAAAAACAGGATTAAATAAATTAATTTATTATTAACTCAATAACTTATTGATTTATATTTGAAGATTAAGTATAATATCTAGTAATGTGTCATGATTCCATGAATACTAAAAAAGTCATGAGTGATTTAACTTCATCTTTCAATTATCAGTTTCCTAGTGTAATTGTTATCTCTCAATGAACAATGTCTTGATTTAAATATCATATCATGAAGTGCTTTTATTATATCAAATCATATTTATTTTTAACATCATAGTCATTGATTATTTAAATAAGATTTTAAAAACAAATATTTCATATTGTGTTATGATTTATAATCAATACTATTTGAGAATAGATGAATTTTTTTTTCTATTTCACATAGGATAATGAATCATCAATTGATCACTTAAATATCTTTATATAATTCATGTTATGTTTAACACTTACTCGTTTGTTACCCTTAACGAGAACAGCATGTATAAGGATCAAAACATGATATTCTCTATATAAGATAACTTAGTGATCTCAAATTTAAAAATCGCTTACACAACCATCACGAAAGCCTTTCTATGGATACGAATGATCTCTCCACATTAAATTCTCATACATGTTAGTTCAATGTACATGTCATTTAACAAACACTTATGTATTGATTTTAGATATCTCTTATACCTTAGGTTATGAGAACAATTGCTTCATTTCATAAAGAAAATAATATAACATGTATTACTTTCAATGATTTTATCTAATATATAGTTCTAATAAAGCATTAATCAATAACGTTTATGTACAATGTTTTGATATAATGAAAATCTCATAATCACAACTACCTTACAATTTAACCTACAAAATAATTTTATCCCAACTACCTTACTTTTACTCCATAAATATTAAATTTATTAATAAAATATTTGATGAATATTAAAGATAAATAAAATTTTTATTAAAAATAAAATATATTTAAATTAGTAAAATTAATACTACATGTAACTAACTGACGCTAATTGATTAACTATAAAACATATAAATCACGTCGCATTGATATAAATTAAATCGTAGTTTATACCTAACTAGATTTTTTTAATTCAACTACAAAAGATAATTACGTGACGATAATTTTATATTGAATATCCTCGGTTTGGGTTTTCATGAAAATGAAGATTTATTCAAACTAGAAATCTTAAAAAGGATTCAAATGCATCACAATTTACAACTACTGTACCAAAATCAAACAAATTTCATGGGTCCTCGACTCCTTAAAAATACATCACAGCATACTAAACAATGACAATCAAAAACATAATCAACAAGCCTAAAATCAAAGGACAAAAACCAAGTAATTATAAACATGATCACATGATAGCACAAGCTGCCGGGTTCTCATCACTGAAAGCAGTGGTGTATCGAACCTCGGTTGAGCTAGCACGTGCGAGCTGGGACACCTGTGGGTCCTCCGCATTTCTCACGTACCCAGCAGGGGCTTTCTTGTCATAAACTCCAGGTGCATAAGGGTGGGCCACCATATCATATGGCACATATGGCCATAACTCCGCCTTCTTACCCGTCCGATGTGCCACCCGAGCAACCACCTTTGATGGGTCCACATACCCCACCACAGTCACCTTGTTTGCCTTTCTTTCCACATCCACTTGCTTTACACCTTTCATTCCCTCCAATGCTCTCTTCACCTTGCGCTCGCATCCTTCACAGTCTATGCGCACCTTGACCTCCACCGTCTGATTAAATTAATCATGTAAAACATCTTAGGATGTGAACGTGGCAACCAATAAACGGACCAGTGACGGTATCGGAATATTTTGGTGGGCCACAGGGCTTATCATGTTTCTGCCATTTTATGATAGAAGTACCAAAATGCCCTTTCTTTTGGCACTGACTATACTCACTTTATGAGAACTGTCCATGTGGACATGATGATCATCTTTTCATTTTTCAAAACTCAATGGAGTGGTTGTGTTTGGACGTGTGATAAATAATGTAATTTGAAGTATAATAATACGTTAAAATAATATTTTTTCTATTTTAAAATTTATTTTTTATATTAGTATATTTAAAAATATTAAAAAATTCAAAAAATAACAAAATAGCTGTTAATCCACGATACCAAACAGCACAAGAAATCTTCCAACTTCTAAACACAACCACATGCCTTTTCTCTTTACATGATCAACAGAATATTTCATAAAAAAGATTCAAAAAACATTGTATTGAATCTCAAGAACTATACGAGAGACAGGGATGGCCAAGAATGTCGAAAGGCTGCACCATGAAATTATCAAGGTATTCAAAAGAAACAACAAGAGAGCCATTTGAATCACATGTTCTAGCTTTAACTACATAATTTCAAGAATTCAAACTTACTATATCGATCTAGCACCCGGAAGAGAGCAAGAAATCTTGATCTAGTAGTAACCAAGATCTGTTTTCATGGATCTATTCTATCAGTATAATGAAGTTTCTTTCTTTAAAAAGCCTTGACACAGGGTGAGAACGGTAGTAGTGCTGCGTACCTGCAATTGCCTGCGTTTCTTGAGCTTGGAGCTTCCACTGGAGCAATCGAAGAAATCAGACAAGTGATCAAGAGCACCCATTTCTTCTTAACTTCTCTCGAGTCGTAAGAAAGACAAGGATTTGAAAGACAGAAATATCTCAAAAGGCTTTAATAAGTTAGGCAATTAAATGATAGACAGACACAGGTCAGTGAAGATGAAGTCCTCTGTTTAAATAAGCAACCTCGCGAAAGGACTGTTCCTTCCGAGATATGAATCGTTGGATCTTTCTCTTTTTTGGTGTCAGCGAGCTTATTATTGACACGTGTGCAGTTACTATTTGTTTTTTATGGATTCTACAATGGTCGTTGCCATCCATGCACCGACCCCAGGTGGGTCCCTTTGAATTTTGGCGCGAGTTAAGAGGGTGGCCCCCACAAACGGCCCGGAAAACCTGAAAGACGGTTATGGTTGGTGTGCAACTGTGCATTGGATTCAATTTTTTCAGGTAAGGGTGGGACCAGAGGTTTATTTCTGGTCCGTCCAGAGGGTGTGGTTGGGTCGAGTGAGTGATGGGTCTCTTGTAGTAGTGATGGGTTTGGTTGATTTTTTTTTAATTAATGTTGGTATTCGAGCTAATTTTCAAATACTACAGCTAATTTTATAAATTTTAAAATTAATAACTATATAATTCTTCCGTAACCATCATAAAATAATTTTATTTTGATCATGCTTTCCATTCCATCCCTTCAAAACACATCAAATTAACTGTTTTTATGTTTTCTCAATGATATTAATACAAGTACGTCAAGATTATTCAATAATATATCAAAACTCTAAAAATAATCCGTGTAAAAAATAACAAGCATTGTTTAAATTATTTTAAAATAATTAATAAAAATATTTTATAAAATAATCACAGCCAAATTACCAAACACACTCCTCCTCCTGGCGAGTAAATGACTAATTTAGTATGGTTGTTCTTGGTTTTAGTTTATTCCACGGAGGATACGGTATTGTTATAGGCGTAGCATTGATGACTAACTAATGTCTGTCCCATGAGAAAAGTTATCACCTCCCTTAGTTAATACATCTTGTGTTTCGGTCCGGACCAGATCTGTTTATAGAATATAACGAACCTTATTCAATGAGCTATGATTGAAATTTGATTAGAGATTAGAGATTATTGTACCATGTAGCATGTTATGAGATTCATTATTAATTCAAGCTAATTAACTAAAAAAAAAAACTAAAAGTACTTATTGAATTATTGTAGCATGTAAGAGATTAATTAAGGATTCAATCAGTCTAATAATGATTATTACTCATCATTCCTCTTAATATTACTCTTGCTATTGAGAGCAAAATTGTATTTTTTATAGGATTTAAATGTCATTTGAGAATTAATCAGATCAAGTTATTGTTAAATTTTATAATGCATAGTAAAAATACTCTATTGTCCTTGTAAAATGAAAAAAAAGGTCTTATATCAAGGGTTTTTTTGTTGTTTTATTTAAATTTGCACAGTAAAATAACATTTATACTCTTGAGTGCTCAGAAAAAAATAGTCTTGCAAGTAGGGGTTTATTGTCTTTGTATTTTTTTGTATAGTAAAATTACGTTGTTAACCTTTGACTTTCAAAATTTAAAGAATGACTTTTGAGAGCGTTTTGGTCTTTACACAACGAATATTCTGTAATAATGATATGCCCCTAGATCTTTTTTTTTTAATTCACCTTTTTAAGATATTAATAAATCAACAAAATATGTTGACAGGTATCGCGCGCGTGTCAGCATGTCAGCATGTCAGAGTCCTCTGCGCTATTCCAGAGGCGCGTGTGGACAACTACAATGGCAAAAAAAACTAATTGTTGCCTCATTCAATACGCAAAGGTGTGGGGCAGCTGTTGGGATGGTGCGATTACCTAGGAGGGCAGCGGTCCGACAATGATGAGATTTTCTCTTGCCCTTCATTTCTCTCTTTTGGGCCTTGGTTTTCATGCCAGGCCTTTAAATTTTTTTGTTTTGCTCTCCATTTTGTATTATTTTGGATTTGATTCTTATTTTTTTTATTTGCTTTGATTTTAATGCTTCTTAAAGTTTATTTTTTTCAATTTCATTCCTCTCCGCATTTAATTTAATTTGTTTTTTTTTACAATTTGGTTCTCATTCTTTTGATTGATGTTTTTTCATCCTTTGCATTTTTTTTATTTTTTTTAATTTTAATTCATTATTTTTCAAATTTTGGTCCTCCTTTTTTTCATTACTCTTTTTCTATCATTTTTTTCATTTGTTTTGTTTTCAATTTAGTCCCTAATTAGTTTCTTTCAATTATTTTTGGTGTAAGATTTGGTCCTCATTGTTTTTTTTATTTTCTTATAATTAAGGATTTTACTTTGTGATTATTTATTTCTTTTACAGGGTTTTTCTATTCTCATGACTAGTCCACCATTTTTAATGATTTACCTGGTTTGGGTTTGGTATTTTTTTTAAAATCCATTTTAGAATTTGTTTTTTTTTATTTATCATTTGACATTAACTTATGCTTTGTGATTTGTTAAACTTTCTTGCTTGTAGAGTTATCCACATCTCGGGTCGCAAATTGATCGGGGTTAAGTTTTTTAGTTTAGTCTAGGTCTAGAATTTAACGGTCTACAGATTTAAGAGATTGACTCTAGTTAACGAAGTTGACATGGACATGGGTTTCTATGATTTTTTTTTCATTCTTTTCCATTTATTTATTTTTTTTAATCACTTTCCATGAGATTTTTGTAGTCAATTTTAAAATAACATGGGTGGCCTTCGTATTAGTTTTTTTTTGCTTTGTTAAATTTAGATTTTCTAAAGAATTTTTTTAAATTGAATTAATTGATTTTATCATCCAATATTTAATTTTTTAGGTGTTGAGCTCCTGAGATGAGTCTGAGTCAAGAATTTAATGGATTACGAGTTTTAGAATTTAACTCAGGTTTACAAGATTTGCATCGTTTTGATATTTTTTTCTCCGATAAAAAATATAGTTGGTCCTATTTTGTTTTCTTATTAAATTAAATTTATTGATTAAATCTCTGACATTTAATTTGAGGCAATATTTGAAGGAATTTTATTTTTTGAAATTAGTATTCTTTGTTTATTTATCTTTTTTTTTTCCTATTAAGTTATCCTGGTATCATGTCTTGAGTCATGGACGCAACAAGTTCACTAGGTCTGACTCAACCATTTTTTTCATTGGTTTTTAATATTTTTAGATCTCAAGTCAATGATCATAATATTGGATTTTTTTCTTTTTTTGTGATTAAAAAAAATGATAGGTCCGTGGCGTTGCGTGAGCCACCTATCAAATAATGATCGTCCGCTTGGTTTTGCTCATGGGTTTTGACAACCTCATTTGATTTTGCTAGTGTTTTATTTTTTCATTGATTTGATTCATTTATATTTTTATTATAGAAGATTGATGATGATTATTTTTTTAGTTATTTTTCTATGATGTCAAGTTGTGAATTTTTTTCAATTCTTTAAAATTCAATAATAATACTTTAACATTATTTTTTATGCTATATAAAAAATCAACCGACTTGCAACAAAACACGAGCTATCTATCTAGTTTACTCGTGCTACTCGAATAGATAATTGAAGATCATCAAATGCAGACCCCCCGAATTTATTAGCAGTGCATTGTCAACTGCTGGACAGCATTGCAGCAGCAAGTGGATGCCCATTTGGGCTCGAAGTTCCAACAATCAGCACAAGGTAGCCTGTGTCTCCCGTGGCAAACTTGATGTAACATCCTTCGTCAGGACTTAGGTTGGCTTCAATGCAAGAGATCCTGTGTGAAAGGACTTTCATCACCGTCTTAAACACACTTACAATTATGATTAACCAGTCAATCAAGCAATGCTTTTAGTACTTCTTTCGGCCATGGATGGCAAACCAGCATGCAAGTTTTCCACTTCTTCCACACACCGACGCTGACAGGTGATAGAAGTTTTAATATTCTTCAAACACATGAAAGTTTCCAGCTCAAAGCCAGGAAAGTACGTCGTTGTATCCAAATCAACGTGTGATCTTTTTTTAATCTTCGAGACTGACCAAGGCTAGGCTATGATTCGTCTGTTTCGACTTTTTCTAGGTTTCGAATCTCTAACCCTGGTCGGCTTTGTTTTCAAGACGGAGAGTATCTAGGTTCATTTAAAAAAATATCATTGAGATCCAAACTTGTATTTGCATCCTCTCTTGTGTCTCCATTGTCATGGTCAGTAGCCGAGGCCTTTAATATAAACTCACCACAAAAGTCCGAATCGATGAAACAAATACTAGAAGTCGGAGTCGGGAGTACACATATTAATCATCGAGTTTGTTAAAAGAGAAAACATGACGTCAATGGACATATAAGCTGAGGAAAGGATATTCCTTCTTGTAGAATAAAAGATTCCTGAATTCTTGATGGAAAAAAAAGGTGAGAAAAAGAAACAGATTAGAGAAGGCAAAAGGGCCTCGATTGAAGGACTCGAAATTATAGCTCTGTGAGGGGGGCGACTTGGACTAGTCAGAGGCAACCCATGCTGTTATTAGCTTCTTATGCCTGATAATGGGTGGTTTAATGGAGTGCTAGCAGACTACTAGGCTAAATCAAGACCAGGAATGCTGGTTGAAAGCCCAAGCCCAGTCTTTTTCCTTGTAGTTTTGAGGACCTCATGGAAGCTGCCTTCTCCTCACTGTTCAAGCACCCCTTTCGCCACGAGACCACAAATACATCAATGTGGACAGAGACATGACAGGCCCCGAAGCATCTTAACAATTTCCTTCTCATCCTATCTTTTTTTAATTTCAACTTTGAAGATTCTGTGACATGGATAAAGCCCCATGACCACACTGTTCATAGTCTAACATGGATGACGAAATACTATACGTTATTTATGAAAAAGTTCGAGACATACCTGTCCAAAAGTAGATAGACCCGTTACGACCTCTCACACACATCCCGAGCATGATAAAATCTAGAAAAATAAGAGTGGTCAAAACTCAAAACTGTCTTGTTATTAAAAAGTGATAGCCGGGCCGTGTTGTTGATCAAGGAACCGATGAGCAGCTTCGAGGAAGCAAGAACAAGTCAAATTTGGCTTGGCAAAGCAGATTTTGCTTCAAAGAAAAGCTACAATGATGGATACACGTACTGTTGATAACAAGAAATTTAGGGGTCAAAGTCGCACGAGAAGCACTGAGAGCCTTTTCTTTTTCCCTTCTGTATCAGTGTGGAGACATTGAAAATAGACCAGAATTTAAAGAAAGTATGGGAGGATCTCTACACATACAAGCTTCGCATGACCTTCGTGTGTCGGTCGACTAACACTGTAGAAGGTGAAATCTCCTGGCACAGGCAGCAATAGCATTAACCGACACTTTCTTTATGGAAAAAGAGAGCAATGGGCATGCTGATGAAGCAAATGAGAGGTGCCCTTGTGGACCCAATATAGCAACAAAGAAACTTCCTCGATAATTAATATTAAATTATAAATTAATATAATAAATTTATTTAAAAAAAACTATAAAACAAGTAAACAACCAAATAAAATATTTATATTATAAAAATATGTAAAAAAATTAACATTTTAAAATTATGTTAAGATAAAAAAAAAAAGATAGATTTGTTTAATTAAGATGAAAAAATCTTAATAAAATTTGAATCAGAATACGAATGCTGACAAACCAAGTATTGTGTTGATATTAAAGGGGGGAGGGTTACTATTTGTTGCAGAAAAAAATGGATAAGGAAGAAGTAGAAATGAGAGAGGGGGAGAGGGGGAGAGGGGGAGAGGAGGGTCGAGCGCCATGTTATAAATTAAATATTACCGATAGTAAATCCATTGATAATACTATTGGTAGAAATGTCACGTCATCGTACACTTTGCCTTCTTGAATCCCACTTTAATATTGTCCTTAATGTTGTCAAAATATATTGATGGATGTTTCCATCAAGATATTCACTAATGAATTTTATAGTTGGGCTAATGTTATCGGTAATGTCGTCTGTAAAACTTACACGGCATCATACTATTTGTTTTTTTTTTATAATTTTTTTTATTGTGATTTTTTAGATATATATCGTGAGAATATTTATATCGGTGTTTAGTGACAAATTTAGAAATGATAAAATTCAATCAGTAAATATCACTATAATATATTGATAAAAAATTTTCATCAGTGATTCCATTTGAATCATTTGAATTAGGTAGTGTAAAAAGTCTCCTCATGTAGGGTTTTTTTTCAGATTTTTAAAATATAAACAAAGTCTTTTGTTTTGAATTTTTCTAATGAAAAAAAAACAACAATCTTTGTGTCGGACATAGAAAAAGTATTTTGTTTGATATTGAAGAATTTTGAAAGAGATATTTCAATTTCATTTCTTATGTGCTTTTATTCAATCCTTGATTAGCTTGTTGTTTAGTTTTGAAAAGTAAAATTTTCATTAATATCTTAGTTTTGGTATGGATCAGCTTGTTTTCAATTAGAGAAATGCATATGTTTTATGTAGATTTAATATCGATACGTAGAAATTTTCTTGAACTTACTACGTAATCATAGAATTTGAAAAAGTCCCCCGACTTACTCTAAAATCTGGAGATTAAGTCGATAAATTTTTCAAAAACATTATCTTAGGAATCTCCTCAAATCTACTTCCGAGAGAAAGTGTTTATCACATCTAGTATGCTGAGGTGGTGGCCCATTGTCCCATCCTCAAGCCGTCTTGGCTGGTAAAGAATCCAAAACCTAGTATTACATATTATCGAGCAATTTGTTTAGTCAAAGGGCCGAGATAACTTCTACAAGCAGCATTGGTTAGAATTAGATAAAGGCAATAAAGTATACCATGGCGGCCTGTTTCAGAAATCGATTAAAAAGATAATCATGCATGCACTGGATCGTAGCGTACGATTCTTTATGCATCGAAAGACAAACTCAGAGTGGCGCGATTTTAGCTGCCATGCACCACAAAGGAAGTTTAATTAATTATAAAACACGAAAAATAGTGCATTGGCAGGAATAATTTATCCAGTGCGCTGTGATGAATTGTTAGTTTCAAATTTAATGCAAACATAATCTCTAATAACAGCTAATCAAGTACAGTAATAGTATAACATGAAGAATAACTTAACTGCTTAGAGCTTACTTTTCAACGATCACGAGTTTGATTCTTTTCAGAAGTACTGAAAACTTACATATTTGTTAATTTTAAAATTCATAAAATAATTAAAATACATACAAACTAACTCGGCCGTCCATGTATATAAAAAAAAGAGTATAGTAATGGTATTATATGCCCGATACATGGTTATGCCCGTGAAGTGGCTCTCCACTACAGAGGAGATCCGATCCTAGCTAAATTAAATACTAGTATTTTACATAGCAGCCTGTGATACAGAATCACGCGTTACTGTATCTTCATACATGTTTCCTCCTCTCCACATACGATCCCACGTATCGGATTGCTGCCGCGCAGACAGAGACAAAAAAATGGAACCAGTTGTTTCTGAACATACTATAAGGCCATGCACCATCCCCTCAACAACGCTTTCCCAGTCAAGTCCGTGTGGCTAGCCCTTTGTGTCCCCATTGTGCCCATGGAAGGGGTCCGAGCGGTCCTCGGACCACAGCTAGCCTCGCCCATACAAAGTCATACATTGGGGCACAAAAGGTCTCGCTCGTGATGGGGTCCGACTTTATGATTGTCTTGGTGGGTCTTCGATTTAATTATTGGAGTAGAAGACCATCCACCCAGCTTTCAAATGCTTGACAATAAATATTTCCCTTCTGAACAATATGTGCTCGGTCTTTTTCAAATTAAAGCCTAGCCATGCATGAGCAATCCGAGGACCCAGGGGGTAGAACCTAGAAAATAATTATAGCAAGAATTTAAGAATGGGAAATCCTTTACTCATCTTTGATGGTATTCGACCGTTTTATAAATCTGTTGATCGAGTTCGGTCGGCAGGTGAAGGGTCTTTCTGATAAGGTTTTTAAAGTCTTTGAAAGAAATTTCAAGGAAAATATGATTTATAATCGTTCGTACATTTTTATTATGCACGAAAAGGGGGGCATGCCAAATGTGTATCTGGTTCGGTATCAATGACTCGACAACACCTGATGGTGGATAACTCCATCCCAGGAATAACGAGTGAGTTTTTTCTTTCTTGTTTTTTAAACTATTTTTAATTTTAAAAAACATTAAAAACATTATGTTTTAGATATTTTTTTATAGTTTTGGTAAAAATAATAATAATAATATATTTTTGAAAAACACTAACTAAATTCTAGTATAGAAACTGATTCGTTGGAAAACTATGGTTTGGTGCCAGAATTAACACTCCTCCAGAATTTGACACCGCCATGCCCTCCATGGCTGGTAGCGGTATCATAATTGCACTTCTGATGATATTTCAATACTAGCATCTGCAGTTGTTAACAGCTATAGATTAGAGTCCACTGGCATATTCGCCCACGGCTGTGGATTGTATTATTATTATTTTAATTTAAAAAAAATATGAAGGGAATGAAATTTTTTTAAAAGAATATTATTAAATTTAATTAAGCAATTTTATTTTAAAATCTATCAACTTGGTTCTTTGTCTAGCTCGAATTTCAAATTAAACTGCGTGAAAACCGATCCAAAATAAATTATTTAATTTAATAAGTTAAAAGATAACTTGGATGACTGGTAAAAATATGACATAACTTTTAAAAAAACTTTAAGATAATAATTTTTTTTTTATATTGAGACGATATTAAATTGGATCGATCTTGGTCACCTTGTGACCTGGCTTATAGACTTCAATAGATCTCTAATAACTTTGTTGTTTTTATAAATTATTTTTGTTTAATTTATGATAACATTAAATGCTTTTAAAATTGAGTATCAATCTAAAAAATATATTTATTTGAAATCGTGATAATCTTATAGAAAGTAGAAAAAATAAATCATGAACGAAGAAGAGTGAAATGAAAAAAAAACAATTAGAAAAATTAAAGAACCGAAATTTAAAAAAGATATTAGATTTAATGGGTAAACCTGCACACTAAACCTGTAAATTGGGTAACCTGAGTCAACACGTCAAACCCACAAACTGAGTAATGGAATCCATTGGGATTAATAACTTGTTTTTTTTCTAAACTATTGGTTGTTTAACTATATGATAACAAAAATAGACGATCACGATATTGAGATCTTTTTTTTTTAAGATTATGATAAATTTATAGAAAGAAATTAAAAAAAAACATTATAAAACTCAATTCTCAATCAGTCTAATATTAAATTATAAAAAAGAAAGAAAAAGAAAAAGAAAAGGAAAAAAGTTAAACTCGTCATATCCATCAACATACCCATGAACTTTCTAAAATTTAATAACATGTTTTTTTTTCGAAACTATTTTTTAACTATATGATAAAAAGAAAAGTAGACAATAACATAATTGAGTTCAATTAGAAGAAAAAAAAACCTTGCTAAACCCACCAGGACAACCATAGTTATTTTGTCAAACTCACAAACCTGATCACCGATTCCACATAGTTTATTAAACTACTTTTTCTAAAAATCATTTTTTATTTAACCAAATGTTTTTAAAAATAGACCAATCCAACACTAAGATATTTTTTTTTGATACTGCAATAACCATATAAAAAGCAAATTAAAATAAATTATTAACTCTAAACCCCCATAAAAACATCATATAAGGATTAAATTGAAAAAAAAATCAATAACAAAAAAGAGCCAAAATGAAAAAAAAATAACACTAAAATAAATAATCAACTCCAAATCTCCATAAACATATCATACAAGGACCAAATAAAAAAATTTAATAACAAAAAAGGGGTAAAAAAATAAATAAATACTCAACACTGTGGATTACTATTGTAATTCACATTGTTAATGAGTATGGGAAACAATGTTTTTCTCACACTTTTTAGCTTTATTTATAATTTGTTATTGTGGAAACCTTAGAAAGAAAGTTTGTAATTCTATTATATATCATGGCAGAAATCCGCTTATGCCTAATCTTTAATACCACTTTGAGATTGAATCTTTAGAACCATGTGCTTGTTTTTAAAAATATTTTTTTGTTTTTAAATATACCAAAATAATATATTTTTTTATTTTTTAAAATTTATCTTTTAATATCAACATATAAAAAACGTTTTTGAAATACAAAAATAAACAGGCTTTTTATTTTATTTGGCAACATGATTGGCTGTGTGTTTGTTAAAAATCTAAATTTTTTAATGTTTTTTTATTGTTTTAATGAATTGATATCGAAAAAAAAATAAAAAACTTATTTTAATATATTTTAAAATAAAAAAATATAATTTTAAAAAACACCGGTACTCTATTAAAAAGAAAAACCTACACAGTAACTGCTAAAAGCAATTAACTTTGTTTCTGACTGCTAATCTAGCACGCGGCGTATGTGGCTCTATTGTTAGGATATTATATATTAGATTTAATTCGTTGCCTTGCATGTTAGATGTCCAATGAAGGATAATTAATGAAAATTCTTTGTTCATTACGGAGGGCATAATTGGTATCACCGAAGGTCGTTGCTTTCTTTTATCATCTTCTAGAGATTATATTTAGACAATAATTATCAACACAATAATCATAAGATTTAGACAATAAATACTTTTGTCCCCGTCAGGGAGGATGGTTTGCATTAAAATAAGGTGCGGACAAATAGCTCATATATGTCTATAAATAATGTTCTATATATTACTTGTCAATCTCGAATGTATTGTAGAGCATAATATAAAATCCAATATCATAGCTGACATGAATATTTATTTATTTATATAAAAAAAGTGCCGGTGTTCGTATTCTTGATCGGCTGCCTCTCGAGCTCCATGCATTTTCCTGTGAGAGATTAAAGCCCTCATGGTAACATTGTTCACAGCAACCACTCAACCACTCGAGCGTTAAAAGTCCTAAGACCTGAAGTCACGCTCCAGGTCACCCTGGGAAGCACGATCGTGTAATTTGAGAAATTGCTTAATCATGGGGTCAAGACCTTTGATTCTATCTTTAATCATGAACAACAAGCCGATGTTTACACGCTTAAGGTCATGGCGTGTTTGTTAAAAATTACCAGCTCGTCAATGGAATAGTGGAATCACTTTACATTATGTCAAATAAGTTTGTCCAAGGGCACTAATTAAGCGTTAATAACCATGTTTTTCTAAAGTAACGAATGTTAAATCATTATCATCATGAAAAGAAATTTAGGGCAACTAGAGATTTCCACACGTTTTCTTTGAATCCCACCACACAAGCAACGAGACAAGACCTCTGTGGGGTTGCCCTATTATGGGAACTAGGACCCCGATGCATCCATGTCACTCTGCCAGAAAAAAAGAGAGAGTAGTAGTTGAGAAGGTGTGGCAGAAACTTTGCACCAAATACGACACATGGGCTTTGGATTTTCGCACCGCACCCTTGTGAATCTTTAATAATACTACTGCAGTGCCTAGTCAATGGGGCTCGAGAGGTGGGGGTCGTGCTGTGTTGATGTTTTCACAGATTCACATGGTTTGCACCGTTGGTTCCACATGAAGTACCCGAGCAAGGAAGCGACTCACTAGGGTCATGGTAGGTGGGCAGCACATGGGTCCCCTTTCACCATACATGCTTTGTTTCCCTCTGTGTTCCTATCAGATTCTTATCAAGAGCGAATAGAAACTATGTTTTCAAGAAAAAAGATGACGATCTTGTTGCAATGTAACCATTGAAGAAAGACATGGGGAACTGTGGACTGGATTTTTATTTTATTTTTTCCACGGACTCTTAGGTGTTCATAATCTTGTTTGACATGGACAAATTTCCGTGATTCTGGATTTGATCCTCCTTTTCGTACATGATCATCTTCAAGCTCAAAGCGGTTCGATATTGATTAAGAATTATCATCTGGGAAGAATCCACGTCTTAAATAAACAAGTTAACGTCCATTAATGACTCAAAGGGCGAGTCCCAAAATTTGGTTTGTTGCTTTTAAGTCGTAGCTGAAATGCTTGAATCTTTGGCAGGATTATTTAAGTTTTCGAAGGTATTAAAGACCTCAACAAATATAATTTGAGCTAATAATTAGTGGAACAAAATTGTTTGATTGGCTATTAGTACAGTAAATCATTAATGGCCGATTTAATTAACCCCTGTAATTTGGTAGGTGGGATTTTCATAAAGCATGCTCGAGCATTAAATTCTCAATAATAAGAGACCCACTGAGAATTCTTCCATCACGATCACATAACGTTTCGAAGAATCCTCAATCTAGTTAGGAAACAAATAGTCATAAACCGCGTTGAGAGATAATGGAAAAATAATACAAACCAGTCATCCTTTTCTACAGATTATTCCAACCAGCCCCCCAAGATTTTAAGATTAAGCCAAATAGCTACGAGATTAATCTATAGTCTCGATCCCTCGTAGTTTTCTAAAGTGCTCGGTGTGACAAGGAGGGCAGTGAGAGAAATCCTCGGATCAGACTAGCCCGGACTCAATCGTGGGAGACACGGACACACGAGCCGTCGTTATATTCTCGGCACTACAAGCAGTAAAAAGAGAATGTTTATCACATGGTCAGATCAACCCTTTAATCAAAATCTTCGAGAGAGCAAGTAGTGGGCTCCCTCTGTAGAATGGAGAATTTCCTCCTAAGCAAAACAACCCGTTTCATAGCAAAAACTATAGGAAGTAAAACTAATTTGCTGCCCATAATTAACACAGAGAAGGGAAACTGCCATCAAAATTAGCATTCATTGCTCATGGTTTTAATGTATTGGTGAAACATGATGTGGGCTACATTACCTGGTTCCACCTGTCTAAAGAATGATTCAACAGCTTGAAAACCTCAACACTTTGCCCACTAAACGCCCTGCCCGAATCAGTGCCAAAAATATTTCCAAGTCATGTTTCATAAAAAAATTCAGAAGTGGCAAGGATTTATACTCCCAAAAAAGCAAATAAAGAAATCATATTTTTCAGGCTTTCCTAATGACCAAACTGACAAATCCCTCCGACCCCTCCTCCCCACAATAAAAACTGACCTATTCAGAGGCATACGCAAACTGACAAGTCTCTCTGATCCCTCCTATCCCTTCTCTTCACAATAAGAACTGACCTGTTCAGATTCACACACACACACCTTGGAATTGAATTTTCCTATTCTTTCTTGCCCACCTTTTTCCCCCTTTTATTGTGTTATATTTACTCAAAACCAAACAAACACCCCCTCTGAAATCTCTGACCCGATAGTTTAGTCACAAAATCTGCATGTGTACGTCGTTTCTTTAAAGACCCTTTAATAATAATATATGGTTTTATGCGTATAATAGTAGAGGCAGACCTTGTATAAAAAAAGAAAAAACTGGTATCCTAGGGCAGTCTCTTTTCCCTTTTTCCAAGTCTTGGCAGTTACTTTTATCGTATCTCTTTCTATTATTATCACAAATCACCTCCTATATATAGATTCACCCTTCCATTTATTTTCCTGTCCCTTGTTGTCACGGAGCAGAGATCAGGAAGAACTTAAAGTCCTGGCTTTCGAGAATCCCAATTCATTTCAAGAACTCTATTATTTGGTCTCGGGGTTTTGATAGGGATCACGATTGGTTTTGTGGTTATAGAAGAATGGCAATACAAGCACAGTTTCCATATTGTGGAGGGTCACAGGATTTGATGGATTATGGGTGTGGAGGTTTGAATCAGTACTTCAATGTTCAGCAACAAAAACAGCAGCTGCAGCAGCAATGCAACATGCATCAGTTACTAAATTATCAGCCTCAGAGGAATCAAAATCTTTTCTTTGACAATACTCCTGCTTCTGCTTCAAAAAACAACAACAGTGATCATCTTTCAATGGGTACCATGGCCTCCTATGAAGAAAAGCAAAGACAAGAGATTGATCACTATATCAGACTGCAGGTTTGGCCGCATACCAGTTTTTTTTTAAAATTTTTTTTTGCAGTTTCATCGTTATTTTTGTGTTATTTTAATTTAGACTGATCATTTTTTTTGTTTGTCAAAACAGAACGAGAGACTGAGATTGGTGTTGCAAGAGCAAAAAAGGCAGCAGCTTTCGTTATTGTTAAAGAAAGTAGAGTCAAAGGCCCTGCCGATATTGAAACAAAAGGATGAAGAAATAGCACAGGCAGCTAAAAGAACGGTGGAGCTTGAAGATTTCTTGAAGAAATTAGAGTTCGAGAATCAAACATGGCAAAGAATGGCTCAAGAAAATGAAGCCAAAGTTATTTCTCTCAACAACACAATAGAACAACTGAGAGAAAATGCATCTAGTTGTTTTAACAATGGGGCAGAGGATGCAGAGTCTTGCTGCGATGTTAGCAGAGAAGAGGAATGGTTTCTTGATGACGCTGATGATACGGCAAGAGAGATGGTGATGGTATGCAAGAGATGTAATTCTAGGAATTCGTGTATTTTGTTCCTTCCTTGTAGGCACCTTTGCTCATGTAAAGCTTGTGATGCCTGTCTTGATGCTTGTCCAGTGTGTCAAACACCAAAGAAGGCTAGTATTGAGGCTTTAATGGTTTAGATTTTCAAGAAATTTTCCGGGAAAAGTGAAAGTGAGATAGAAAAAGAACGGGAAAGGGATCGAGAATTGATGACCTGATGTGCATTTACTCCTTACTAGGGGGGGTATTGGATTTTCTTTTTCTTTTTCTGTTCAATCTCTTTAGTTAATTTTTCTTTTGCCTTTTTAGGGCCTCGACCCTTATGTGTTCATAATTGTACTTTAAACTAGTAGCTAGAAATCAATCAAACATCTCAGACACGATTACAGGACCAAGAGGAGAGCATCTTCTCCTTTCCTTTGAAGGATTCATTACTTTTGTACTCCTTGGGGTTCAATTTCTTTTGTCTGTTTGATTGGATTATTCACTCACACCTACAGATTTTTCGCCAATTGTCTTGGCAGAGGCAGAGGCAGTGACAAGAGAGAGATTGAAAGCAATGTCAGATTCTCGCTAACCTATCTGTGCATTTGTATCGTGTTGTTGGAAAACTTGAGATTTGAGGATAGATGAAGTCATTTCAATAACATTTGTCTATTTTTATAGTTTCAGTTTTATTTTAATAATATAAATAATTTTATAATCAGTTAAAATCAGAATCTCTTGAAAAATTCATATATTATATAATTTGTTTCAGAATTGAAGAATTAAAAATTAATTCCCTAACACCTTTCTCTCTTGAAATAAGTTTTTTTTTTAAATAGAGCAATTGGGGTAAAAAATATATTTTCACTGTACTTTCTTAATTTTTTCCCTACAAGAAAAGCCACTAATATGAAAAATGATGAGTAATTTAATCCTTTTACAAACACATGAAAAAATAAGATGGAAGTAATTAGAGTAATATAAGACACAAAATTAATTGAATTTTATCTCTTTCAAATATATAGATTCAATTTATTTATCAATTAAATTAATTTACAATAAATAATTGATTTCAAACAATCTATAAATTACTAAACTACCGTGTGAAGAAACAAAAATAAAGCTTTCTTTTATAAAATTAATTTGCTTAACTATAATTTAAGAAGGGTTGATTTTGGTATTTATTTAGGTTTTTTTATAAAAAAAATTATTTTAATTTTAATTTTATCATTCAATATTAGATTAGTAAGATTATTAATTAAATTAACGATATAATTTTTTTAATTAAATTATTTTATAATAAAATTTAAGAACTTTTTATTTATGTTTTATTGTAACATATAATCATTGATTTTAACAGGGGGGAAAAGATCAACTGGGACGGAGGGCGGCACAGATCTAGTAAATACTATAGTTTTGAGACCTTGCAAATCAAGTCAATTCGACGTGCTAGACCGATACATGTGTTCACACCTCATATGTGCAGTGTAAATACATTATATTAGTCTGTAGACAGGAAGTCTACGACTGATTATCTGGGATTCTTTCGATCCTATGCCTTCGTTCTGAAGAGCTACATTTCCTCTCTCTGTATTTGAACCTAACAGCTCTGCAGACCCTGGCTCGCCGGCTCCGATTCAAGATTGTTAGCTTTTAAAAAAGTAAAAAGCCCACCGATCTACACCTTCCTTTTACAGTGCAATCCTGTTAATTATTCAAAGGATAAATTATAATGTCCCTGAGAGTCCGAGGCCATTATTGCACCTTTGGAACTTCGTGTGATACAGGAAATTTTAATTTTTTTTTATCTTTTCAAGATAATTTTGATATATTAATATTAAAAATAATAATAAAATATTATTTTAATATATTTTTAAATAAAAAATACTTTAAAAAACAACCATTATTACACTCTAAAAAAAAAACTCTTTAATATCTCATAGTTTACACTAATTATTATTTTTGTTAGCTTCTTTTTATCTAAACCTACATTTTACACTTAATTATATCAAAATTAAAATAATATGTTTTTTTTAAAAAAACTACGACAACAAGATGAATTTAGTACCTAATGGCAATTATGATTTTACAGGGGTAAATTATTCATGGCAGTCCAGAATCACGCCTTGTTTTGGGGCCTAATAAGTCTGGTTAATAAAAAAAGAGAGCCTAATTAGTCAACTTAAGACCATATTATCTTTTATTCCACGCGAGTCATTAGGTTAGTTTGCATCCATCTCTCCTTTTACTGGGTAGGAGAATCATTGTTTTTGTGTTCACAACTCACTGTGAAGTTGATGAAATGACAAGCAAGAAATCATCAAATATAAAAATTCACCTGATTCATAAAATTATTTTTTAAAATAATTTTAACTTGAAAATTCTTTAAAAATATTTATTATTTTTAAAAAAATATTTTTGACATTAACATATTAAAACGATATAAAAACATCAAAAAATTAATTAATTTAAAGTAAAAAAGTAAAAAATTAATTTTTTTAAAAAATATTTTTAAAATACAGAAGCAAACGAAAAGATTTAATAGACAAACAGTTATAGAACTTGAATTATGAAAGAAAATCGTGTAAAGATCATGATTTCAAGAAACTAGTTTGAAAAAACAGCAAGATATATTCTGAAGTGATGGTGTAGTACTGTTTTACTAGCAGCATGGTGAACACATGCAAGTAATCTTTCCGATACGTAAATCAACTATACGAAGAGAGACGAGTGGATTAAGACTTGATTAATTAATGTTGAAACTTCTTTCCGACAGGTTTGCACTTGAGTACCACGTTTAATTAACCATTAACGTTTGCTGGCATTACCGCTTTAATTTATTTTAATCATGATAATTCCAGGCTTCTCAGATAAGTCAGTGGTGGGGTTCAATGGCAGTTTTGTAATTGTGCATGTCTCCTCCTACGGTGGGCCCTCCGTATTTCCCGCTGATTATTGTGGCCGTACAGTTCTTCTTCCTTTTCTTTTTGCTTTTTTGTTTTTTTTTTTAGTTTGCTGTGGTGAGTTGTATTGTATCTCATATGCCCCTCTACGTTTGTCCCGTTTGATTTTGATTCTCAGGTGGGCCCATTTCTTGGTTGATGTAATAAAAATTGAGTTGTTTTGATTAAGGTAATTTATAAATGTTGTTCAGCAGTGTTGAGAATATTTTAATGTTTTTTTAGTTTTGAATTATTGTTTTTATATTTTTTATTGTTTTGATGTGCTGATATTAAAAATAAATTTAAAAAAATATAAATAAATAATTTTAATATATTTTTAATAGAAAAACACTTTAAAAAACAATATCTACTACACTCTCATACATGCCCTTGTTAATTAAGTTAATTATAATTTAGTGCTAGTAGTTTATTATATATTGTTCGTGCTATGTCGCAAGTTATACCAATTTTTTTAATATGAAAAAAATATTTATATATTGTTAATGTATTTTTTATATGTATAAAAATAATTATATAGAGATTGACCTAAGATGATCTCGTCTATTTAATAGTTTCAAAAATAATGTGACAACCAATAAAAATATAATTTGACTTAAAAAAATTAGGACAACATTATTTTTTAAGAACTAAAACAACAATATATTTGATTGATTCGGATCAACCTGAGTTAACTTGTCAAATTTATTTTTCAGGTATAGGACCTTAATAACCCTATATAAAACAATTTTTTCTTTACTAAACTCAATTCTCAATCAAATTAATATTAAATGATAAAATTAAAACAAAATTCAACTAAAAAAAATCGAGTCAACTCGAGTTAATTGTCAGACAAGTATTATGAGATCAAGATAATCCGGTATAAAAAAAATAAAAAAACCATGAAACGTAATTTTTAATCAATCTAATGTTAAAGGGAGATTAAAAAAAAAGATATAAAAAACCACTCGGGTTAACCTGAGTCAACCAGACAAACTTATAACTCAGATCATGCAACCAAAATAATCTCATAGAAAGCAAACAAAAATAAATAAAGTATCAAGTCTAATTCTCAATCAATCTAATATTGTATGATGAAATTCAAAAATATTCAACTAAAAAAAAGATAAAAACCTCGAGTCAACCAGTTTAACCCGTGGCCTGGGTCATAAGACACGATAACCCCCAAAAAAGCCAAAAATAAAAATATGAATTCTAATTCCCAACCAACCCAGTTTGTAAGGATTAAATTAAAAATAATATTAAAAAAAATTTAAAAATGACTCGAGTCAACCTCAGTTAACCTGCAAAATTCAGGTCAAAAGATCGAAATAACTTTATAGATAATGAATAAAAAAGATTATAAATTATGACACTCAATTAGCCAAAAATGTTGAAGGATGGAATTGAAAAAAATAAAAATAAAAAATGGACAAAAAAAATCCGAGTCATCTGGACTAACTCATAAAACTTGTGACCCGAGTCATGAGACCAAAATAACTCCACATAAAACAAATCAACGAAACTTATAAATTTTGACTACCAATCAATTCATAGTTAAATGATGAAATTAAAAATAAAAATAAAACTGTATAAAAAAATAACTCAAGCTAACACGTCTAACCCACAAAACTTGCAACGTAGATCGTGAGACTGAGATGAATCCATCAAAAGCAAATAAAAAAATATAAAATTTGATTATCAATCAACTCAATTTTGAAGGATAAAATAAAAAATTATCATAAAATAGATAAAAATGACTTGAGTCAACACGATTAACCTGCAAAACTCGCAGCTCGGATCATGGGACCAAGATAACTCTATAGAAAATAAATTGAAATCAACTATGGAGCCTTATACCCAATAAACCCCATATTAAAAAATGAAATTAAAAAAATTACAAAATTCCTCTCAAATTTTGAATACCAAAATGAAAAGTGCTTAAGCCAAGCTGTTTTAATTTATGTTAGTAAAAAACTAATTAATTCCCCTAGTAAAAAATAATGAGATTTAAATTTAGCTTCAGTTAACCATATTTGATTCAATAATATTTTTTAAATATATAATTTTAAAATCTATAAAAACTAATTATTTAATTTTACTAAATCACAAGGATCAAGTTATAATTAACTTTTAATGACTTTTCAAGACATCATAGAATATATATATATATATATATATATATATATATATATATATATATATATATATATATTTTTGTAAGAAGAAATTAACCATTTTTACAACTCAAAACATCCGTTTTGCCCCTCATGTTTGTGATAGATAGCCGGCTTACTCCTTTCAAAGCTGATTTGATTGACAATGAAATTGATAAATTCTGAATTGATATCCTAAATAGACATTTAGAAAAAGACTAAAATAGTTTCTTTTAAAACTTTAATTATTTTTTCCTCGAAAAACATTCCATCTTCATGTACTCATACTGTTCACCAACATTCATGCTGGTTGACCAATGGATTCTCACGTGAAGATTCAAGAGCTGATTTATTTTTTTGAAAAAACTCAATTCGATCCTTATATTTCTAAAAAATGCAACCTGGTCCCTTTTTATTTAGGTAATTTATACAAGTTACTGATCGTAACAAAAGCAACCAATATCCTGTCGATTCCGGTGTCGAGTGACCAAATTCGAAATACATGAGGTGGGGTGACCATTTGCTGAAGCAACAGAAGGGGAAAAGAAGAAGAAGATTTGATGCCCAAGTCTAGAAGATGCCCTTATCTAGCTTTAAGGACATTAATGCTTGGCTTGTACCAGCGTCAGAGTTCATGGAAAAAGACGATCATAATGTGTAAATGATGAACTGGATTCAGAGATATGGTTTTTGTCTGGTTATGGCTGAGCTACTAGTAGCCTTTTAGTCTGTTTGTGAAGTTGTTTTTTTTGTTTGTAAATAAGATGATCTATAAAGATAATCTTGTTCTTGTTTCCAAATGGAAGGATATTGTATTCCAAAATAAAGAATTTTTGTTCATGACTATTTACTTTTTTTGGCATAAAGGGGGGGAAAACAACTAATCACGCAAGAAAATGACTTCAATTTTATCTGCTTCAAGCAAAAGGATGAATGCCTGGAGAAGAAAGATCACAAATTCCCTTGCGATGAGAGTGCATGAGCTGAACTCGATCAATACCTGCAACTAGAGACATGATGTTGAATAGGAGAAAAAGTGAAGGTGCCAGGTGTTTGAAGTAGTCTATAAACAACTAATTGCCTCCATAGAATCAGATTCAATACTATGGATAATCGTAATTTTTACGCAACTTATTAGCTTAGCTCGAGAGGTTCCTAAATAGATGGATCAAAGATAGGACGATAACATGTATAAATTTAATAAAATTTCAAGTTTAGATGATATGAATTTGATTTTATTTTTAAATTCAATACCCTTGAACTCAGTTTCATACGGAGCCTAAACGCTTGCAAGATGTCAAATCCAACTCTCTTGGGTTTGATTACTTGTCAAACTCGAGCGTATGTTGGTCTGATAAGATATGAGACTCAAATTTCTCGAGCTCGATTACAAACTGAACTCAAGGACACGCGAGTCTGACAAAATATCAAACCCAACTCTCTTATGCTTGACTACATGTTGAGCCTAAGCACATTTGAGTCTGGAAAAATATCAGACCCAATATTTTTAGATTTAGAATCATTCAATTCAAACATATATTCAATGGTCTTTATTGGTCTAATGTTGGGTCACAAGGTTATTTTTAAAACCTTTATAAAAGCTTAGGATAATCATTTTCATACACCTTTATATATATAAAAGTTCTCTAAAAGTCGATTATATTTCAATCGATATTAATACCATGTTAGAGTTATTCTCATTAATATTAATATAGTGTAATAAGATATTTTTATTAGTATTAATGTTGTTGTAAGGGGCCTTTTCCCTACTAAGATATTTAAGAGTAAAAGATTTTTGGTTATTTAAAAAAAACAACAAGGTTTAAAGTATAAGAATTATAACTACTCAGATAAATAATTCATGATTTTCATTCATCTATTATATATTATCAAAGCATTTATGGTGTAAAAGCTAAGAGCAAATATTCTTTTTAGAGTGTAATGCTTTTCTTTTTATTTATTATTTTTTTTTCCAGTAAAGTTATTAATTTAATCATTAAATATTCTTAACCTCACAAAAAAAAGACACTGATTCGGAGAAATTGAGATTTCTACCACTAATCCCCTGCTTTTCTGGTCCCTAGAAATGAAATACTGATGTTAACATGTATTAGTTCCTGGAATATCATCGCAATCTCTAAACAATCGTTTGCAAGAGAGAGGACCTTGTCAAATTGCCTAAAGCTCTACTGACATTGTAGTAGTAGTTTCAACGAAAGAACAACCGCATAACCGTGGTTACCACTTCAACTTCCATCAATACTAACTTCAATCACCCATAAGGAGGCTGCTGCCATTGGACTGCTTTTCTTGTCGAGCACCAAAAGTATTATCATAAGAAGTACCGAGGCAGCTTTTACAATCACTTACTAAAAATCAATCTGTCGAACCCGAGAAGGAAGTGGCAAGAACTCACCTCTAATCACCTCACCGTCCCGGGATGTCCGAGTAATGTCAAACACATTCCAGTCAGCAGCATGAATTACATGCATCTAGACACAGCTGGGACTGTTGTATCGGTTTCTTTTCCAGACTGCAAGCCAAAGAAAGAACTTGTGCTTATGGGCAATCCGACGATTCCAAAGCCAAGGCCAATTATCATTGAAGTTCGAACTTAATGAGAAATAAAATTTAATCTCATAACTTTGATGGGAAAAGAATGACCTTTTCAATTTTGTATTACAATAGTAAATAAATAAATAAATAAAGGAAAACTGAGGAGAGAATAATTTTTCCCTCTATTGAATAAAAATCATTGGCATTTCTCTTGGAAATCCTCCTTACTTTTTTTTTCCCTGAAAATCCCAGTCATTGAATCAATTTACTTCAGAGATCTAATGGCACAATTTTTCAAAATATTCATGGAGGAATGGTCTAGAAAAAGGTTAAATAGAAAAGAAAAATAGAGGGACTAAATTTTTTTCATGGGCCGAGGCCCACCCGTACCCATCTACCCCAAAACCGAGAGAAATGAAGCACCAAGCGACAACAGCACCGAGTCCATTTCACTTTCACCTCCCAAGATAAAAAACAGATTCCCCATTACTACCACCCTTTTCAGGCTGGCCTCGTGGCGTCCAGCTCCCTCTCTGTCCCATTCAAATCCACTTGCTGATTGTCAAAATCCTAAAAACCCAAAATTGAGTCTTAACCCACAATTAACTCCTCAAAATAAACGGAACCCATATCTTCTTTTCTGGGTTTCATTGCTGTGCTACTCCGCTGTGTAGTCCAGTCATTTCTGCTACCTCTGTATTGTCACAGGTCAATTTAATGTTTCTTTTCATGGCTTTTTTCTTGGAAACTTTGAATGTGAATGTGAATAGTTAATGTTATGCTTTGTTCTGATATATTGGGGCTGGTTTGTTTTGTTTCTTGCTTTTGTTGTTGTAGTTGTAATAGAAAGCGTCTCCAATGGCCAAGAACAATAAGTCAGGACCAAGAAAACCAGGAAAATTAAGTGTTTATCTTTATATTCCCAATATTATTGGTGGGTTTTTCTTCTATTCAACATTCGTTTGTTGTTTTTGTTTATGCTATGATGTTTTGCTTTATGGGTTTTCTTTCCAATGCAGGCTATACAAGAGTGTTCATGAATTGCTATGCATTTGCTATCTGTTTTTCTAACAAATGGCTATTTTGCGCTCTTTATTTTATCAGGTGAGGAATTTTTGTTCTTGAAGAGTTCTTTTAGTTTTGAGTTGTGATTTAATTTATATTCATAATGTGATCGGAGGGTCTTTCTTCTTTTCTCAATGCGTGAAAGAAATGGGAGTATGATTTGATTTGTGTTTTGTAATTTCAGCTTTGTTTGTGATGGTGTTGATGGTTGGTGTGCTCGCAAATTCAATCAAGGTATGGTCCTTTTCTTTCCTGGTCTTCTTATTCCTGAGTTCTTGAAATTATAGTGGTCTGTGATTCAACGATGAATAGTTATTACATATGTTGAATCTGCATGGCATAACAATTTTTGATTGAGTCTGGGACTAAATAGTTTGAATAATATTTGATTAAAAGGGTTGTTGTGTCTGATTATTTGTTGAGGGCGATTGTGTTTTACTTTGTCACCTCGAGTTTGAATTGGATAGAATGTCCATGGATATATGAAGCTAAATGGAACTCAGCTACAACTAGAATCCAAGTTCTTATCAATTTGAAATATTGTGAATAGCACTGCTGCTTATGTTGATACAACTTGAAGCATTCAATAAAACAGGCTAATGATAATGTATAAAAAATGCCATTCCATGCTTCCGACATTTTGTTTCATTGTAAGGGTTTGCACCGTTTCTACAGTTTCACATGCTTATAAATAAATGCTTGATGTGGAATATCTGATTCATCTTTTCTGTTGTTCAGTTTCAACTTTTGGAGCTGTTTTGGACATGGTAACAGACAGGTATTTTCTTTTTCATATCAGATACACACCAAATTTGAATTTTTCTTGCTCCTTTTCAGTTCATTTTGGATCCTACACATGTCTGCGTGACTAATTTTATCAACTTGTGCTTTATCCAGGATTAGCACAGCTTGCCTACTAGTAATTCTTTCCCAAGTATACAGGCAAGGTTTTTCTACTTGTTTCATGTTCATTGCAGTTGAAGAACTTGTACTAATTATATCTGAGACTTTTGGTTGAATTTTATGCAGGCCTGGCATGGTTTTTCTGTCATTGCTTGCCCTCGACATTGCTAGCCACTGGCTGCAGATGTACAGGTATCTTTCTTTCTTTACATAACGTGACCGACATAAATATAATCTTGTTGAATAAACATTCACGTGTAATCCACTTCATTGGATCTTTAATACATCAATTTGCAGCACTTTCTTGCTAGGCAAAGTTAGCCATAAAGATGTGAAAGACAGCACAAATTGGCTCTTCAAGGCTTACTATGGAAATCGTATGTTTATGGCTTATTGTTGTGTAGCATGTGAGGTAATGATGACTTAGGTCTGCCATTTTACCTAGTCAAATTTTCTATAATGTAATGGTTAGCAGTGTTCTCTTGATCCGACTGTTAATCCTGCAGGTTCTTTATATTACTCTGTTTCTTCTTGCTAAAAATGACGCCGAAAAGTTGATGGATGTAAGTCATTATTTTACAATTCTACTTTTCATCCATTTTAAACAAGGAATTTTTCTTGTTTATCTTGGTTTCTGATTCTCTTCTCCATTCAGGTTTTAAAGGCTTCTATAACAGAGGGTTCACCCATCTCTGTCCTAGTTGGTTTAAGTTTGTTCGGATGGGCAATCAAACAACTTGTGAATGTGATTCAGGTACCAACTAATACCTCAATTATTTTGATAGGAACTAGTGGTCAATCTTTGAAAATGAAGAAAATAGTGGATGTTAAAATTTCTATTCATTTATTTATTTTGATATATTAGTTTTTGAGACTCCTGAAATTGCATATACTGCTTTCACTTTGTGTGGAAAACGGGATTGGTGCCTTGTTCAGATTCTAAGCTAAATCTTTGAGTATTTTGTTAATTTTAATTTGTGTTTTGGTAGAAAAATAATGTTGTATGGTAAAATCATAACATTTCATTAGCAATGATGTGGTTCGTTCTGTTAGACTATTGATTCTTCTTTAAAGATGACCATAGCGCAGTTCAAATAGTACTAGATTTGAAATGGTTGCATATAGTTTGTGGCAGTCAAAGGTTTGTTTCAGTTAAATTTTGGCTCTTACTCAATCCAATGTGCCAAGTACAGTAAACAATTGATTAGTACGGATTTAAGAGAGCTTATTACACTCGCCTTTTAAGTGTTTTGATATGTTCTGGGTTTTTCTGCCATTCTTTTGATGATTTCAGATGAAAACTGCTGCTGATATTTGCGTGCTTCATGATATCAACAAAAAGGTGAGGCCGTGATGATTTTTATTCAGCTTGGATAATTCCAGTGCCTTTACCGCATCAGACTTGATATCGTACAGTTTGGTAGTCTTCAGCTCTAGTGTTGAATCTTGAAAGTGACAAATGAAAGTGCTGGATTTCAATTGTTGTCAATGTGAAAAGGATCGCACTTGTATAACAGGCCGTGAATTTGAAACAGCTTGATATCGATGACATGACAATGAGATTTTTCTACCATGCTGCGTAGTGTAAACTAGACGCTTGATAGGCGTTTTGCCGCTGGAGAGGTATTTTTTTCCAATAAAAAAAGTTGTATACATACTCTATTACTCTTTTTAACATGTTTTTGTTTTTGTAGTTAAAAAATTTTTAAAGTAAAAATTACAAAGTTTTTATATATATATATATATAATAAAATAAATTCAAAACTATGTGTTAATAAATTAAAAAATATTATAAATGATTACTAAACATAAAATTAGAAAAATTAAGAGGCAAATATAGATTAAGATATTTAGTCTCGTAAGATAGGATATTTATCCGGTTGTGTTTGTTAAATTTATTTATTAAAATATTTTTTTTTCAATCCAAACACCAATAATAAAAAAAGATACAAAAATTAGATATAAAAATTAAATTGATTGAATCAAATTAAAGAAAAAACTACTATAAAAGGTTGCATATTATAAATATTATTTAAAATAAAAAAATTCAAAATATTTTTTTTATCTATATGAAAGAAATTTTTTTTATAGATGAAAAATCTTTTCAAAATTTAATTGCATAATCATAAATAACTATCATTTAAAAGAGGCTCTCTAAATAAAATAAAAAAGAGAAGGATATTGATATAAATATAAATATTTTTTTTGAAAAACAAAACATAAAAGAAAAACATTAACTTAAAATAATAATATAGAAAAAACGACTTGGTATTGCTAGGTCTAGTCAATTTCGTTAGAGCCTGCGAATGCGTTCTTACTTGTTTTTGCATGTTAGGTGGATTCCACTTTAAATTTTTAATTGTTTTTGCGGAATATTGCGATTTAAGTTTTTCTTTTTACTCAAAATCTGTCTTTAATCTATTTTGACCTAATATATATATAAAACATCTTAAAAATCATGATAAATCTATCAATGGCATCAAAAGAACCAAAAACTCATCCTAAAAATCAAAATTAACTTGAAATGCAAAAATATTAAGGTACTGAATATGTATAATTTTTAAAATATAAGGACTAAATTAACTTTTTGTGTGAGCTTTGAAATCATCACCAACTTATGGCATGTTTTCTATTTTGGCCCCTTATTTTTCAATTTTAATCTTAGTCACCAAATTCAACTCAATTTCCCTTGAATTTGGCCTAGAAATGATGTACTCGCATTAAAAAAAAAGTGTGAGCAACAAATTGATGAAAAAGAAAATTTATGAACAATGAATCCACAATAAAATATAAAAAGACGTACAATGTAAAAATTTGATATTTACTGCAATGGTTCAGATCAGATGTTTTTGAACTTCCTTGGAGGTTGTCTGTTCATTTCTTGAAAAATAGTTAAAAGATAGCTTTGTCCTCGGTTTCAAAAAAATTAAAACATGTGTCCATGGATGTTTTGATATTTTAACATTGATTTTTATGTTAATTTCATGACAACCAATGGTGATGTGGTCTTTTAATGCCAATTAATTAATTAAAAAAACCAAAAAGTTAGGGTGTGTATTCTTTTTGTGCTAGTGCTTGTCATTTTTGTGGCGAATGTGGAGCTTTTTGAAGGTGATTTATCATTAATGAGTTTTTTTTTTTATCCTGAAAAATACAGATTAATTCTCTTTGTTATTAATATTTTAACTTCAATCCTTAATCCTTTTATTTCTAATTTTTATCATTGATCCTTTTATTAAAATTTTATTTCTTTTAAATTTAATCTTTCAATTCTAATTTATCATATATATATATATATATATATATTTAATTTGGTCATTTTTCTTTTAATTTTTAAATTTTTTCCTAGGCTATTTTGTAAAAGTTTTGATAGTTTTTAATTTTATCTTTCCATCCAAGTTTATATGGTATTATTTTTTCTAATTTAGTTCTTATTCTTTTGATTTTTTTTTCATTTTGTTAAATTTATTTTCCTTTACAATTTAACTCTCCAATAAAAACTTTGTTCTTGCACTCTATTTTATCTTTTATTTCAATTTTCACCATCATTGTTTTAATTTCTATTTTTTATTTTAGATCCTTTTGTGTAATTAATTTTTTTCTCTTGATTTTGTCTTTTTTTTTTTTTTGGGGGGGGGGGTGGTGTGATAGGGGGTGGGCTTTGAGGTTTTATCATGTATGGTTTTTCTAGTCTAATGATCCAGATCACGTATTTGAAAAGTTAATGCGGGTTAACGTTTTTTTTCTTTTTTTGCTTATTTTCTTTTAAGATTTCATCGTTTAACATTATTTTTTTATTAAAAAAATAGTTTTTTGGTTTTCTTTAATTTTTTTTTATGGGTTATCCCGATCTCATAACATGTGTCACATGTTTTGTGGGTTAACCACGATTGAATCGCCTTTGTTACCATGATTACATGTTTATCAAGTTAACTCGGTTTGACTTGAGCCAACTTTTTTTTTTCTCTTTTTTTATCCAATAACATACTTCCAATTTTTTTTCTTTAAAAATATCATGGTCTTTTTTTTTTTAAAGTGTATGCTTACTATCATTGCAAAAATTTTTATTCTCTAATTAAAATGAAACCACCTTATTAAACTTGGTGTGAGTTGGATTGCATGTGCATCATATAACATGTGCCGCAACTAGTTTTTATTTTAAAATAGTGTTTGAAAACATGGTTGAAACCATGTTTTTTAAAAATTAAAAATTTTTTTTATTTAAAATTATTTTTTTAATGTGCTGATATTAAAAATATTTTTTAAAATATTTTTTTAATATATTTTCAAACAAAAATAAAACATTTTAAACTATAATCGCAACTGCATTGCTAAACAATCCCGAAATACATTTGCCCCGGCCGCCACTGCATTACTAAACAATCCCGAAATACATTTGCCCGGGAATGGACATGGTATGGCTGGCTATGGCTGCAGATGTATACCCTGGGGAAGAGGGAAAGGACCAAACGAATACTACTCGAATGGTGTGCTGCCTACACAAGTCCGGCAACTTTCTTGAAAGATCAACTTCTTTGAGAATATATTTTATAAGGGGGGGCTCAATTGGGGAACCGAGTAGAAATGGCAATGCAGAAATCAAATCAAGCACCAAAACAATGATTAATAGATTGAATTCTACCATAAATAAATTATAAATACTTCTCAAAGACACAAGTCTTTTCCTTGCATGCTGAAGAATACACAAACTTGCAAGTTTAATAAGAGAAAAAAAGATGATTCTAAATAAATTAAAATTCCTCTCTAATTATCTTTCTCTAACACTAAAACAGGTAGCTTGCAACCAGGAAGATCAATATAAACTGAATCCGAAGAACTGGCTAATGATAAGGCCGAGGCCGAGGGAAATTGCTACAAGGGAAGAAGCCCATGTCAGTTTCTCTGTTATTCTGGGTATTCGGTCTTTTAATGCTTCACTACATGACCCTATAAACACCGTGTAACTACCCATTGCAACCACAGTTCCAAACAAGAACATGATTAGAAATGCAGCTCCGGCCAAACGAGAAGGCAATGCCAGTGCAGGCAACACCATCATCAATGCATCTGGCTGTAGCCCATGGACAATACCGGTAGCAAAAGTAGCAAAACCGACCCTTTTCTTCTTCCCTACCGTTGGGGTTTCTAGTGCTTCATAGACACTAACATCACGCTCACCATTTTCTAAGGCAACACATGGAGTTGGGACTTCCGAGGCCTCCCTAATACCCATAGCACCAATAACAAGTAGAGTTATACCGACCACTCTTGTGCCCCATGTTCTGATAACTTCAATGTGGAGTCGGTCCTTTAAGAGTAGAAAGAGCAAGCCAAATATGACCTGACCTGCATCGTGCCCACAACCCCAAAGAGCTCCAACAGCAGCGCTTTCCATCCGGGATCGACCGATTGAGAGTGGAGCCAAAGCAGCAAGGTGGTCAGGCCCTGACAATGTGTGTAAGCAACCAGCAAAGAAACCAGCCCAACCACTGTTCAGTAGTTCAGTTTGCATAAGTTTTGCCCCTGCAGCAGCAGCCCCCCCGGTCTTGGCAGCAGTTTGGAAAGTTGCAAACGCTGGAAAAGCGAAAACTGGGTGGATTAAGAACATAATAATACCAGAAACTACCGCAAATATCCCAAGAGTAGCTGCCTGCAGCATTTTGAGAATACAGCAGATTTAGCAATTTTGACAAGATAAAGATGGAATTTTAAGAACATAATCTGGCAGTTCAATAAAAAAATCCAGCAAAACAGTAGGCATGTTCAAATTCTAAATTCACACAGAGGAGTCTGAAATTCCTTTCAAGTGGAACTGAAAGGTCCTAAATGCAGGAAATAAAGAGACTGTAGCAAAATTGGTACTGTTTCTGCAGGGATGGAAAGAAAAGGTAACTTGTTTCTAGGCCCTAATAATTGTCACAAGTGCCATGACAATATCAACAAATAGTTCATTTTGCTCAACAAGAAGAAAAACGTTCAAGTCACTAATTACCAAGGAAGATGCAAACTCAACTGTTGGGATCACAAGGCATAAAATACCCAAACCTACTCAATTTTAAACAAAAAGAAATCTAGAAGTGCTTCTAGCCATTGCCTTGTATGGAAAAATTAAGACACAATTTCTACAGCAATAATTTTTTTGGTCTCAAAAGAACAATCAAATACAAGTAATGACAAATCTACAAGTTATGGAGGTCTATATTCAGGTAACTTAGATCCTTCAGCATTTAGATAATTAAACTTCCACAGCATGCAAATCACATTTTAATCTTGACACATCACACGGGGCTACCTCCAAGCTAAAAGAACCAAAATCAAGCAAAAAGAACCAAAATAAAACTTCTCTTGGAACAACTACAGATATGAAAAAAGAGTGATATGATCAAAATGCATCTCTGTTGAATGACAAATCATAAGGTAACAGAATATTTGGAGGCTTACAAATTACCAATCAGAATCGAGTCCTTTCAATTTGAGTTTAGTTTTTCACCCAAAAAATGTAAACAATGAATTACTTGGAACTAATCCAACTTGACTTGAGCTTCTACAATAATTGGAACTAAACTAGTGTTTGCAATGCAGTGCATTTCTACCTGCATCACCTAAGACACCAAATTCACAAGAGAATTTAAGAATTTCGATGATTAAACATAACTTAAACAGCATTTTGATGCCACCTTAAAATGAAAGCATTATAAACTACACACTGAAATCCCAAGGAAATTATTTTCAAGAACACAAGCCATGCTACACGCCCATGATTCCAGTTTCATATCAAACACATACATTTATTTAATTTTCAGTAATTCCCCTTCCCCTTCAACTACTTTACATAGATAGCTTATTACTCCAAATTTTACACTTCATGCCACCATCCCATAAACCTCAACCCTAGTAGATACTTCATACTAGTCCATCATCATCAAAAATCCATAAAAGGACCTCTTTTTACTCAAGTTATTCAACTATGATCTCTCATGGGAATTCATTCAAGGATAATATAAACTCCACTCCTTTCAATGGAACAAGCATTCCATCATAACAAGCATTGTTATATATCAGCACAATGGAACATATGAACGTGGTAATTGCATATTTAGTTAGACTCCACTCCTTTCAATATGAGCTTATTTTTCAGAAGACAATGTAATCAGGCATCACGACTTAAGTTTTCTATAATAATTGTAACTAAAGCAAACTCTATCGTGCAGTGGAATTCTACTGCATCAATGGCAACTTCAAATACACGAGTCAAGGGATTTGCACATTTCAGTGTCTAGAACAGAACTCACAACACAACGCTGCCTTAAGAACAAAAGCATAATAAATTACATATTCAAATCCCATTGTGGTCATGTTGAAGCATTCACACCATGCTTCTCACCAACGTTTCCAATTTCTTCTAAAACGAGCCAAAAACATTCATTTTTCAGCAATTCCCCTCTCCTTCCCCTTCTTTATTTTACAAACACGGTCCAATTGAAACCAAATATTTCACCCCTGTACTTCCGTTCCACAATCCTCAAATCTAGAAGGAATTAGTCCATCATCTAAAAATCCACAAAAAAGATCACTATTTCACAATATCATGGCCTGAATTGTTCAATTATGACTTCTCATGGAATTCATTCTAGTGATATTTAAAACCTTCCCATCACAACCAACCATCTAAGTATCAATATAATTTCCCTTGCATTGAACATCCTAGTATATACTAGCCCATCATCACTACAAATCTACAAAAAAGACCAATCTTCTTACCACAACACCGCCTCAAATAATTACATTATGGTTTCTAATGTGAACTTATTCAAGTGTAACGTAAGCTAGCCATATGTAAAGCCTTCCTATCATAATAAACGTAGCTAACTATAGACAAAACTCTCTGTTCAACTAAAAATACCAGCAGGCATTAGTCCATCACCTCTAAAACATAAGAATCCTTGAAAAGACCAGTCTTTGTACAGTACCATTGCCTCGTAAAAATCAATTATGATTTGTGTTGGCAGTTCATTCAACGACACCACAAACTTATGATATCTAAAGTCTCATGATCATAACAAACATAGTAAATCAACCAACTGTCCAATTAAGTTGCAACATTGCACACAAATTAATTCTGCACTGCATAAAAAACAGAACTTTAGCCAAACAACCACACAAACTCAATACCTTAGACTTCACAGAAACTTTACCAACGATCTGTTTGACAAGGTTGGAATTTGGCGTCGACCCAGTTGAAGAATCAACCTGAAGAGGTGGGGTTGATGGATTCTCATATTTGCAAGAGACCGAGTTGACTCTCCTGAACCCAGGCCTTGTCAACGAGGGAAAACCAAGTTTTGGTGACTCAAGTTTGCTGAGTCTAGGGAGCAAAGTAGTGGGCCTTTTGAGGTGGGTTTTTAAGGGAGTAGAAGGAGGAGAATACAGAAGCCTCTCCATGACTTCTCTCTGTGTGCGGAGAGGTAAATATTTTGCAGAGAGAAGGAGAGAGTACGGGGTTTGGCGAGGATAAAGTTATGGCTGACAGAGTTTAACTTTAACTGAAAATTGAAATTTTGTGATTTTACATGGAAAACATGTTTTATTGCTAAACATACGGCAAACCCTGAATTTAAATTGCCATGCAGCTCAAATCTTACCGATTTATCAGTACAATCTTCCCAATACAGGGAAGTGGGTTATATGCTTCCAACTATGACAAAATTTTAAATCTTAACCCTATTGTTTTGTTTTTTCTTTGTTGGCTAAAATTAAATTTCTACCATATATACAACAAATCTCTTTGTACACTTAAAGCTCAAAAACCCAAATTTCTTGTTTCATTAAAAAAAAAAAAACAAATTTTGTCCCCATTGCAGTACACTACTCAATATTTATTTGGAAAAAAAATACTGTAATTTCACTTACAAAAATGCTACGCTTGACCATGCATTTTGATCTGGTTTAAGAAAACCTTGACTTAGTTCAATTTTATTCGAGTTCTTTCATTATACAAGAAAAATCACATGGTATCTCATATTTTTTCTGTTCTTAAACACGAAAGAGAAAAAAAGGATAATGTTTAAAAAATGAGAAATTGTCCTCTGAGACAAGTGATATTGTGTCTTGGAGACAAGTCAGATCGTGGTTTACTCAATAATTCAACTCCGAGAATACAAGTCCACCACCGATGATATCATAACTGACCAGTCTTACAAGTAAAACAGTGGGGTTTGAGCAGGCTATGGGAACCATGCACGTTCAGAGTGAGATACGTTTTAGGTGAAGATCTTTTCCCTTTTGGAACATAGTAGGTGAAGTTGGGGGCCATGACAAATAAGACTTGGCTTTTTTTCTTCGTTTTTTCAATAGTTTGGTGGTATTTTCGGCTAGCTCGTGGCAAATGTCCGTTCCACCCATTCTTAGGAATTGAACCATGGTTAGTGGATAAGTAAGGTTATCTCTGAATTCTAATCAGTTGTTCTAAGTGTGTGGAGTCCACAATTGAGCACATCAAAGTTCAAATACAGACAGGCTCATGCTGGCACATAGGCTCCTCGCTTTGGCATGCGCTCGGCACACGCAAAACACAGTGCCAATCAGTAATTTAGTTGAGCCACCGTTCCACAATGGATTTTGCCATATTTGGCGAGTGCTGCAGGGATGGTCCTTTAAATCTGATGCATTTGATCCAGTGCTCGCATTTTGTTCACATCGGAGAAGAAAAAAGGATAGAATTCAATTTCTTTGGCTCGGTTGTAGTGAAAAAAAAGTTGGGGTGCTTCGTAAAAGAAACGCCCAGTACTTGGAATCATAGGAAATTTTTTTTTTATCAAAAAGTTAGTCGATTTTTTTTTTCATGTTTTGCAGTGGACGGAGTCCAAACGGAAGCACGCATTAATTTTTTTAAAAGCAAAAATTTAGCGTGAATATTTAGACCGGCTTGCGCGTACCTCGATTAATTTTATAGATTTTAAAGTTAATAACCATGTAAACCTGCAGTGACCACTATATGAGCAATCATAGGACTCAAATCTAATATCATAAAAAAAACAAATTTTTTAATTTCAAACTCTTACCCCTTAGCACTGACACCATCCTAGACGGTTTCTAAAAGCAATTCTTAGTTCTTACAATACGTTGTTGATCAAAGCAATTTGATGACAAGTAATTGGTTTACCATTTATTTTCATGATTGATAAATGGAACTTATGGTTCCCTTTGACTGCTGCATCAATCCACGAATAGGGCTAGCCACGGCCCTTTACTGTTGCTACACAAAAGTGGTATGTATATGGTGGCTCAAGTCTGAATTGATTAAGCCTGGTCCAACTGAGGCTCGAGCCATTCCATGATCCAGGCTAATCTAGATGGGATTGATTTCTGGTTTTCTGGTCGTATCTCCAAAATTATTTTCGTAGTAGTTAGCCAATGAAAGGTTTACTCTTGCCATGGCTTGTAGAGAATTCTCCACAAGGACCCTATCAGATGACCTCTAAGCTAGCATTGTCCAAACAACTTGGGTTATTTCCGTCATTTACTAAAAGTGATAAAAGCAACCTTATGTGTCAAACTTGCACAAGAGCCATCTCACCATTATCTTTATACCAAATGGAAGGTCCAAAAATTCCGAGCCACGATGACTCAACACAGCACCACCACAAAACACCCTGTATGGCTCTATCCTAATAGACCACACCCAATCACGAACCAACCTACCATATCATCTTGCACCCCATTAACATATAGCAAATCAGAAGCTTCCAAAGTCAACAGCCAAAGCAAAAAACCTAACCTCATTGGACAAGACTTTGGATATAGTGTGTGCACCACCACATTATAGCAATTTTGTCTTACTAACTAGACTACCAGAAATTTAAAAAGGCCACTCACTTGTAATGCAATGTACTGTGCCCCTCACATTCTTTATTGAGCTCTGGTGCTTCTAGCTAGGTAGCTTCAATGGCAAAACCAATTTCAATTGAAGTCTACAATCCAAATGGCAAGCACAGGGTTGTTAGCACCAAATCAATGCCTGGAACTCGCTGGATCAATCTCTTGATTGAGCAAGACTGTCGTGTTGAGGTAATTTACTTGATGTCTGTAAAGGGCCATCTTTGTTTTTCAATTTCTTAAAACGATTTTTTGAATTTGACAGACTTTTGTTTTTGTTGGCTTTAATGTCTACTAGATATGCACCCAGAAGAAAACAATACTGTCTGTTGAGGATATTATTGCTCTAATTGGTGATAAGTGTGATGGTGTAATAGGCCAGGTAATTCATTAATTTCTTATGTGGGTTCATGTTGGAAATTGCTGTTTACATGTTTAAGAACTGTGGTTTTGTACTATTTTGTGATTCAGTTGACAGAAGATTGGGGGGAGACATTATTTGCAGCATTAAGCAGGGCAGGTGGAAAGGCATTTAGTAACATGGCTGTTGGTTACAATAATGTTGATGTAAATGCTGCTAACAAGCATGGTGTTGCTGTTGGAAATACTCCTGTAAGTTCAATATCTTTTATACATGTTTTGAGCAAGTCTGGAATTCCTGGGGGCAAGTGAATTGAGATTAACGGGTTGGTTATTTGGTTAGGGAGTGCTTACAGAGACAACTGCAGAGTTGGCAGCATCACTTTCTTTAGCTGCTGCTAGAAGAATTGTTGAAGCAGACCAGTTCATGAGGGCAGGCTTATACGATGGATGGCTTCCTCACCTGTATGACTCCAATCATCGCTTGTCTTAAGATGTGTGATTCCAAATGATTGTGTAAATGCAGTTGTATGACTATTTGATTTGGTCATGTTTTTTGTAGGTTTGTTGGAAACTTGCTCAAAGGACAAACTGTTGGTGTCATTGGAGCTGGTCGCATTGGATCCGCTTATGCCAGAATGATGGTAATCTCTTGATTCTGGGTATATCATATGTAATTCCTTTTAAAGACCTGGCTTGGAGTAGCTGAATTTCCGAGTCAACTGGATTGTTTAGTGGACTCACATATCAAGCTTAGCAAATCAATTTAATTAGAGTTGATACACATATATAAGCATTAATCTGCTGTTAAAGAGAACTTTGATGGCACGAGGCAGTCCACGCTAGTTCATAGCGCAATTTCATGTCGTAAAACATGCTGTGAATGAATGTTTAAGGATTTTTTTACTTTGCCAGAAATTATGGTTTTGAAATCGCAGACCACATGTTTAAATATACTCTTTCCTTCTTTATTACAGGTTGAAGGGTTCAAAATGAATCTTATTTACTATGATCTCTACCAATCCACACGCTTAGAGAAGTTTGTTACAGGCATGCTTCTGAGAATCTATCAAAATTATTTACTTTTCAATTCCTCTTTGTAGTCATAATAGTATGCTTTGTGATTGCAGCTTATGGTGAATTCCTAAAAGCTAACGGCGAGCAGCCAGTTACTTGGAAAAGAGCAGCCAGCATGGATGAGGTGCTTCGAGAGGCAGATGTGGTGGGAATCCTTTGCTGATAATTTGTGTCTTACAATGCTCTTAAGTTTGATTTGTCTATTCAAATAATATGGATTGCCATCGGTGTTCATTGTAGATAAGTCTTCACCCAATATTGGACAAAACCACTTACCATTTGATCAACAAGGAAAGCCTTGCAACAATGAAGAAGGTAACTATTTGAAGCAATGTTGTTTTAGACACCGAGAGTTATTTGAGAAGGCAAACCTTAGCACTGAGCAAATTACCATCTGCATCTGTAGGAAGCAATCCTTGTAAACTGCAGTAGGGGTCCAGTGGTTGATGAAGTAGCCCTTGTAGAGCATTTGAAACAAAATCCTATGTTTCGTGTTGGCCTTGATGTCTTTGAGGTAACTGAACTGAACTTCTCTGTCTCAATTTTTGTCGATGAAAGTGAAACCACCATTAAGTCATGCATGATTGTTCTTCAATTTTTTTATATCAGGACGAACCTTACATGAAGCCCGGGCTTGCTGACATGAAGAATGCTGTTGTTGTACCTCACATTGCTTCTGCTTCCAAGGTAAAACTGATAGATGCATGATTTGACCGAGGTCATTAAGGCTTTCCATGGCCAATCAGTGACATTAACAAATATTTCGCCTCGTTGGTTTTGTAGTGGACTCGTGAAGGAATGGCAACACTAGCAGCTCTGAATGTCCTGGTGCGTTGAAATTTAGAAAAAAATCAAACAAGTAGCTCGAGAGCCATTTTCAAGTTCATTTAGCTGATGTTTAATCCCTATGTTTTGGCTGCTCTCTGTATTGCAGGGAAAGATTAAAGGGTATCCAGTGTGGGGCGATCCGAATCGGGTAGCACCATTTTTGAATGAGAATGCTCCTCCTCCTGCTGCAAGTCCAAGTATTGTGAACGCAAAAGCCTTAGGTAATGCAAAGGACTTGGATAATTGTTTGCCAAGTGAATCTCCAGTCTCCACATTTGAGGCATCTCTTGACCTTGTTATCTTGCTTTTGCCACAGGTCTACCTGTTTCAAAGCTATAAATCATGGAAGGCTGATCATCATCTAGGGGCCTTGTGGTTTATAATGTGTGTGTTTCTGAATATCGGATCATGGTCTCTACTATGATTTTCTCTTGGTAGATGCATTAACAACCGTGTAATGAGTATTATGAACTTCAATAGCAATATTTTGCTCGAGCTTATGTTGTTGACATATGCTTTAAGCTGTTTGGATTTGGTGGGTTAATTTCTCAGTTTAATTTTAAAAAATTTAATTGTTTTTCAAAGTATTTTTAACTTAAAATACATTTTAAAATATATTTTTTTATTTTTAAAATTTATTTTTAACATCAAAACAATATAAAAACATAAAAAAAATTAATTTCAAATAAAAATATACTCTTAACATCTATTCTTAATTTCTTCAAATTTGATGTTAGACTAGGGTGTGAAAGCAAGTTTTAGGGTTATGAGTTGTTAATTTTAGATTTGATAGGTAACCCTTGAGGTTTGATTTAAAAGAGATTATTCCCCATGTTATTATCTTAATTCCAAAAGGAGGTTATAAAAAAGAAATTTCTCCCAACGATTCCAATTCGAGTGTAATTACCCATTATCGACCTGATTAAGAAAAGATCTATTAATTAGCCTAAGAAATCATATAAAAAAATAGTCATGCAATGATTAATGAATCGGTCATGTTTGTTTGCTGGAAAGTAAATTTTTTTTAAAGTAAATTCCAGAAAAGTAAATTATTTTTCGATGTTTGATAGTGTAATGAAAAATAAGTTGGAAAATACTTTGCAGTGTTTGGTTATGTCATGGAAAATGAGCTGAAAAATAACTTATTAATGTTTTATTTTTTTCAAGTTTATTAAAATAATGAAGAACAAATCTTATAAATTAAAAAGTTAAATGAGAATGAAATTGAAAAAAAAATATAATTTCATAAATTATCTCAAATAAAATAAATAATAATCAAAATAATAGAGATCAAATCTAAAAAATTAAAAAAATTAAAAGATGAAGAAATTAAAATAATAATAATTAACATTTTATAAATTATTTCAAATAAAATAAGTAACAATCAAAAGAATGATGACTAAAGTTGATAGATGAAAAATTTTAATTAAAAAATAATAAGGGAAAAGCAAATAACAATTATAAAAATAAAGACTAAAATTAATATAAAATTAAATTTTAAGGGATGAAATTGAAAAATAAATATTCAAAACAAACTATATATAGCAATCAAAAGTTTGAGAATCAAATTTGATATAATCAGTAAATAATATGACATTTCTAAATTTTTCACAACTTCCAGAAAATGTTTTCCGCCCAAAATAAAAGGAAAACACTTTCCTGGAAACCAAGCCAAATTTTTTTTGATCGGAAAGTGTTTTTTATTGACCAACTTTTCTAATGGCAAACAAACATAAAAAAGTTTGGAAAATAGTTTCCCGAAAATCACTATCTGAAAAACAAAAGCAGTCAAAAAGTGAAAGAAAATACAATGTACATTAAAGTTGACTCTTATGTGCCCTTAGTGATCGTTCACAAATTATTAATTACAATTAAAGCAATATCGTATCTTAATTACTTTAAAACATAATTAGCATAACATTATGATGGATTCAATGTGTTATATATATATTATTTTTAACTAAAATTTATATTTAAAAGGACCAAAAAGCAGGATTATAATCTAATTATTTATGGGCTTAACTTATATGTAGGTTTAGCAACTACGTTCTAGGACTTAGTATCTCGCATAGCCCAAATAGATATAGAACTCATAATGTTTCTAAGTCTCATATTAGGCTGAAAGACTCCGTTTTTTTTCTTCTCGCGACCCTTAACATAAAATATTAAGTTCAAGAATACTCATCTCTTTCATCTATAGATGTATAAAAGTCTTCAAAAGGTCCTACCACTTATTCCTCATTAATGATGTGTAAGTGATATTTATCCCTAGGTAATGATGTGTAAAAGGTATTTATCTCTTTTTAATGCAGGTGTCAAGGATATTTTTTCTTGTTAGTGCTATCAGAGAAAAATAACACTTAAACCCCTCTCTTCCACAAAAGAATAACACTCATGAGTTATAAAGATTTTATGAATCATTTAATGAAAAAGGGTTCATAATCTTTATTCTTTACCGTATATTTATTTTCAGAATCTTTCTCTAAAATATTATTGTCTTTTTTCAAAAAAAATATTTACTTAAATATCAGAGAGTTCACATTTCCACTAAAAGAGATCTTTTACATATATTAGCCACTGACCACCTTGGCTTACCAAGCACCAGTCACTAGTCACCTTTGCTGGGAGAATGAGTTAGATTGTTAAAACTAAGAGATTAACTGATTATTTAATATATAAGTCTTGTGTTTAAGTTATTTGGATTTTTTAGGACATCATCATTAACGTCATCTAGAGGGATGAAACAAAAGGCTAATCCATTTTAAAATGTCATCAAGTATTCTTCTATAACTATTTTTTTTTCTACATCCCTAATCATTATCAATGATAGATGATGATTATGATATGCTTTAGATGAAACGTATTATGGATCTCCTTACAACTGCTAGCATAACTACTATATCAGAGCATAGACAACTCTTCAATAAGGTTTAACTCCTTATAAAGATAGTGCTAGTCATTTAAAGGGATACTCGAGCCCAATGAGCTTAATATAATAACTTGGAACCAATTTCTATCATGAGTTTTAACAATTTTCGTGTTAAACTTGTATCGTGTTTAACACTAACATACCAACCAAGAAAAGCTACATGAAGCTATAACAACACTAAACCATGAGGATGATGTGCATTCTAATGATCTCATTGATGATACCAATAAAGTTCCTTTAACAAGAAATACTACTTTAATGATCAAGAATGTTCCAAATCAGCTTGGAAGGCATGATTTACTACAAATATTAGATGTATACTCTTTGTGAGAGAATCAAGTGGTTATATAACCTTTTTATTGCTCTAGGTTAATATAACTTCTCTTATTTGGCCGAGGACTTGTGAGACAGACAAATCCAAGCTATATATTTTTATCAACTTCATGAATGTTATTGGAACCTTGAATGCTTAAAAGTTTTTCACAAGTGAAAATAGAGTGTTGGTTCAAACTGTAAAACTTGTAAAGTCTTTTTGGCAACTATCCAAAGAAAAGTGAGTCAACTATCCAAACTACATCTAATAAAGAAACTCTATTATCTCCTCACTTATGGAATTAAGAACATGATCTCAATAGAAACTCGATACCCAAGTTATTGAGTTGGTTATACCTCAGAGGGTAATAAAATGTATCATAGTCAAAAACTAAGAATGAAAGTTTTTTTATGTATAAATTAACTTGTTCAAAATAACAATGTTTTAATTTTCTCCATGTGATTCTTAAGAGAAATGGTCTTATAACTCTTTCAAGGATGGAATAAACTCAATCTTTCAAGGATGGGATCAACGTGTTTTATATGTGTGTGTTTGTGTGTGTGTGTGGGCTCAGCATGTACTTGAGCCCGTAGATGCTAACTTATCACCCTATATATGTTTGGCAAACTATAGATCGAATATACTAGGGCTCTGCATCTTGCATAGCCCAAATGGATATAGAACTGATGATCTTTCTAAACTTCATATTCGGTCACAAGACTTCACTTATTTTTTCTCTCTCGTGATCTTTAACATAAAATGTTAAGGTCAAAGATACTCATTTATCTACACTCCTAGATTTATAAAAGTCTTCAAAAGACCCTACCATTTATCCTTGAATAATGATGTGTAATGACTATTTATCATTCATTAATGACTATAAAAGTCTCCTAGATTTTTTTTTCTCGTGATCTTTAACATAAAACATTAAGGTCAAAGATACTCATTTATCTAAGATTTAAAAAAGTCTTCAAAAGACCTTACCACTTATCCCTAAATAATGATGTGTAAAAGATATTTATTTCTCATTAATGCATGCGTTAGTAATATTTTCCCTCAGTAATGATATTAGGACAAGATGATACTCCAATCTCTTATTTTCATTAAAAAACAAGGCTCATGAGCTATAAAGATCTTATGAATCCTTCAATGAAAACGAGTTCACAATCTCTATTCTTTATTGTATATTTATTTTTAGAGTCTTTCTTTAAAATATAATTATTCTTCATCTTAAAAAATACTTAAGCATTGAAGAGTTTTTAAATCATTCAAAATTTTTTTTTTATAGATACCGACCACCTTAGTTTATTAGGCACCAACTATCAACCACTCTAACTATAAAGAATGAATCAAATTATTAAAATCAAGAAATTAACTAATTAATCAACGTATAAGCATTTAAAAAATAAAAATTAGATTCTTTAGTACATGATCATATGCAATGCCTATTCATATAATCACTCGATTAATATTACGTTGGATTACGCTTACTCACAAAATAAATAAAAACTTTGTAGATCACTTGATAATAATAATTTATTGCTACCTTATCTTTATTCTTTGCCCCGTTTATCTCTCAAAATAAAATAACCCACCCACCAACCAAAATTTATTGATCCCTGGGCACAAAACCGTAATTTCCTCCTCAAATCGCAACCAAACAGGAGGGAGAAACTAAAAAACAAACTTCCCAAAATGCCCTTTTCCTTCTCCTTGTTTACAAAGGATTCTTCAAAACCAACCCCTTTTTTAGCTCATTAAAAATCATGACCTCAACGTAATACCCTGTCATATCCGAATCCGAAACACACACCAATTCCCAAAACCGACGCCGTTTCAGGCCCAAAAATTCTTCTATAAAAACGACCCTTCCCCTTTCACTATCAAATAACAATTTCAGTTTCTGATTTCTCTTGCGAGACTAATCTAGGGTTAGGGCTTTTATTTCTTTCCCAATATGTCAGAATCAAAGAAAATCACTCTCAAATCATCCGATGGCGAGACATTCGTCGTCGATGAAGCGGTCGCCGTGGAGTCACAAACCATCAAACACATGATTGAAGATGACTGCGCCGATAACGAGATCCCGTTGCCTAACGTGACAAGCAAGATTCTTGCTAAGGTTATCGAGTACTGCAAGAAACATGTGGAATCTGGTTCTGATAAGGAGAAGAATGTTACAGGTGTTACTGAGAAGGATGAGTCTTTGAAGAGTTGGGACACCGAGTTTGTCAAGGTTGACCAAAATACCCTCTTTGACCTCATCCTGGTAAGGGTTCGAGTTTCCTTTTTGACCCTTTTTTTATATTTATTAATTTGTCCTTGTTTGAGTTCTCTGCCTGGTATTTTGTTCGAAGATTTTTTTCCTGTTTGGTTTTATGGAAAATATTAAAAAAAAACGAAAATTTTTATTGAGTTTCTAGGGATTGTGTTTTATGCCATGACAGTTTTTTTTTTTTTTTGCCTGTTTGCTTTCAACTATTATTAGTTTATGACTCCCTTGCGCTGGAAAGTGAGGAAAGAAGGATCTTTTGTTTTCTACTTGTTGATTCTTTTAGATAAAATTTGATGTGAAATTTGGAGGGAAATAAGCCTTATGTTTGTTTCCTGCTTCAATGTATAATTCATGGCGGTTGAGCTTTGACGGCTTGCTTATGGCAATCGAATTAATAGTTTGGTATATGTGGGTCAGTTGCCAGGTATCTTTGTTTGAATACTCACATATGAGATTATCCTTTTCTAAGCTGTTGCTAGTTATCATTTTCTGTGTATTTGTTTGTTATGCATACACTGTATGTGAATTACCATGGCTAACTTCTAATGTTGTTTTCAGGCAGCTAACTTTCTGAACATCAAGGGCTTGCTAGATTTGACCTGCCAGACTGTGGCTGACATGATCAAGGGGAAGACTCCAGAAGAGATTCGCAAGACATTTAACATCAAGAATGACTTCACTCCAGAGGAAGAAGAGGAGGTGCGCAGGGAGAACCAGTGGGCATTTGAGTGACAGTTCAAGCTGTCCTCACAATGTGGTTCATACTATGATAAGAAGTGTTATATAAATTGCTATGCTGCTCTATTATTTTCTCTAGCTAGTAGTAAGTTGATGTCTAGTTTTAAGGTTGAGGTCTTTTCACAGACTGGTGAAGTATTGCTTCAGACTTCCTCCCTATGGAGCTTAATTGAAGTTTGTCAGCGAACCTCTTTCTTATCACAACATGATCAGATTTTATGTATGCAATCATACTTAATCTGTCCTTGCTTAATTGATGCCTATGAATTGTCGTGCATTTTATCAAACAGCAGTTTCAACTCTGTCGAATGCCAAGTCATGATTTATCTAAGCAACTCTATGAATTCAGACTCTTTGTCATTGCAATGATTTAACAACTTAGTTTTTACCCATCATGTGGTTTCGTCCATTTATGGCTTGTGTGTGTATAGCTCTAGCTAAAGCTTGCTTTTTTTTTTTTTTTATTGACTAAGAGTTTTTGAATACAAGTGAAAACCGAATAATTCCAATGGATGCTGGCAAGAAAACAAAGTGCAGGGAAACAAGCTGTTTAGCGGAGGCTCAACAGCAATCTTAAGCATATTGTAGCTCAGCAGCCTACCCAGCCGATTTTTTTCTTAATTTATTTACATCCGTTGCCACTGGGGTCCATTCGGGGGAGAATTTCGGTGAGAATATAATAAATCTCCAATCAGTGAAACGCACAATTTCAAGATGCAAACAGAGAAACAATCCTTTTCATATCATTGTGATAATACGTGGGATCTTCTTGGCTCTAATCCAATGTACCTTGAAACATTATTCAATTGTACTGGTAAAGTCTCAACTCCTATATATATATATATATATATATATATATATATATATATATATATATAAAGCGATAGATAGCTTTTTCCTAATAACGACACTTTATCGTGAAGAAAAACCTTTTTTTTTTTTACGGGATGTTATGAACTGTGATCATATACAAGTTATGAATCTCTACGGGGTTAATTTGTTTCTCCTTTATTTAGTTTTTGCTTGTTCAGGAATCAATTTACGGACAGTCAAATCCATTTAGAACTTCAGGTAGAATGAGAAGAGTAGATAGAGATCAAGTTTTCCTTCATGACAACTGACAAGGTGTCGTTATTAGGAAAAAGTTATCTATCGCTTTATGTACATGAACAGCAGTACGGTAGTAACTAGATTTGTACTGCGTGTTCCGCCAAGTCTGAAAATGAAAATTCATGAATCTCATTTGAAATTTATAATTAACTGGATAGAATCATGAAATTTAATTATTATTATATAATTTCATATTAAAAAATATAAATATAAAATAAAATAAATCTAAGTGATCATGAACATATGATTAAAATAACCTAATAAAAAAATAAAAATAATAATAATTAAGCATAGTGACCCTGTATCTATTGAGCATTGTAACATAAAATTAAAAAATTAATTCTTGCGAGCAACATATATTATGTGAATGTGAAAAATCATTTGGAGAATTATTAACTATAGATAGTAATCCTAAAAATAATTATTAATTTAAGATTTGGTAATTAAGCAAAGATTTGACTTTTGGTAATGCGCGCCATGCTGTAAAAAGATACGATCTCTTCTTTGTTGTTTTCCCAGGCCTTCGATCCTATTGAATGTTGAAAAGAAAAAATTGCTGTCACATCCTAATAGTAAGAATTTAACTATTCCTTTCTTATTAATTTGTTAAATAAAAATTTAATTTATAAATTCATGTACCCAAATTTGATCCTCACAATCGATTTCAAGTAGAATTCAAGATAATTTTAGAACAGTAAGTTAAAAATCAAATAAGTAATTTTGTCGCTTATTGAGAAAGATTTAGTATTGAGACGACCGAACTCTGTTAATTGGTATTAAAAATAAGATCATTAATAAATAATATATATGTTTTTTTTATTTATTTCACGGTCCAAGTGAAGGTCTGCCTTCTTTTCTTTCATTATTTCTATTATAGATTAATTGTATTTGAATTTATAAATGTTAAATTTGTAATAAATATTTTAAATTTATATTAATTTATTTTTTTAATTATTTTTTGTTCTTGTTTAATAGATTTTTAAAAAAACATTTTAAAAAATGATTAATGATAAGGTTAACATCTAATATAGTTTGTTGGTATATTTCAGAGAGTTAGAAAATAATTACTGAAAATGCTATAATTACTGTTTATTACATGATAGAATAACAAACAATCTGTTTCATAATTACATGTTAAATTCACCCGGAAATATATTGATGGACTAAAAAAATCACCGATAAAATAACATATATTTTTTTATGGTTTTTTTTGATGTATTTTATCCATCAACGGATATATTTATAAAATTATTACTGTCAGATCATAAATTTCTGACGAGGATTTCCTTTGATGAATTATTTCCATTCATGATTACATGCAGGAACGCACTAGTTCGACCAGGAAATTCTTATCCTACCCCTGCTTTTAAAAAAGGTGAATTTTGACTATTGCACTTGCACGCTTTCTATTTCCCAAGGAAGAGTGTCCTGTTGCCGATACGTAACTTTTCATAACAATTATTTATCAAATCAAATCAAGTTAATTAAAAATTATAAGTTTAAATTTTATAAATTTTAAAATTATTAAAAATTTATATAATTATTAATTTTAAAATTTATAAAATTACACGAGCATGTCCATATTTATATAAAAAAAAACAAGAAAGAATATATGATTAAAATATAAAACCAGTACCGACTGTGGGCGAGGAATGACAAAAAGGCGAGGGAAGAATAGCGAGGGGGCATTGGTGAAGAAAAAGAGTGCAAATGAATTTGCTCAGAGTCTATATTTACAAAGCAACATAATTAGTGATAAAGTTAGATGGCTAATAACTAAGTCTCCATCACCCTATCGTGATGATTAGTAATAAGTACAATAAAAGTGCCTTTTGATTGTGGTTTCCTTTCGTATGTGTCCAATTTATATAATTACATGGGGAATGAATAATACCTCACTAGAAGATTGCCTTGCCACATTATTTAGAGTCTGATTGATATTAAGGTAATTATTATGGATGTGGTTTTAAAAAAATTATTTTATAAAAAGTATTTTTAGATGAGGTTGGTTTTAAAAAATAGATATTTAATTAAAATTATAGTTAAAATTGAGGTTGAAAATATGCTAAAATAGGCATTTTGAGCTTTAGACTGGACCCGATCCGGCCGGAACCAGTCCGACCGAAACAGCATGCTACACTGTTTATCTTGCGCAATATTCATAGAAAGAATTAATTGGAATGAATAGTATAGCTACACTGTTCATGCTAATTAACAATGTAGCAACGATAGGCAGGAACACAACGAGAAGCATGGAATTTTAGCTTCAATAAAATAGCGTTTTCAACGCAGATAATGGTAGGATCTACATACAAAAATCACGACTGATTTTATAACCAAACACTTCAATGCAGCTTTTACACACCAAACGCAGCCACAAACTCTTAGCCAAACGGCCTTTTAGGGTGGGTGATGGGTTGGTTGTGCGGTCCAACTGGATTTATAGTTTTTTAAAAATATATTTTTAAATAAAAAATAATTTTAATTTTTAAATAAAAAAATTTAAAATTTTAAAAAAATCATGTTTCCAAGCATAGCCTTGAACTAATAAAAGTCATGTTCATTCTTCTTAAAAGCAGAAGTGCAAACTTATTTAACCACTAACAACCCCGGACCGGCCCTGCTAGTTAACCCGGAACCCAGCCGACCCGGGTCTGGAACTGGTCCGGGTGGAGGTAAAAACCCGTTTAGAAGTTGGCCTGGTGAAACCCGGTCCACCCGGTCAAACCCGGGTGAGACCCGATCTATTTTTTTTAATATTAGCAGTCATTAAACGACGTCGTTTTGACCTTTTAACTAAATAAGAACGAAGCAATATTAGGGACAGTTGCAAACCTAATTAACAAAAGAGGAAATCAGCTCTTTGAAACCCAACTAAATGATTTTTGGTTTTCTTGAAGTCCTCAGAGGTCAAGGAGAGATGGAAAACCAGAGACAGAGAGAGTAACAATTGACTCTAATTTAGATCAAAAGAACCGGCACCAGTTACAAGATGCATTGCCTCTTGAGACCCCGTCTGGTCCGGATTCTATCAAGGTGGAGTCTGGTGGTGTGAGTAAAGAAACAGACAAGAAACCGAATGAACACGACAAAGGAAGCAAGCATTCTTCTAAGCCAACTAAAGTGCCTTGGTCACGGTCCTTTTTTCAGGTTTTTTCTTTTTGAAGTAATTATTGATATGTGATTTTGTGGAATTTGTTCTGTGTCTCATTATCATTATCTACTGGATGTGAAATCTAGCGCGATTGAGACAACAAGTTCAAAAGCTAAGGTATGCTTGGGTGCTTATGAAAATAGAAAATTTGAGTTTGTAGCCATTATAGGACTTAGTAGTCTGGGATTATTTCTATACTTTTCTGAAATGCTATTTATACTATGCAGTGGTTGTCTTTGTAAATATTTATTTGCTTGAATCAAAACAAAGCAATTCAACTTTTGCAAAAAAAAAAGGAGAGATTTTTTTTATAGATGTTTTTTTTTGTTGATCCGGATCAATCCATCTGACCCATTATCCAATTACTTGACCGGGTTAGTGACCGAGTCGGTTTTCAAAACTATACCTAAAAGTACCCATCACACCATTTTTAATAAAATCCTTGACTCAATTATATTCTATTTCTTGATCCATCTAACAACATAAAAGACAAGAACATTTTAAGTCAGTCAGTCCTATGTTTTTACACGCCTAATTTAACACCACACTGTAAGATTACAAACATACCCTTAAAACACCGCTTCAGAAATCAGAATCCAGCTCCCATGTCTCCTCCTCAGTTTTTCACTTTTTTTTTTTTTTGCTTCATTCATATGTAATATTCAAGAAAAAAACACACACACGATTCTTCCTGATTATTCGAAGACCGTTCCTTTTTTTTAAAAAAATCAAATGAAACCTTTTGTAATCTTGCGATTGTATCGTGGTAATCTTTGTTTTTTATTGGGTAGTTTTTGACGGATTGTAGCTGTCGAGCCGCTATTATGTGGATTTGAGCTCGATCAATTTGAAGCTGCTTCGTCTTTTTTTTTTTTCCTTTATTAATTGGTGAGTTTTTTGGCATTAATTGTTTGGTTTTATTTTTATTGTATTAATGATTATTAACTTCTTTTGATATTGATTGATGTTTAGTGAAATTTTGATGTGAAATAAAAGATTGGTTTTAATCATGTGTTATGTTAATGAATATGCGTTTTTTTGTTTGATTGGATTGCAAATATTAGTTTAGGAAATGGGATTTTTGTTTTTTTAATCTTTTTATGAGTTATGAAAAAATCAGCGCTGTTTGTGTAGCATAGTATTGTTTTTGTTATTGCATTTGAATGGCAGCCCACCTGCCGATTTTTATTTCACAGTATAAAGATTTGAGCTTCAGGGCAGTTTTTGAATGAAAAAAGAAGCAAACTTTTTTATTGTATATGAGCTGGTTGTAGTGTTAAGAAACTATTTTGAGAAAGAAGATGAGGGTTTTGAATTACATGCCACGTTACGGATTTTTTTTAAGAAATTCGTTTTGGTGGTAAACCTTTTTCGATATGTGTTTTCAGCTAGAAAATATGCAAAATGAAAGAAGTCCCAAAGTTAACGGGTTTGTCGATGGTGGTGTTGATAAAAACAGCTGGGATCAAAGTGGTTCTATGGCAAATGGGTTGGTTTGTGAGTTGAAAGTTGATAGTGAAAAAAATGTTAAAAAACTGGATGAGGTTGTTGGGAACTTGAATAATGTACCATATATTTATGGACAAGATATTGTTAGACATAAAATGCACAATGTGGTTGGGGTAGTGAGTGAAGTTGCTGGTGAGTCAGATTCGGATGGAAGTATTATGGATGATGATGATGATGATGACGACGACGACGACAACGACGACGACGACGAAGATGAGTGTGATCTTGATGAAGATGCTGGCAATGAGGGAGCTGATGGTGATGGTAATGATAATACCAATAGCGATAGGAGTGAAGGGAGCGATAATTATAAGAGTGAAACTCTTCAGACTGATCAGGTTCGAGTAGTTTGGATGGGTGATGTTAAACCAGTTCAACATGTCAATGATGTGATTGTCATTGATCGAGGATTCTTACACGGGGACTATGTTGCATCTGCTTCAGATCCAACAGGGCAAGTGGGTGTTGTGGTGGATGTTAATATCTCTGTTGATTTGTTAGCTCCTGATGGATCCGTTAGAAAAGACGTTTCATCCATAAATTTGGTGCGTGTTAGGGAATTTTCTGTTGGTGATTATGTGGTCTTTGGTCCCTGGTTAGGCAGAGTTGATGATGTTGTAGATGATGTGACTGTGTTATTTGATGATGGTTCTGTGTGCGAAGTAAAGGGGGCTGAGCCACTGCATCTAAAACCAATTTCCAAGGGTATCTTTGAGGAAGATGAACATTTTCCGTACCATCCCGGCCAGCGTGTAAGGGCTACCTCATCATCAGTTTTTAAAAACTCTCGGTGGCTATCCGGCTTGTGGGAAGCTAATAGATTGGAAGGTACTGTTTCTAAAGTTACATCTGGATCAGTTTTCATCTATTGGATAGCTTCTGCTGGCTATGGACCTGATTCTTCAACTACCCCTGCTGAAGAGCAGGATCCAAAGAACTTAGAACTGCTGTCTTGTTTTGCACATGCAAGTTGGCAAGTGGGTGACTGGTGTCTTCTCCCATCATCTGTTGCTCAATCATCTTCTGTTACTTTAGACAAGGATTTATTGAAGTTGGGAATCCATGACCCAGCCAAATGTGAATTAGATCCTAGTCAACTGGGAAATGGATGTGATTCAGAAGGAGTTGCAAATGAGGAAGTAGATGATACGAATGGATCGATGGCAATTGATCCAGTGACAGCACCGGATGGAAATGTAGCCATTATTGCAAGTAATGAATCTAGCTCTTGTGGTTGTTCAACATTGCCTGCCCATCGCAGAAAGATACGTAAAGTTTTAATCAGAAGAGAAAAGAAGAGTAAAAAAAAAGAGGAAGATTTTGAAAGAGCCCTTTTGATTGTCAACACCAGGACAAGGGTCGATATAGCATGGCAGGATGGAGCTATAGAACGTGGGCTGAATTCTACAACATTGATTCCAATTGATAGTCCTGGTGATCATGAATTCGTTGCTGAACAGTATGTTGTGGAGAAGGCCTCTGATGATGTTGATAACTCATTTGAATCTAGACGTGTTGGTGTTGTTAAAAGCCTTAATGCAAAAGAGCGAACAGCTTGTGTGAAGTGGTTAAAGCCAGTTACCAGGGCAGAAGATCCTCGTGAGTTTGACAAGGATGAAATTGTAAGTGTGTATGAGCTGGAGACTCATCCAGATTATGATTATTCCTATGGGGATGTAGTTGTTCGATTATCCCCGGTTTCTGTGTCTGATCAAACCACCTCTGATTTGGAAACTATTGGGGAATCAAGGCAGCAAAGTGGACAAAGTGAGATTATGAATACACAAAAGTGCTTAGGACGTAAGAAAGGAGAGGATGCACCGAGTAATGATGTTTCTATGGACTCCTCAGATCTCTCTTGGGTTGGGAATATATCTGGTCTTAGGAATGGTGATCTCGAAGTCACATGGGCTGATGGGATGGTTTCAATGGTATGCTTATGAAGTTTTTTTCTATAAATTTTTCTCAGTTTCCATTTTAAATTATCAAAAGTGGTATGCAATCAACTCTTGTTTTTCGGTATCTTCATGGCTCAATTACTTTGATTCCTGCAACTCCTTCTCATGAAACTTTTTGGTGCAAAGAGTTGGGAGGATCCTTTCTATTTTTGAATTCTTTTCTACAATATAGGAAAGAGAAAATACTCAACTTCTATAGTTTCTTATTTTGAGATTTTGGATGTCATTTAAAGTTTCTTTTACCTTCACAATTTAAATTACAAAGTTATTAACATATTCATTATGATGATTTATAGGCCCAATAGTTTGGTTTGATGAATTTGTTGCTCGGTTTGTTATTAGGTTGGACCTCAAGCAATTTTTGTGGTTGGTCGAGATGACGATGATGATTCAGTTTCAGCTGGGAGTGAAGTAAGTGAAGCTGCAGCTAGTTGGGAAACAGTTGATGATGATGTGAGGGACACTCATGATTATACTCAAGAGGTGTGTATCCATTTGAAATTGTAGCATGCCATTGTTAAACGCAATGGTGACTACAATCGTAATGGGTAACGTATGAGTGGGTCATAGGATGGGACCTAGCTTTCATAATATATCCTTGGCTGGGAAATATTTATAAAAAGTAGGTCTGTGAAGTTTGATTGTGTGAGCATTAATCAATTAATGATATGCTCACACTTTTTCTTTTTTAGATTTCAAGGAGAGGCATAGAAATTGAAAAGAAACTATGAAGCTTATGTGATTCTTGATTTCATTATCTTAGTAATGAACCCACAATTTACCACTTGAAATATAGGATTCTATGAATATAACGTCATGCTGATAAGGAGTAAGCAGTAACGTATAGAATCTAGGCTGTATACATAAATTTTGTTTTAACCTTTAACCTTGCTTTTCTCGGAATCTCTTCGGCAGCATCAGTTACTTTATCTTAGACATAGGAACATCGCATGATTGGGTTCACCCATAAACAAATGCTAAATAATTAATGTCATTGGATTAACCATTCTCACATGAATTGAACATTCCTTAGGTATACTCTTATTAGAGTGGAAAGATATTGATATTTCAGTAACTGATGATAGTATCTGTTGTTCAGGCAGTTGTGCTGCAAGATGCAACTGGCATGAACTCAGAGGAGGAAGAGAGTGTGGAGAATTATAGTTCTGGAAGGAATGCAGCACGCAATTTTCCACTCACTGCACTTGACTTTGTTGCAAGATTGGCCACTGGAATATTTTCACGAGGTCAGAAAAATATCGACCCAGATTTTTCAGGCTACCAAGGTGAAAACAAACTGCATTCTCAGGGAACAAACTGTATTTCTGAAGAAAAAGATTCCAGTGATGAGTCCAGTGCTGAAAAATCTAATGTCAATAATAACTGTGGTATGCAAAATACCAATGGAAAAGACAAACATGTGTCTATGGAGGACCCAGGATCATCAAATGCAGAAAAAACTTCATGCAATTTAAGCACCGAAAAGTCAAATGCCATGACATGTTCTGAGGCTCGGATTCACCACTACTTTAAACATTTTGACACAGCTGAAGATCCTCTGGACCATCATTTTCTTGATTCAAATAGACTGGTATGATGTGCGATTATTGCAATTTACAATTGTTCATTCTTCTGAACATAGGAGACTTAAATAAATAGGCAGACTTTCACAGGCATTGAAGTAAACTCTTTCACTCAGTTGATTTTGACATTCTTCAAATTCTCTTAGTAATAGACAACAGTGCAATGATTACCTCTTTTCTCAAGGTCTTTAAAGTGTTCATTTTTTTACTCTCATCACCTCATGGCAACAATCAAGAAATCTAAATGTCTGAAATGTGCTGTGATATTTTTGAATATTTTCTCATGCATTGAAGTTGGCAGATCAAAAATGGAAGGAAGTGGCTTAAGAAGGTTCAACAAGACTGGAACATCCTCCAAAACAACCTGCCAGGTTCGAGTAGTTCAGTTTATGTAAAATTTTATGCTATGTTCTAGAATATCTAGCTAGCATCATTTGGTCTTCCCATAAATTTTTTTTTAACAGACGAGATCTACGTACGGGTTTATGAGGATCGAATGGATCTCTTAAGAGCAACAATAATTGGGGCATATGGAACACCTTACCAAGATGGGCTATTCTTTTTTGACTTTCACCTCCCACCAGAGTATCCTGATGTCCCTCCTGTAAGATGTACTAATCTTAATAATTGGTCTTTGGTTTGAAGGTTATGTTCTGATTTTGTGTTGTTTGATGCGATTGGCCTTCTTGAAAAAGTTGTTCATGATTCTATTTTTTGTGTTCTATGTGATGTTGCAGTCAGCATACTACCATTCTGGTGGTTGGCGAATAAATCCAAATTTGTACGAGGAGGGGAAGTTGTGCCTTAGCCTTTTAAATACCTGGACTGGCAGAGGAAATGAAGTCTGGCACTCGTGTTCTAGCATCCTTCAAGTCCTAGTTTCACTTCAAGGGTTGGTGCTAAATTCTAGACCATATTTTAATGAAGCTGGATATGATAAGCAGATCGGGACAGCTGAAGGAGAGAAAAAATCGTTGTCATATAACGAGAATACTTTCTTGCTAAACTGCAAGACAATGATGTATCTTATGCGAAAACCCCCCAAGGTAATATATTAATTCACAAGAATTACACTACTTCCCGGCTTTATTCATATTTTCTTTGTTTTTGTGTAAACATTCAATTTCGTTCTTGGCAATCATTTTGGTTGACAAACATGAAAGGCAATGATGTTTGAACAAATATGCCAATTATTACAACTGAGTTAAGAACTATTTTATTTGATCCTTTTTTTTTTCATAATTTTATTGGATTGGGACATTTTGCTAGACTAGATTATTTATTTGCTTTTTACTTGGTCAATAGTCCATATCTTTTCAGGCTTTGATCTGTACAAACAGGATTTTGTTCAGTTTTTTTGAGGGGAACATGATTTTTATTTATTGTGCTGCAGTTGTGCATGCATTACTTGGTAAAATATGCTCACTAATCACAATAATGTCTTGTTATGTTAATACACATCAGGATTTTGAATACTTGGTAAAGGAGCATTTCAGGAGGCGTGGGTACTACATTCTTAAGGCCTGTGATGCGTATATGCAAGGCAATTTAATTGGATCTCTCTCTCGAGATTGCTCTATAAGCAGTAAGGAAAGTTCCAATCTAACTTCGGTTGGTTTCAAGTTGATGTTAGCAAAGATTGTGCCAAAGCTTTACTTGGCATTGAATGAAGTTGGCGCTGATTGTCATGAATTTAAGCATCTGCTACAGTCATAAAATTATTTAACAAGTTGGTCTTTCAATATTTGGATCAAACCAGCAAGGTCATGGTGTTTTCTTTTTTGTTTTCCCATTCATTCATTGCCATTACTTTCAAATCCCAAGTACTTGTAAATGTAAAGGTTTTCAGAAACATGAATTTGGGGTCTGAGACATTCAGTGTCTTTATTAATTTTAGGTCCTGGGGTATCTTCAGCAAATTAAGGCTCTTCATTTAGTCATATGATTATTTGATCATGGAACACAACAGATCAGGTCATGGAAGCTTTGCTTCTGACTTCTTGCTTTGACAATTTTCTGGTACTTTGGGATCCAGAAGACAGGATTTTGGATTGACTGTTTAACTTGCTATTTTATTGAAATGATGTATTATATATAATTGAAGACAGAGCTTGCAATAATTTTATCTTTCAATGCTTAAGTTATATCGCAAACAGAAGCAATGTTGTGCGGATTTTACTCAAAGCTTAGAGGTGTATCCTTTGAAGAAGGCTTCTCGCTAACTAAATATTTATTTAGTGCTAATTAATATGGTTTTGTGATGGTTCAATGACTGGTGTTTTTTCTTCAGAAAGATGTTTGATCTCTGTGTTCAGTTAAGGTTGCAATTGAAGGAAGGAAAGGCTGTTGTATAGCATCAAGAGTAAAACTGGTGCATATTACAAACGCCAATCTGCTAAATGGAAATCCACACGTTTTGATGTGATCTGAACTGCCATTGTATAGGGTTTTCACCTGAAAAGTCATCACATTTCGCGCTTCCCAAGATCCCAAAATAACCGGCGATTAAACACAGCTGCTCTCCTCCAAGATTTGTCCTGATGACTTCGAACCAGTCTAGGAAATCCAGATTCTGCTGACGATCCTTAATGAGCTGCAAAACCAGCAGAAGACCACAAATCTTTAGGCACTGAGCAAGCTTTAAAAACAGCATCGTTGTCCCCTGAATCGTGACACTAAAATGAACACAAGGAATCTAAGTTCGAAAGACGACCCATTAGGATTGGCAAAGGTAAAACTCAATCATCGTCGCTTGAAATGGCAGTTTCCGTTGCCTTCCTTTTGCTCGAATACATTAGAAATAAAACCCCTCCTTTTATTTTTTTTTATAATCTTTAATATTTTTCTATAATATTACTTGGGGAAAAAACAAATTTTCATCTCTAAGTTGTTGCATAATTCCTATTCTTGTCCCAAACATCAATTCTTTTTTTGTATTACTTTTTATTATAATGATGGAAGGAGCCTACTATACGAGCTAAGATGGTGTAGGAAACCTTAAATACCTATAATTTAAGTCCTTCATTTCATTTCATTTCAGTAAAGTATTTTTCATGTCTCAGCTACTCTACAACATTGACACAAAAAATTATCACAAACATAAGCGATTCCATGGAGATATACTAACAAATTTGGGTTTGATTGTTTCCCATTTTGATGATACAATAATTGTCCGTCAAGTAGCTTACTAGAAATAGGAATTTTTTTTTTTCCTTTATGACACTTATAATTTTTTTTAATTATTAACGTGGATGTCCGAGCCAACTTGTGCACACCTCGGCTAATCCTACGGGCCTTGAAGTTATCGACTATGTAAGTTTCTAGTGGTCATCATATTATCAACCACAGGACTCGAACCTGAGATTATAAGAAAAGCAAATCTCTTGGTCACTTTTATCACTGGACCACTACTAAATGGTTATGACACTTGTAATATTGATTTTATGAGTCATAGTTTAAGACATCATCATTTGAACAACCCTATCTAAAATTAGAGAATAGATGACACCAAACCAAGCTTATTTATATGTTTTTTCTCCTCTTAATAAATTAAATAGTAAGGTTTTTTTGGATCAATTTTAAAAACATTGGAATTACCTCTTTTATTAAATCTTAAATAAGTCATTTACACAAATAATGAGATAAATACATATGCACAGTCTTATTAAAGATGGCTTGGCCTAACAGGTTAACCTAATAATTTATCGATCTAGCTTGTAGACAAGGTTTGGTTTTAAACAAAACCAAGTAGGAGTTGATCTGAAGTTAATTTGGTTGATCAATTTGCAAATTTGATTGAAACCGATTTGAACTTATAAAAAGCATTCAAAACAATATTATTTAAAAATAAAAAATAAAAAACTTAAAATAACATGATTTTAAATAATTTTAAATTAACTTGGATTAACTCGTCTAATTTGTGACCAAGCCTTTAGTAGGGTGGAGTTGCATCTACAATGATTATTTTTTGTTTTTCTAATAATCTCCTTTTGAATATGAACTTGAATAGTAACGTGTATGTTAATGAAAAGAAACAAGTTGAAAATAGATCTTATAAAGTGACATGATAAGTATCATGGAAAGCTGAAATGATTAGTTTAGGCAACTCCTCCATGGAACTGATACCATCTAATCTAACATGCTCTTGGGTTTTCCAAGGCCCAACTAATTTAACCCGTAGTCGCCGAGAAATTTCATTTGGACAGGAAACCGAGCCCTCCATGGCCATTTACCCTGCATCGTCGAGCTTCGTGCCACTACATGTCCACATCCCATTATAATTTATAATAACCACACAGCCAAAAAAAAAGAAGAAAAAAGAAAGAGGGAGGGAGGAAGAGAAGAAGAAGAAGAAGAAAGGTGAAGGTTCAAAAGGCATTCGAAGTTGCTTGGCATTCACGAGTCTTCCTTCTGCAAATCGCCAAAAAGTGGGTTAAAGCAAGTCCTCCAAGGATCAGTCGGTCATAAATCACTAGTTCTAAACGGACCAGATGGTCATAAATTGTCGTTATCTTGGTCAATTATCATTCCAATGTTATTTTTCAACATTTGGCTGCCTAATTACAACTACTACTATATATATATATATATATATATATATAATTTAAACAAAAAAATAAGAAAACATGATTTTAACTGTATTCTCAAGCACTGATGTTATGCTCACATGACCATCCTTGTTTTGTAGGAAGAAGTCCGAGAGAGAAGTGGCTCCTGTTTCCTAGTTAATTAGGGGAACAGATTTAAAGTCTGCTTGGGATTGTGATAACAATTATGGTTCAAAATGTTTTTCGTTTAGAAATACATCAAGATGATATTTTTTAATTTTTTTAAAGTTATTTTTTTATAATAGTGTATCAAAACGATTTAAAATACTAAAAAATATTAATTTTAAATAAAATAATTAAATTTTTTAAGAACACTGGTTATTTGCTTTTTTTTTTTTAATGGATTTCCAATTCATAAATGAACTGGGGAAACAGATTTGTTCACTTGAGTGGGTTCAGGCTCTTGCAGCACCGAAGACAAAAAATTAGATCTCCCAGCGTGACAATTATTTTAGTTATTTTCTAGGTTAATTTTATATTTTCATTAATTTTTCTACTTAGCTATGAATTTTGTAGTTAAGTGTTTATATATAACTAGTTGGATTGTGTTTTTTATTATTCAGTCTTTAAAAAAATTAAAAAATCTATTTATTAATCAATTTTATGATTTGAAAACCCTAGATTTTATCACTGTTAGAATGATTAATTAAGTCAAATTCACATATAAAAAAATTAATAAAAAAAAAGTCTTCTCTAATCATATATCTACAACAGCAAGCAATAAGACAACATCATTGCAACATTTTATGAGATTCATTTACCACTGATCATCAACGTCGAATCAAGGATCGTGACCCCTTCTCAATTTGTCTTCTGATGACTGATTATTTCTTCTCTTGCTTTGTCCAGGTCGCACATTTGCTCATTTTGTCTGGTTATGAGAATCATCTCCTGTAAAATCCAACAGTATCTTGTCTGTAAAGGCCTCCGAACATGCTCCGAGGAAAGAGCCAAAATTGCTGGCAACTTGCCAACTTTGATTAAGCCCTAGAAAACATTCGGACACGTTCTAACTTGGTCTTCCCTTGCAAAACAAATTAAAAAAAAAAAAAAAAAACTATGTACCTGGTCTGGTCATACGTCTTACTAGAAGGTCTCTCTGTAGAAAATTGCCACTGGGCGATTTTGTATTTAATAAAAGAAAATTAAGACCTCCTAAATTTGTTCTGTTGCTTTTTTGTAGAGTTAGGGAGTTTGGTGAGCTATTAATTAATTTCTGGATTTTTATGTTCATGAAAATGTTATTTTTCTCGTGTTTTTTTTTAAAAAATTGAATATGAGATAATAATGTATAAAAGAATCATTCATGAAGGCAGGCATGCGTTGTGATTTGTTGCCTAAAAGTCTTTTAACTCTTAATTAAGAGTTATTTATTATTTATTAATTGACTTTCATTTATTTTCCATTGAGTTCTGTATTCATTTCTGTCATCATGCCTGCTGCTGGTGGGGACGCTTTTAATTCAAGAAAACTTTAATTATTCTCTTCAAATTTCCGTAGAAATCAAAGAAGAATAAAAGGTAGGTGTCAAATATATAGTTTTCGGAGAATTAAATCTAAACAAATCTAATTTTTTATAAATCTTCGGAATAGATAAACTTATTATCATCCATAAATAAATAAATTAAGATGTGATTTTTAGATATTCTTTTAAAACGTGATCGATAAAAATGCAATAAATAGAAATGTGATGTTTGTATTTGGTGAAATAAAAAAAGTTTTCATATATCTTTATTGTGTTTGATGTGCAGAAAATTCATGAAAATATAGATAAGTTTACTACTATACCCTTATAACTTAAAGTATATAAAATGTAATCGTAAACTTTGACTCTATAAAATAATAATATTATATTGTATTATTATTGATTAAAAAATGGTGTAAAAAACATTTCATTTAAAATAAAAAAAATAAGACCAATTAAGTAAAAAAAAAGTAGATTTTTCTCATTTAAAAAAAAAAGAATTACTTTCCGTAGTTTTAAGAAAATATAATATCAATGAACGTTAAATTTCTTGAAATTAACATTCAATAATAAAACAAACACAATTATTCTTGACACTCTAAAATATTTTAGCATAAATAACTTATACCAAACACAAGATCCATCACACGAAAGCTGGAGTCGAAAATATTGCTGTGTTTTTATAAGAAATATCCTCCTTTTCATAAATACACAAATTAATTGACTCCAATTAACCGGCTAGAAGCTTCTAATAGTATTTATTGTTATTAGCTGGATAAGAAAAGAACCAGCTGTCGTTTTGGACACGAACAAGGCCATCCCAAGTCCCAACGGTACAAAGTTGAAACAGTTGAAGATGTTTCCAACAAGGGCACGTGTGTCAAGCTTCTGTTCACATTAATCATCATGCCGCGATGAGAAGTTAGGAGGAAACTGGCTGGCTACTGGGTGGAGAGCTGGCTCTGGCTAGCAGCATGTGTTTATCCCGTTATTATATATATATATATACACAACCCATCACGTTCCTTCAGAGGGATTGTGTGTTCACAACTGAGTCTGTTGGTCAAAGTTGAAGAAAAACGGGGAAATTCAGTTCCCACTTTTGGTCAGATAAGTTGACATTCAAAAGCTGGAAAATTACAGGAGAAAGATTGGTCGTAGAAAGGCACCTAACAATAATATTGTTGAAGGTGCAAAGCCCCCTGTTCTTCTGGTAGAGCCCCACCTCTTTCTGCTCATTTTCTTCTAGTTCCTGTATCTATTTATATATGGATTAAGGTTTTTGGTTTATGGGTCGTTATTTTTTTCTTGGTTGATAGTGTTTTATTTTTGGTTTCTGAGAAAAAGGTGAGAAAGTTTGGAAAAGGGAAGGAAAGTAGAGGATATTGTCGTAGAGATCTTGTTTTTTCAACGACCTTAAAGTTTTGCGTTCATTAAAGCTGTTTGCTTTCATTTATTTGGTAAATTGGGTGAGAGAGTGTTATGTGGAAGATAACTGATTGTGATTAAAATTATTAGTCTGCAGTGCTCAAGGTGGAGAAAGAGATGGCTGAGAATGGAAGGGTACATCCAGATTGTATGAATGCTTCAAACCCTTACCATGAATGTGGTGTAGCTTGCCTTGAAAGGATTTCCCAAGGGAAGAGAAGGAAAGAGAAGAAACAGTCAGGTAATTGCTATTGTTTTTTTATATCTTGGACACTCCTTGTAAAGCTGAGAGCTGTAGATTTTGGCATGTTTACTTTACCAATAATATGTATCTCCTCACCATCACAGAAGAATCTTAGTTAGGAATCAGTTGAATGCGACGGAAAGTGCCATGTGCTTTAGATTCATATTTCATACCTTTACGATAACCATGATTTTGTGTAAAGCCTTGATCTGTTTGATGAAGAAAGTAGAGATAATGTTACCAGAATCTGCCAATCCACCTTTAGAGAGGTGAATTTGTATTGATCAGAGAACTATTATTTGGAAAGGGTGAGGCTGAGAAGCATCGGACGGCTTGTGTTAATTTACTCCGTCTACCTATCCACCTCTGTACAGGAGGATTTTCCAATTAAGACTCTGATTGAGTTTGAAAACGCACATCTTAGACATTTATTTTTCCAGCAGTGAGTCATGGCTATTTTCTTGCAACATATGAACTATTTCTGCAATTCTAATACACAGGTCTTGGATCAGTGAGTTTCTGAGTAAAGGGTAGACCGAACATTTTTAAATACAGCTTTAATTTATTTATTTTGTGTTTTAGATTATCATAATGGTGTAAATGAGGGTTGGTCTAGCAAAAACAAGGATGAAGAAAGAAGAGCACAGCCTACTTGTCCCAAAGCATCTAATCCTTACCATAAATGTGAGGAATTTTGTTCTAATAGAACTGCCGAGGCCAATCCCAAGGGGGTTAAAAAGGAAACAGGAGGAGCACAGCCTACTTGTCCCAAAGCATCTAATCCTTACCATAAATGTGAGGAATTTTGTTCTAATAGAACTGCTGAGATTAATCCCAAGGGGGTTAAAAAGGAAACAGGAGGAGCACAGCCTACTTGTCCTAAAGCATCTAATCCTTACCATAAATGTGAAGAATTTTGTTCTAATAGAACTGCTGAGATTAATCCCCGTGGGGTTAAAAAACAATCAGAAAGAGCACAGACATGCCCCAGAGCATCTAACCCTTACCATAAATGTGACGAATTTTGTTCCAACGGAACTTTGGAGGCCAATCCCCAGGGGGTTAAAAAAGAATCAGGTTACCCCCTTTTCGAATACTAATACATTGTTGCTCGTTGGATTTCACTTTCATTTTTTTTTTTGTTGGGGGGATCAGGGATCTCGCAACCTTGGGGCTCAAGCCATTAGAGATGGAAGAATGCTTTATAACTCCAATAAAAAATTGAAGTCCTTCAATGATATCTTTCTCCAATTTGCAACTCTTCTTTGATGCTCAGTTCCTCATGACAGCACATTGTTGTTGCAGGTTCCATTATTGATGCTGCTTTAAGCTTTGGTAGAAAAAAGAAGGAATCTGGATCTCAGCAGAACTCTCCCCGAGCTGTTAACAATGTCCCTGTGGTAAAAGCAGCTCGCCGTGTTCCATCACCTCTTCCTACTAAAAAGCATGATGAAGCTGCGAATAGTGGATCGTTTTCCTCATCTCAACAACGTTCTGATGAAAGTTATTCTGAAGATCATTCTTTCGACAAGGGGCCAGTTCAATCCCCTGGACCAATGCATGTGTCTGGGAATATCACGGTAGTTTATCATTCCTCTCCATCTCGCTAAATTTATTTTTCAATATTGGCTTTGAATTGTCTCTCAATTTATTCTTTCTCCACCAGCCTGATCCTCCCAAGAGCCCTACAAAGCTTAGTTTGGCCTGCTATAAAATTCCAACACCAGCTGAGCCGCAACAGAATGGGAAGCTCCATGGTTCACCAAAGGCTGCTACATATCCTTCTGCTAACCATGAGGAAAAAGTCACTGATGGTCCTATTTCCGAGTATCTGGACTTCAGCTTTTCAGGCATATCTCGTGCTTCAGAAGAGAGTGACGAGGAAGAGGTTCAATCTGTCATCTCTGATTCCTGTGTGTCGGTAGGGAAATATCACGTGAGAGAAAATATTGCCTCTATTCTACAGTTAATCTTGGACAAGTATGGTGATATAGCAGCAGGCAGTCGATTGGAATCAGCTTCCATGCGAGCTTATTATTTAGAGTGTCTGTGCTCTGTGGTTCATGAGTTGCAGCGCACTTCTTTCAAGCAGTTGACAAATTCCAAAGTTAGAGAAATGTTGGCTGTTCTCAAGGACGTAGAATCCGCACAGATTGATGTTAGTTGGCTACGGGATATACTCAATGATCTGGCCGAAGGCATGGAGCTGAGCAGTCAGCATCAAGCTGCGGAAGAAGCAAAATCAAAGTGTGATCATGCTATAGAGTCAGTAAAAAAAGAACTAGAATCCATGATGGAGGATCTGGCTCAAAAAGAGAAGGCAGTTGCTGATGCTAAAGCACAAATCTCTGAAACAAGAGATCGCCTGAATAAGCTAGAGCTCGATTCTTCTCGGTTAAGTGAGACTATTTCTTCAATCTGGTCGACAGTCGAAAAGTTTCATGAAAAGCCCTTGGCAGATGAGATCTTGTAATGCAACTGCCAGGCAAAACAACAACTACTACCTGATACTTCTTGTATTCTATGTGTTCCATATTTACAATTTTACAGAATTTAATTGTATGAATCAAATTACAAAAACATGTAGATGATACTAGACATGGACATAGACATTGTACTTTAGTATGTTATAAAGTTTATTAGTGTATTATAAGTTCTGTGATGTGGAAGATGTGATTGATTTGAGTTTTACTGCAAAGTATTCCCTTTTTTGATGAAGGGATTTCATTTCATTAATCAAAGAAAAAACAGCAGCAGCCAGTCCCTACTACAAAGCAATGAACACTGGGAAGAACACATTTAAAATATTAATAATTTATTAATATATATTTTTTTAAGTTAAAAAAAAAAGCCCTACACAGCAACTCCGTTTCTAACACTTTCAAATATTATAATAAACTAAAGAATTATGAAGATTTTTTTATTTCATCTTAAACTATTTTTTGTGCAATTGCATCATTTTGGGCCAAATTTAAGGGCAATTAAGTGAAACTTGTTGGCTAAAAATGAAAAATTAAAAGATGAAAATTGAAAGATGGGAGACCAAAGCAAAAATAACACCATAAATAGGTGATGACTTCAAAGTTCATACAACAAATTTAATTTAGTGCTCGTACTTTAAAAAAAATATATATTTGGTACCTCAATATATTTTCAATTCAATCTTTGTACAAAAGTTCATTTTTCTTCTTTTTTAGTCCTTGGTTTGGCAGAGAAGAGAGACTGACCGCTGGATTCCAGTGTAGAGAAAAAAGAATATTGTTGACATCGATTCTGGCCTCCAAAACGGTTGATCTTTGTGTTAAATGGTTCTATTTGATTAAAAAAGTTCATATTAGGTGATTTTCTACGTTGAAAGTGCCTAGGTAAAAAAAAAAAACCTATTGTGGCTAGATTCTTGGAAAATCAGATGACGCATCGTCTTATTTTTTTTTATTTTCAAAAAAAATAGGGGGGACGACATGTCGTGCACCCTAGATGGAAAAAAAAAGAAAAAAAAAAGGCCCAAGCGGGCTGACCTGGCTTACCACACTTAGTAGCGCCTAGTCTTTTATTTTTTTTCTATTTAAAAAAAATTAATGCTTTTTTTTATATTTTTTCAAAATTAATTTTTACTTATATTTAGATTAATACTTCTTCTCTCTTTTATTTTGTTTATAGAGCCTTTTTTTAAATAACACTTATTTTTTGTTATTTTATATGCATTTAATTTTTTAAGATATTTTTCCTATTCATCTATAATTTTTTTTATATTTTTTGTAGAAGAATTTTATTTTTAAAAATAAAAGATATTTATTTTCAAATGATATTTCTAATATATGCAACATTTCATGATATTTTCCTCTTTTATTTTATTCAATCAATTTAAAAGCATATGTCTATTTTTATTATCATTTTATGGAATAAAAAAATTATTTTAATTAATAAATTTAGCAAACATAATTGGATAAATGTCACGCCATGTGAAATTAAATATTTTAATCCATATTTATTTCTTTATTTTTCTTATTTTATTTGTGGTTATTGTTTATAATTGTTTTTTCATTTATTAACACACATAGTTTTCAATTTATTTAATTACATATATGCATTAACTTTTTTATTTTAATTAGAATTTTTTTAACTATAAAAACATGTGTACATAGTTTTTTTTTTATGGAAAAAAATAACTTTTGTATTTGATACTATTGTCTTGTAACATTAGGGAATGCAACACTATGAAACTATATTAGTGATGAGACAAAGGGGCATGATAGGGATCCAAAGGCATTTTTGTTATTTTCTAGTAAACTAAAAACATCATACAATAAAAAAAGTAAATAAATTGAAATATTGATTATAAAAATAAAAAAATTAAGTTATGATTTCATTTAAAATAGAAGGACTAAATTTACACCACACCTATTTAATAATAATTATTAAAATACTAAAAGACCTTGTCATTTTACTATTGTGATTGTGATGAAGAGTAAAATATCTTAGCCTTTTACAGTTTGATTCTTAAGATTTGTTAAAAGACCTTGGCATTTCAATGTAACAATGAATACTAAAATACTTTGGCCTTTTACAATTTAATCCCTAATTTTGTTTTTTTTTGTAAATTCATCCTTTAATATTGGGTTTAATTGGTATTGAACGTTATAATTTATTTTGATTTATTTTCTATGTAATTATTGTCATCTTATGACATGAGTTTGATAGATTAACACGAGTTGACTTGGCTTATTATTTTTTTTAATTGTTTTTTTTTCTCAAATCCATCCATCAACATTGAGTTGATTGAGAATTTAACTTCATATATTTTTTTTCTTCTTTCTATGAGGCTATTATAGTCTCATGATCTAGATCGTAAGTTTTGCAAGTTAGTTAGGTCGGTCTAGGGTTTTTTTTTGTTCTTTTTTAATTGATTTTTTTTTAATTTTATCTTTCAATACTTTGTTGATTGAGAGTTAGATTTCACAATTTATTTTGATTTACTTTTTATAAAGTTATCTCAACTTCATGACTCGAGTCATAAATTTGGTTGATTAACTCGAGTTGACTAAGGTGGTTTTTTTGTGTCTTTTTTTTTAATTGATTTTTTTTTCATTTTCATCCCTAAATATTGAGTTGATTGAGTATTGAGCTTTACAATATGTTTAATTTTCTTTCTATGCATCTATCTCGATCTCATGACTGAGTTTTCACAGGTTAACCCAGGTTGATTGAGCCTATTTTTCTAATTGAATTTTATATTCAATTTCATCCTTCAATATTAGATTGATTGAGAATTAAGCTTAATGATTTTTTTTAATTTGTTTTCTATATAGTTATTAGGGTCTTATGATCTAGGTTGGAGATTTGACAAGTTAACAAAAGTTGATCTGAGTGAATCCGAGTTGATCCAAGTAAATCTAAGTAGATCTAATATGTTAAAAAAATGATATCGTCTTGATTTTTTTTAGTTAAGCTACATTTTTATTAGTCGTTCGGGTTGCTTTTAAATTTAAAAAGTTGACTATATCACATCAAATCAACCTTCATATAAATTATTTTTGCTAAAAAATATATTATCAACACTTAAATTTAATTGGACCGGTAACATAGCACGAAAAATTATCTAGTTGCACTCTAAACCAAGTTAATGGCCCAGCCCATTTGTTATCTTATGAAAAAGTGTCCCTTACCTTTATGGACCCAAAACACTCTGTTTTTTCTTCTTTACTTTTTTAGCAAAAAAACAAAAAAAAAAAATAAATCGACCTCCTTCACTTAACAATTAACATCTCTTTAATACATTTCATAAAATTTCTTCCGTTTTCAAAAACCTGTGAAAAACGAAAAAAATAATCTGAATTCTTCTGTTTGTTTGTTTTTTAATTCAATATTTGTAATTAACCAATGGTAAATTGATAATTGGACTCCAAAGTCCTATGTTGAGACCATTAGGCCCAAATCGTTTTTACGCCGGCCTAAAAAGCCTTAAGAGGCCCAATTTACAACCACCGTGTTTTTTTTTTTTTTTCAAAATAAAAATCCTCAATCGACACGGATAACTCCCAGATTCAACCTTTCTTTCCCTATTTTATCTCTCTCTCTTCAATCAAACCGCACCCTAGAGACCGATCTCTAACAGGTTTGTCACTCTCTTTCATAATTTCATTCCCTTGCTTCTTAATCTCTCTAATTGCAATTTTTTTAGGGTTTTGTCTGATAAAACATGAAAAATTAACCTTTTTTTGTGATTTTGAAGTAATTAAATGCATATAGTGTGGGATAATTAGGTTTATATCTATCCTCAGTAGCATAAATCGAACTTGATTAGTACTGTTAACCTTTGATTTATTAAGGAATTGCAGTGTTTTTGGTTTTGTTAATTGAAGTTTGTTGGGTTTTGTATTATTAATGTAACTGTAGGAGTAGAGAGAAGAAGGTGTGATTAGTAAAATATGGCTGATGAAAGGAGAGTGCATCCTGATTGCATAAATGCGTCGAATCCTTACCACGAATGTGTCGAATATTGCTTTATAAAAATCGCAGAAGCGAAAGCACGTGCGGAGATTAAAGAGACAGGTATTTTTTTTTAGTTTTTAGTGTCATTGATTGTTGTTTCTGATTGTTAGTAATGGTTAGAAAGAAGTCGAATTGCTCTCGTAGCTGTATATAGTGTTATGTGTTAGCTTGCGGATGTTGCCTGAGGCTGAATGTTGTATTCCTTGCAATTTTCAAATGCATTTATATAACTCAGGTTTTATGGACCATTGATGTTATGATGGTTCATATGCTTACTTGTATTGTTGTGGTGTTTACAGAAGTTGTGCAAGCTAAAGGTGGAATTGGTTGGTCCAGTTCACAAGCTCCTGAGCAAGGTGAAGAGCTTGATGAAGAAAGACCAGATCATGAACATTCGGAAGATGATGATGACCGTGCTGTACTGGATAATGTGGAGGGAGATGTTACACAACTTACTGGGAGAAAGAAAAAGTTGTTTGAGTTGAGACTTAAGATGGTAAATTTGATAAACTTGTCAACTATGAATGTCCTTTTATGTAGCAGATTGTATATTTTGACTGGTGAGCTGTTTCATTTTATTGGGTTTTTTTGTATCGTGTCTATTTATTATACTTGGAATAATTATGGCTTTTGGAATTCAGAATGAGGCAAGAAAAGCCAATCAAACTGCTATGGTATCTGAAAAAAAGAAAATGGAAGCTCCTTCAGAATCAAGGGGCATTTCTAAACAGAAATGGCTAGAGGACAGGAAGAAAAAGATAGGCAAACTTCTAGATGCAAATGGCTTGGACATGACAAAGGCATACATGCTAGACACACAAGAGGCAGCAGAGGCAAAATACAAGAAATGGGAGAAGGATCCTGCTCCATTTGGTTGGGATGGTATGTTCAGAACTCTACTTACATTTCAATCTTTTCACATTACTTCTACTTTTTACAGTGCATTTCATGTGGGTGTCTACCTCCATGTAGAGTTTTTTTTTTTTTTCCTGAACAGTAAACACATACCCCCACATTATATATAAGAAGTGAGAATATGTAGAGCCACCTGAAGCAAGCTTCAGTAGAATGCCATCCTGTCTCAGTTGCTTCATATGTGCTCGTCCACTTTGAAACTGTCAAAAGGACTGTGGCATAGTCCAGGGTGGCTGGTACATGCATGTTGAGTCATGCATCTGAATTCTTATATTAGTAGCATTGACTGCACCCCTCAATAAGAATTTGTTTCAGGATTTAACCTGAGAATTAAACTGATATTTCTTGTTTTAACAGTTTTCAATCAGAAGACACTATACAATGCATATAAAAAACGGACCAAGAATGTTGATGTTGACCTAGAAGAATATAACAAAATGAAAGAAGCTGATCCCGAGTTCTACCGTGAAGCCTCAAGCCTTCAATATGGAAAGGTGCCACTGTTGTGAAAGATGTTTCCCATTTGATCTTAATTCAAGGATTTTGCAATAATGTGGTATGTTCTGTTCAAATTATGTAGGCTCCTAAGACTTCCGAGGACAAGATTGAAAGGATGGTAAAGGAACTCAAGGACCGGGACGAGAATCGGAAGTCATTTAGCCGAAGGAGGAGATTCCGAGATGAGAAGGATATTGACTCAATCAATGATCGTAATGAACATTTCAACAAGAAAATTGAGCGTGCCTTTGGTAAATACACACTGGAGATCAAGAATAATCTTGAGCGAGGAACTGCATTGCCTGACTAAGGTATATGGTCATTGCAATGCTTTGTATGTTGTTGTGGCATGGTCTAATTGAAGAATACATCTTGCACCTAAGGTCATCTAACTTCCATTTTCTCTACTGCTTTTGAAAAAAATTTAATTGCTGCGCAGATTAGTCTTATACTCAGTTACTGTAAATTTTGATGCCCGGTTCATTAGGAATTAGGAACTAAACCGCTGTTCATTCTATGGTTTCAGGTCATATTTGCAGTAGCACTGGTTTCCATTATCATTCCTTTTGTTCTAATTTAGTCTGATCTTATGTTTGCAGGTTCTCTTCAAACAGCTGATTATGAAATTCAAGGAGCTGGGGATCTACAGCAGTTGGACATATCCTTGCTTGAGTGTTGAAACAGACTAAGAAGTACTCTCCATACCTGGAGTCGAGATATTTGCTATTTTGTTGTAATTTGATTGAAGTACTTAGCCATAAAATAGCGGTGAATCATGTAGGTTGAATCTTCTAGCGACGCAGATTGGCATTCCATGCCAAAAGGGATGTCCATACCTTGTCCAAATATACAGTTATTTATGTTTTTGCTTAAGGTAACAAAGAACAGGGGCTGTTTTTGGATCCTCAATCCTGTTGAACTTAGTGGTAGCAGGTAGCTTCACCCTTTCAAACATGACTTCATTTAGCATCTCCGTGCCCCTCATTGATAGGAAACCATGGCTGAAATTTGCTTTTTGTTTGAATTTCTGAGTCATCCCTCCAAAGAGTGGGGAGGTAAGAAAGGTCAAGTAGGATGTCTCGTTATTCCATGCTTTTAACTCGTGAGCCAACGCTTTAAACTCTTCGTTGACACACGGGTAGCTGAGCCTGGCTGAGTGGTATAGTAGGAGATACCTCTGCTTTTTGGTCGCTAGGTAAAAATGAGCTTAGTTTGAACCAGAGACGCGCTTCAAAAAAACCCCCCTCGTGAGTCATGCCCCCCCCCCCCCAATCGTGACCAAGGACCACATAAGCAGTTTGCATTGGTCAAGCGTGTCAGCCTGGTATTTTGACCCCCTGGAGGACCACCCAGGCACTCTTAAGTTGCACCGGGCTCGAGGAGCGGAAACGTGGCAAAGGTTGATATAAAACTTGTAAAAAGACAATATACCCTGTGATTCCTTCGATTCAAGCCTCTCCGAAAAAGAAAATAAAAGAAATAATGGCACGACTACCCTTCACTTTTGGGGTTCTGTGGAGTGTAGGTAACTGTAATTTTTTTTTTCTTTTATGGGGAATGGCATGACCTCCCACCTCAGCACATGCAACCTTATGACATGGCAAATGCGGGTTGGGCAGTGACCATAGAATACCACCATAGCAGTTCCTTTCAATTTCTACTTTTGGCCCTGTTAGTCCTATTGGTTGGACCTTGGTCCGAAAGTAGGGTATTTGCCAGCCTTTCAAGGAGACCTTCCCAGAGGTGAAAGCGCAAAAGGAAACCCCAGGCCCATACCTCCAGAAAGCATCTATGGTTCTTCCCGGGTTACTCATGCATGCGCACGTGGCGCAAGTGGCCGTAAAAAATACCCCATGAAAAATAAAACTACAATCTGGTCATGGTTCACCCGCCCACGCCAATAGCTGCTAATCAATGAGATGACGGAAAGTTGAAGCCTATTAGGTGGTAGACTACTAAGTGACCATAGCACTACCAAACCCCATTAGCCATTTTTTTTTTTATTTTATCAAGTGAGGTAGCTAGTTCATCAGTGGTAGCAGCAGTAAAGATTGTCCAAGCAGAGAAAAGAGAGATGCGATAAGAAAAGAGAGGTAATTAATTGAGCACAACTCCCCATGACAATGATACAAGGCCAAACTAACAAAGAAAGATTAAAATTATAAATAAGTGGGCAAAAGAAGAAAGGTCCATCGTAATCCGATCTCATACACACAAACAAACAAATAGAGTGACGGAGTGAGTAAAAAGAGTGAAGACTAAAGACAAGCGCTCTTTTCTTTTCTTTTCCTTTCCTTTTTTTTTTTTAAGGTGGTTTTCCTCTTTAGTTGGCGGGGTTGCTACGGAAAGATCCCAAAGCCTTGATTGCTGCCGCTCTCAAAATGTACTGGTGGTATGCAGCAGCTGCTAATGCTCCCACAAATGGCCCAACCCAGAAAATCCACTGCATGTCCATCAAATTATGCACACGTTAATTACTATTTAACTCTCCATGTATACAAAAAAGTATCAAAACAACGTCAGAATATAACTTGTGCTTTGAAATTATCTGGCTTCTTACATGATCATCCCAGGCTTTTTCATTGTTGAAGATGACAGCAGCGCCGAAGCTCCTGGCAGGGTTGATGCCAGTACCAGTTATAGGGATTGTGGCCAAGTGTACCATGAACACAGCAAACCCGATTGGAAGTGGAGCCAACACCTGTTCCCAAAAACATGTTATGTTATCAAAACTAAATCCAAACTTAATTAACAGAGTTTAACTACATGACTTGATACAGTAACAAAACAGTAACGCATGAAAAGCAATTACTGCAGTTTACTAGTAGTACTGCTTACAGGGACGTGGGAGTCACGTGCACTTCTCTTAGGGTCAGTTGCAGAGAAAACAGTGTAAACAAGCACAAAAGTGCCAATAATCTCAGCACCCAAAGCTGTGCCAGTGTTGTATCCCATGGCTACTGTGTTAGCACCACCACCAAGAGAGTTGTAGTTTTTCTTCATGAAGGCCTTGACCAAGCCAACACCACAGATAGCACCCAAGCATTGAGCCACCATGTAAGCCACAGCCCTGATCAGTGATACTTTCCTGGCCAAAAACAGCCCAAAAGTGACTGCTGGGTTAATATGTCCACCTGTAACCAAAAAAGGAACAAAACCCATCAACAAACCACACAAAGACCTGATTTTGGAACACAAAACTTCCAAGTTCTACTACAAGATATGTCTCTAGCACACACAAAACATTTTTTAAGTTGGTTAAGAGCGGAGTAATGAACATGCATGGAGAAACCAAAACTCTTGGCAAGTATAACATAACTAATTACAAAGCTGTCCCGGAAGGGGCCGGAGGATACCCTGGTACTACCACACACAAAAAAACTAACATGCAAACTTTTATTCTATGGACTTAATATAGGAGTTAAAACAAGGTGGTTCTTACCAGAGATACCAGCGGTGCAGTAAACAAGGATAAAGATCATGCCACCAAAAGCCCATGCAATGCCAAGCAAACCAACTCCATCACAAGGGTCTTTGTTTGACTTGTGGCCTATAACAGTAGCCACAGTGACATAAAGGAAAAGAAGGGTAGCAATGAACTCAGCTATGAGAGCTCTATAGAAAGACCAGAGCTTGAGTTCACCCAAGTCAAGAAGTGGTGCAGGTGGTGGATCAACATAATCTTTCCCGTGAGTTTGCCCTACTTCACTCACTTCCTTTGACATTTTTTTGATCTAAAGATCCTTTCTCGGTACAATTAACTCTCTTGTCACAAGCTTTTGCGTCTCTCTCGGCTTGTAACTGTGTGAGTGGCCTAAGGTGTTCAGTCCTTTTAAAGAAGGAAGAGAAGGGTATGAAAATGTTGCGTGTTCTGGATAAGACGGGGGCCTTTTGGGAACAAAACAATGTTTACTGCTGGACCTAGGAGAGGGTAGAGAGACAGAGAGGATGGGTTGTAGAGAGAGAAAACAGGGGTGGGACCAGTTGTACAGATAGGCCATGTGATGGCTCATCATCTCCTTTTTTATACAGGGTGAGAAGGTTTAGCTATGGGGACTCAATGGGTCAGCCTGGCATCCAACCAAAGCCACGCGACCAACGGTCATCTCTTGTCCTCTTTCGCTCCTTGCTTTTTCTCTCGAACTTGAAACTCTTATTTTCGTTTTATTTTTCTCCAGTCCCCAGCTTGTCTTCATTTCGGACACCTTTCTGGACCCAGTTCTTACACAGTCACGGTATAATGTTTCGGACATGATTATTGTACACGATTGGAGGGCTGATTTGAAAGGAAAAATGATTGTTAAGCTATCAGATTAATCCCATATCATTGAATTAATTATAAGGTTTTCCTTGATGTTGATTTAACCAGATTTAACTGTCTTAACCGTGTGTTACTAATAACTTGATTACGTCAATTAAAAACCTAACCCAGATTAAGTTTTAGAATACTAAATCTTTCGGATCAATCTATGAAACCCAAACCGAACTTATATTTGTATTAGTTCGTTGTTTATTTTGCATTGGGTGTAGTTAATTAGTTCGGTAGTGAGAATTAGAGTATATCTTTGCCTCTAATGGTTATAGATTTGCTGCCATAAAAATGCTAGGAAGAAAGTGTGAAATGCGGTCCATGAACACATTAGGCGACACATCAACATTTCTGCCATGAACGTGCTTGAAATGTAGGAAGGAACATGGCTCCATGGTATATGGAGAAGAACAAACGAGTCCTCTTTTATGATCCATTAGGGTTATATTTGTGACAATAATTCCCATCCATACAAACATTTGAACGACAATGATGCTTGGGTTAGAAAAATAGGTAACGAAATTAGAACAACGTTAATCATCGATCAAGTATCAATCACACAACCCTTCAATTCTGAAGGCTCTATCTATGGTAAAGAGTAGTTGGTTTCACGTCTCTTGTCTCAAATTTGGATTCAAGTAGAGGTTGTGGAAAAAAACTATGTGAACAAGCCAGTCCATGTATAAATGATTTGTCTCAAATCTTAATTATATGTGAAGAATGACTTCGAGCTTGTTTGTTCTGTTTTAAAAACGATTCTAAAATAAAAAAGTTTTTATTTTAAATTAATTTTTTTATGTATTCAAATCGTCTTGATATGTTGATATCAAAAATATATTTAAAAATAAATAAATAAATTATTTTAATATATTTTTAAACAAAAAATATTTTTAAAAATAATAATAGTCATAATAACAAATAGAATCCCAATATATAAAAGCTTATTTAAGAATACTTCAATGTCGGAAAAAAATAGCATGATAATGAAATTGTACATGCAATAAAAGTATAATTTTTTTTCATGTGATAAAAAAAGTAAAGTTTCTTATGGGATGTGCACCGTTATTTGAATAATATTGAAAAAAATATGCTTAATCTTTTTGGTTTTATAGGTATTTTAATATAATTTTTGATATACCATGACTAAGTTTACCAAACAAAAAATGCCTAATGTCATTCTCTAAAAACAAAACAAATGCTTAGTGCAATCAGTACGTGTAAATTGTAGAAGAAGGGTGTTTCTTTTCATTATTTATTAATCCAAAAGGAAAAGAGAGGATAAAAAGATGAGTCCTTTATGAGGTAGAATGATTGCCGAGGTGGCTTTGCTGTGGGTGGTGGTGGTGTTATTGATGGGCCTCTCCTTACCTTTCAAAGGCAGTATTTTAAATGACGCCATCACAAGCACTCGCCGGAATGCAGTCTTATCTCCTCCCTCCCTCCCTCCATCGCTTCATTTTGATTTCACTGGGTCAGAATAATTTGAAATGTACATTTAATCTTGTGATGTAACTCCCATGTTGTAAAACCCGGATTGGCAAGGATGCAGAGATTAGACCAGCCCGAGTAGAAAAAAAAATAAAAAGAAATAAGCTTAGTTTAATTTAATAAAAAAACTTGGATGGACATGTGATTTAGATAAAACCTCATAAAAAATTATTAATTTTTTTTATAAAAACTATTATTTGAATTTTTTTAAAACGAGTTAGCTCGAGTTAATCTAAATTAATTCTCTTGATATGAAATTTGATTTGATTTTATTATGAAACACAAATTCAAGTAATACCTGATTCACTTTCTTAATAAATTTAATTTAAGAAATGATCAAAACATATTATTTTAAAAAACATATTAAAAATTAAAAGATAATTTTTGAATCCAAATAGGAAATTAATCTAGTTTTTTAATTAAACCAATCAAGATTTTTTTATTATTATTATTTTAACCAGATCAAGTTAGATCACGAGTCAGCCGACAAGAACATTCCGAGTTTACAACATCGCCTTAAACACACACCATTAACTGTCCCGAACATTTATTTAGTTGGGAAAATAAAATGCTAACGTAATATTCTATTGAATAATAAATAAATGCCAAACAAAAGAAAAGGACCAGACGTTTTGTATCAAACGACTCAATTCACTTGTACATATCATCACCATTCTAGCCACGACACGTGTCCGGTACCCAAAACAGCTAGATTGCTCCAGAGCCTTCTTACAATCTTATAGCCGTTGGGGAATGTGAAGGAGAGGGACTTGTCTACCCTTCTCAAGATCCCGATGCCCCCAACGGTCGCTTCATTTTTAATTTTTTTGAAATATAATGGTGGCATTTCTGTGGCCCAGCCAGCCAGTTAGCTTGTTGCCCACGTAGCCAACGAAAGCAACGAGGGAGAGAGAGAGAGTTTTGATTAGCCTGGTATCATCATAAATGTGGTTTGCTACGGTGGTTCTTGCAATATCAAAAGCAAGATTTGATTTTGCGATGACATCATGCATAATCCGGCCACCACCAGCCGGCTGATTCGTGGGATAATTAATACATGAACAACGGATTGATTTTATACATGGGCAGTTGTTACAAAAGCAACAAACCAAGCATCGTATACGAGGATGATTACCCAGGCAACATTATCAGAAGAAAGTACGAGTAAAGACCAGGTAGCAGCACTGTAAATTAGAATCCTGCGCGCCTGCACAAAACTCAGAAACTAATTTTATCATCTACCTAAAAGTCACATGCATAATACACGAAACAAAATAATATATATTGCCTGTACACTCATCAGAATCTTGGATATTGACTCCTTTTTCTTTCTCATATTCTTGGTATCTTCTTCATGGGTCATGCTGAGGAACTCTTGGCAAGGCATAACATACAGGCCTGGGGAAATTCTGGGTCTCTCCTTATAATCTGTAGGCTGTATATATAAATTAATGCAGTGGTATCGATCAAAACCCAGTCAAGAGTATACTATCTGAGTGGAAGTTCCTAGCTAGGTGTACGAGAAAAAGTAACGATTTTTATTTATTTTTTAATTCGAGAAAGGTACGAGAGATTTTATTAATGCGAGAATAGATGATGGCTCAACATTATCCACAATAATGGTGGCCAAGAAAAAGAAGAGCCTATCCGGAATATTCTCTTCCAAATGGCATGAAAAGCTTGATTAATTATTTCACAAATCTCGAAAATCAATGAAGGTGGGGTCACTTAATCATTGATGATTAAGGGCACAACAACGCATCCGCTGGAAAATAGTTGTCATGGACCCGGCTACGAACTGCTTTACTGTATTCAAATGCCAAAGTGGATTAAGATCATGCACTGAATAATTAGGTGTTAAGTCTTGAAACGAAGGTTAGTGAAATTGAGGTAAGCTGTCCTCGTTTGGGTTCTTGAACTAAAAGCCAATATTAACAGTGATCCCAAAACATAATCCAAGACAACTTCACTGGTAAATACAAATCGAGAAAGCCATAAATTCAGGGCTTCTACTTTATAGAAATCTCTACTTGAATTTCTTAATTTTAATTATTGGTTGAAGTTCTTGCACTTTCAAATAATGATCAACCAAGTACAAATCATTCAAAAATACCCTTTTGATTACTCTCGAGAAGGATATCTCAGAATAGGTGTACTTGATTGATTGTTTTTTCATAACATAGGAAGTCAAAGAACTCAAAATAAAGAGTTTTATAAAGTTTAGTTACTGAAATCACGATTATCTGACCACAGATCTTCTTTCAAATTTTTTTCTTTCATGATTTTGAAAATATAATAATGATGGGTTTTTAAAATACACTTTATTTATTAAAATAATATATATATATTTAAAAAATTATTTTTAATAAAAATACACTAAAAATTTAACTGCAGTCAGAAACTTTGAATTTTTCTCTTCGTCTTGAGCTCATTTAACAAAATCTGGGCCTCAGTGATGGGCCTAAAATCACCTGAAGAATACACAGTTTCCATCATTCACTGCTATGCTGAAATATAGTTTGCGTCGTCCTTCTTGTGGCCATGAAACTATAAGCATGAGCATCTTCGGAAAAATTTACAAGGAAATGAGAAAAAGCGTGACTACTATCCTAGCTAAGCTCCGAACTACTTTAATCATCTGCGCACGAACCGGGTAACAATCCAGTGAATCTGTTGAGCAAATGAGCATAACAAGAGAATGTTTAATCATCCTTGAACTTTCTATTGAGTAATGAGTGAAAAAAATGCTAGTGATCCTAAATGCTTACCAAGTTATTTTCAGGAGCTTTCCAGTAGAATCCTTGTATTGCTATAACAGCTAAGTTGGAGGTTATGAGAACGAAAATACTCAAAGAATGCTTTCCCATCCACTCCAAAGCAAATGTCAAGCATCTATAACCATATACATCTACCTGGAACAAAGAGTAAATAGTGTTTTCATTAATATGAATTTCCGAAAATAGAAATGATAGCAATTGTTTGTTCTTAAGAACTTACCAACAAGTAAATAGCAGAATATGTGATCCCCGCTGAAGCACAAGTAATCAGCATATAGCCAAATGTGTACAAGGATTTATTCACGGGATCGCCTGGAAAGAAAAGGAGGAGCAAAATCAAAGATTCAATGTTATTTTGCAAAGAAAAGCGTTATATGTTACTGCATTCTTGTGCAATTAGCTGGAGAATTCTTGCACATCTGCAAGGTATAACATCTCAACACCCCCCTGTTCAAAACACAAGACAATTTATATTTTCAAGAAATTAAAACTGTTTCGATTATATTAATGCTGTCTTTGCAGCAAGAATCATCCATTGATTCATTCTAGGAGAGATTATGAGTCCTTAGAGTGCATACCTACAACAGCAAGGAGCAATCCAACCAAAAGAAGTGACAATGAGAACAGGATCCAGTTTTGCATGCGTTGCTTGTGGTCCTGCAAAGCATTTGTGTAATATGACAAGTAATTTGTTAATCGTGCTGTTCAAGGTCGCAGCATGCGTAAATAAAACGGTTTTGGCACTTGTATTTCTATTGAATTATTTTTGCAACTCCCACTAAATGATCGAGAACAATAATAAGAATTAAGAAGAGAATGGAGAGGACAGCTATGTTTTCACCTGCAAGTGAGCAAGACTATGACCATATTGAAGTCCAATTATGCAAGACACTGCGGCTGTTATGGAGCTGTGAAATAAATCATTGTTAGAAGGTTACAGAGAATTCGAGTCACTGTTCCATAGAAAAGGGCCAATTCGCGCAAAAAAGATATCCTGCTTATATCCTGCTTATGTTTATGAAGATAATATGGAAAGATAATAACCCATGAACTGTGTAAGCTGTCAGTATGAAATGACCCGAAGCTACCACAAAGAACCTGTAGCCCTCCTAAATAGGCACCAAACTGATCGAGGTAGTTGAAGCATGAATATTAAGGTGAGTAGAATATTAAAGCAAAGAAGAACTGCCTTCGAGAAAGCAAAGCATAAAAGAGGTTTGATTGGCCACCTTAAAACACCTTCAGGATCAAAAGGAGCATGACACCAGGAAGGTGCACTCTCTGGAACTTGGCCATTGGTGGACATATTGCACTCCTACATAGTGAAACTTCATTAAGGTCAAAGGACTTCATAGATGAATAGACACGGAAAAAATGAACTGCTTAGAGGATACCTTCAGGTTTCTGTAAACAGGTTTTTTATATAGGTGATCAATGCCAAGTACATAGCGATCAATCATTCCAGCTGAATTACAAGCAGGTCCAAGATCACCCCTCACAGAACATTTTACCTGTGTAAGCTTTTGTGTAAGTAGGGAAGTATTAGATCATGAATTGGGACAGCAACCAACAAGATTTTAGGCACCTCACCATGTAAACATAGCTGTGATTTGCTGGAAACACAGAAGAAGTTGCATTGGACATTTCAAATTGCCAATCCGGAACATATAAACCATACAATAATCCCAAGTATATAGCAGATAGTGAAAACGCTGCACCCCTAGAAAACAGAATTTTTATAGTTAATGAAATAGGAAAAGAATACAAGTTTTTGGCTATCATAATCCAATCTGCCTGCTAAGTTAAAGGAAACAAAGAATCATCAATCTGTCGTGCACCAAACATGAATCCATCTTTAGTTAATCAATTCAAATTAAGCCCATCTATCAGCTCATAAAAGTAAGAGAGGGAAAGGAAACAAGGTCTGATACTTGGCATCAACATTAAAAACTGAGACTATCAAAGTAAAAAATGTTGTTATTAGATATTCACTATCCTTGGAGTTTAAGAGCGAAATGCAATCTCAAACGTTAAGCTTACCAATGCCAGTAATAACTCTTGAGAAAGCTTACATCTCTCCGCGATCGACATGAAAGCCAGATCTCACATAAAGCAGCAAAAATGTATCCAACAGATATTCTCTGGCTTGAATGACATTTAACACAAAGTCAACAAAGTGCGAGCATAATATGCAGAAAGAAACCAGGAACTTGTTAAGGACTCAAACGAAGACCATAAAGGTCATGTGCAGTGCTTGAGTATCATGTGGGTAGTACTGAGGAGTATTTCTTGCATCTGACCAGAACGATAACAAACAAGAGTTGAACAGTATGTATATAATGTAGATACAATAAAATTTGAATTTATCTGTGTGGCTAATTACACTGCCTATCTAATTTAATTGAGAAGGAAACTGATGTGGATACTTCTGTGCAATCATTTCTTCAGTACCATCTAAAGGTAGAGTGAAGTTTCCTAGCATTTCTTCATGAAGGATGATACCTCTCTACTACTCTCCATAACTTGTCCTTGTGAAGAGTCAAATTAGTACTAGCAATATATGCGTATCGCAACAAAATATATGCTAATTAGAACGACAATCCCGAAGGAAAGTACCATGAACAGATTATTTCTCATTGGAAAACTCAACACTAGTTCAGAACCATTAATTTAAAAATCTATGCACCTGCAAAATTCCAAGCCAACGTATTCTTTTCATGTCAACACCATACGTCAAGGACTTTATTCCATGAAAGTAGCCACCTGAATTCAAAAGGGTGTGTTCCATATTACATACAGAAAAACATTGTAAAACTTCACTTCCCTAGAGCAAGTCAGATAATGCATGCTACCTTGAAGAATTACACCTAGCAAAAATAGTTCTACTGCCCTTAGCACCGCCTTCCGTGTGGCTTCTATTCTATTTGGTACTCTCTGAAATTGTATACAGAAAGAAAGCGTTCAATTTAAGTGCATCCAGTTAATTGGTTTGCTTACAATCATATTTCAATATCCAATAATCACTTGGTGGTTGAAATATCTAGTATAAAAGTAGAATCACCAGAATGATCTTTGGGTCTAAAATGAACCGTTATTCTTAAGATATTGAATTCCCTTAGAAACACCAATTTCTTGAATTAAGAGGGGCTAGTACCTTGTAAACAAGTGCAAGAGAAACCCCAGCAATGAAAAGAAAGAAGGGCATCACAAAATCTGCCAAGTGAAGTCCGTTCCATGGAGAATGAGCTATAATTGGAACAATTGCCCCGCCATAATCAACTAGCATCATTAGCTGAAAACAACCAATATTTCAAAGCAGATCATAATTAAGTATAGTTTTTCATGAAGCTTATTTGATTCAGCTTATGAACTAAGCAAAAAGTTCAAGTTAAGCTAAGCTTTTCAGTTCTTGATTTCAAGTAAAGAAACGATCCAATCAAGGTGAACAACGAGTATTGTATCATAGTGTCTTTGCCAAGATTTTCTCAAAAACCAAACAGAGAGACCCCAGAAAGTCAAACCAGTTCAAGAAAAGAAAACAGCAGGATCCAACTCGACAAGCAAATAAGTCACAACTTTATAAGAAAACAACGAAGCAGGATCCAGAGCTTTTAAACTAAATCAAGATTGAGAGATAAAAAATGACAGGGAGCTTAGTAGCTTACAAAGACACAGAGACCACGAAAGACATCAAGAGAGGCAACACGTGGCGTTTTCTTACTGGTCCGTGGTTGTTCCTCAATGTCCAGCAATGGCCTGTGCAGTAAGTCTGCCATTATTTTCAGTGAAGATCAAAAAAGCTTGTTAATTTACAGAGAAGACAAACATGTGAAGGTGAAGAGTGAAGAGGAAGGTGGCCGAGGGGATGACAAAAGCTGACGTGGCATATGGTGGTAGACTGGTAGGTTACCTGCCAAACCGTTATTTTGGTTAGAAAATATGGACTACTACGAACAAGTCCACGAGTATTCGTATCTTCGTATTCGAATTTGAAATCATACATGCAAGGTATCAGATAATGTTTTTCTTACAAAGAAATACAAGATAATGATTAAAAAATATTACATCAACTGTGAACGTACGCTAAAAATAGTACTAATGCTAAAATTAAAATAAAAAAGTAAGATGACTAAAAAGTAGAAATAATAACAATGTTTTTTTTATAAAACCAAAAACTGTTTTTTATTTATAATTTTTTTAAAAATATTTTTTTTCAGCGAAGGATTTTTTTTTAATTAATAACTTGAACTCAATTGTTGTTTACTTAACCTAATTAATAGTGTTTTATATGTTTTATAACTCATCTTTTATTTATAATTTTTGATGCACGTGCGAAAGCTAATAAAACAATAATATCTTATTAAATATAAAAAATTTAATAAGTAAAAAGGTTATAGATATGTATTATAGATTCATTATTTTATTATCTGAAAAATAAATATATAGTGATTTGTCTTCTAGATTTGTAAGGCTTTTACATAGGTTAGGAAAAGCATAAAGAAAATTAAAATATAATCCAAATAAAATAATAAATCTGAAAAATTCTAGAAAAATAATAAAATTATTTCAAATAGCAACTTTTAAATCTAATTTCAGGAGATTTAATGGCTTGATAAGCAACGAAATAATTTTTTATAAGAAAATTACGTGTAAAATAATGATAATTGAAAATTACAATAAAAATAACATATTGAAGAGGGTAGTTTAGGGAATAGAATTAGGGCTGAATTAAAAAGAATAAACTTGTTGGTCAGCAAAAATTACAAGACAACTTGCCTTTCTAAGTTTGAAAGAATGATTAGATACCTTTTCCTTTCCTTTTCTTTTTCGTCAAATCAAAGCAATAATATCTTCTAAAAATCGAATCTACAAATAAGGTGACGGGAGAGTCCTTGTCATCACGTGAGGATAGAGAAGCAGTGGAGGACTTTCCGCAAACCTTTAGCATGAAGATACCTGTCGGTACGATTTTAGATGGGATTTTGTTTTAAAAATATTTTTGAAAAATTTAAATTATTTTTTATATTTTTAATTTATTTTAATATGCTGAAATAAAAAATAATTTAAGAAAAATAAAAAAATATTATTTTAATATATTTTCAGATTAAAAACACTTTGAAGCAATTATTACTGCAAAATGTGTGTATGCCCGGAAGATATAATGAGGTGCAGAAATGTAATCTTGGACCTTGACAGATACTTCAAAATCCAGTATTTTGGGCTTTCTTTGACCCTAACCTATTTGAATTAATGATTAGGGCCTTGAGCCCATGTCTTGAAATCAGGCCTTTGGTCTGGTCTTAGTAATGGAAGCTTTCCTGTCTGTTCAAAGGCCGAGAGAAACACCATTCCAAAAGCCAAAACCTGAGAGACAGCACACTGTAATCCTCTGAGACTGGAGCAGATGATCGTCTGTGTCGCGATCTTCGGTCTTCAGGTACACCTCCCCCCATCTCCCACATTCGTTTTATCATCATACAATCTTTCCATGAAATTTGATGATTGTCTCTGTCAAACAGAACAATCCACTGTACATACAGAGTTTTACTGAAGCAGACGATGGACTCAAGCTCCACCACATAGTTCACTGCTCCCTTGACGTGGTCGATGAGAGAGGTTAGTCTTACTTGTTTTTAATTTGATTTTAATTGATCCATATGTGTGTGGATTTATTTTCTTCACGAACTAAGTTGTGGCCTAATTATCAAAAAAGGGTCAAGATTTATTGTTTCTATGTTTGAGGATTTTTTTCAAGACTTGAGTCGTGACTTTTAGTTGGTTTATGGGGTTCTTATAAAATATAAAGAAGTCCGGGGACTTGGTTAAGAAAATGCATGGCCCCTGGTTTTGGATTATGATCTTTGTGTTTCTGGACGCATTAGTGGTTAATAATTTATATGGTTTGTGGTTTGAATGTGAAATTCGTATGGTGTCTGATTGTGAGTGTGAATTTGTTTAGTGAATAACCCGAAGAAATCTGGCCCGATGCTGAATGAGACGTTCCTTGGATTGCTTTATCCAACTGAGATTTATTAAGAATAGCTTCAAGATGGTGAGTTTGGTGTCCTGACATAATGTGTTATTGTTGTCTTCAGGTATGGTTATTTGACTAACACGAAGGTGAAATTCATCCTGGTCACTTTGGATTTAGATGTCAGGGATGCAGATGTGAGGATCACTTACTAGCTTCTGGTATTATTGGCTTCCCCCCCTGATCTGTCTGAACTGGAGTAACTATATGCCCATAGTATATATCAGATATTGAAAGTTAGGTGATGGAGGGCGGTTCTAATAATCTGACTACAAAGGCTGAAGCTCCTTAAATCACCTGTTATATCTTGAAGCAGTTGGAGGTGGTGAGGTGTTGAGTACCAAGTTTCTATCGTAATGCACTTTACATAGAATGTTTTATTTGTTTGGCATCTCGTCTAGGCTTTAAGTAATATATTGGTCCGTCCAGCCATGGCATGTAATAGAAGCACCACAGTGGCAAAGCGAATGTATTTGTCTTGTGTGAAATAGATACTTATATAAGGACAATAAGATGCTTATTTTTTGAAAAGGGGTTTCTCTGTTACTCAAATTACTCAAACGAGTCTATGGAGAGCCAATGGCCTTCCAGCCAACCAGTATAGGTGTTTCAGCAATCCACCTATGTAGAGATTTAGGTGTCCATGTGGCTTTCACTTTGTTGCTAATTCATTATCCAATAATAGCTCATGTGCATGAAGTCCTTATGTAAATTGCTTGATCTGAGTTTTGCCTCATTGTTTCTGCTTTAATCTTCTTTTGGGATTTTTGTAGTTCTTTCGGAAGTTCCATGCTGCCTTTGTGGATGCAGTTTCAAACCCCTTTCACGTGCTAGGTAAAAAGATCACATCCATAACTTTTTCAGAAAGAGTAAGCAATATCGTCAAGTCATTTGGTTTGAGCTCAGCAGTCTAATCTCAGTCAATGCATTTCTAAAGCTGTTGGATTGCTTCAAGCAACCATTTTTCTCTGCCTCTGGCTAGGAAGTGAACAAATATTGTACGAAATTGGAGTTAGAGTTGTAGCTAAAAAAAAAGTGTTTTCACCTCTTAATTAGAGATGGTTCTTTTATTTTAGTGCATATTATTCCTTACAAACTTGACATGCATCCACTTCAATCGCAGATGTAACTCCGCCCTTTATCTGTCCCTTTGATATTTTAGATGTAGGCTATTTGATCCAAAATAATATGCAATAAAGTTAAACGATTAATTAAGTAGCTCCCATTCATCGCTTACGTCCATTAGTTTGCCAAGCAGACAAAGTGCAGTTGCAGTTGCAGCCGTGCAGGACAATTGGAAAGCATTTCTCACTCTACTTTCAATTTTGTTTTTATGTTTCAAGTCATACTTTCATTGATAAGCTTTTCATTCGGAACCCAGAAGCACTCGTAGAAAATTTATTCGTCCCTATAAACCAGAATGGCTTGAAAGCTTTGTGAGGCTCATACAAACCCAAAATAAATCGTACTTTCATTGATAAGCTGCGAATGTGTTTTCTGTACCTGAGAAGGCATTGTTATTAAAATGATTCCAATTTTCCGAGTATAATAAAGGCGAGAATGGATCTGTTGATAGACCACATGTAAGAGCAGGATAGGAACTTGGTGCTATGGTTCCCAATACTTCCATATGGAAACCGTTTCCGCTCAAAACATTCTGCGACAAGTCAGTTCTTTGTGGCATTAGGGTATTACATGACAGCCACGGCCTTTGACAGATGCTTGATATAAAATCATTAACGTGCAGTAAATAGAGAAACTATAAAATCTGTTATTTATGTGTCACCACGCCTTCCCCAGATTTAATGAAGACCCTCAATTCTTTTTCACGACGCCGTCGAGAAAATGGCATCTGGCAATCCTATGATAGATGTGCATATGATGCCACGATAAAAATCCTATAGTTGCAAATTCTGTGGTCAAGAAAAACAGCCAGCCACAAAACACAATTACTGGCTTATCTGTAATTAAGATAGTTTAAAATATTTTTTATTTAAAAATATATTAAAATAATAAAAAAATATTTTTGACATTAATATAATCTGAACACATATTTTTTTTTATTTTAAACAAAACAAATTCAATTTTAAAAATGAAATTTATACCGCATTTCCAAACACAATCATACCGAGCAAATTAATATTAGTTATTACCTTATTATCTAATGTATCCATTTCTTATGAATTTAAGTCACTAGGCACACTCTGGGCACGGGTGCATCAATTTGACAATAATGCAGTAAAATCAAATGACAGCAATGAGAGAATAAATTCTGGGGAAGGAAAGGAGCAACCCACCATACAATTCAATATAGTTTAAAAGTGGTTGCTCGACTATGAGAAAGAATCCTAAATCACAAAAAAAAAAAAATTACCGAGACAAATAGACTCAAAAAGGTCTAGATTCCTGCCATGGAGTTCAGATTATAAAGGCAAAGAGCTGGAGGAGAGAGTTCCATGATGAACTGACAGGCACCTTCACAGATACTAAATCAAAACTCATCATCGTCCTCCTCAGCTATGTGCTTCGCAAGCTCTTGCTCTTGTTGTTGCCTCTCTCTCCTTTTCTCAGCACTTTCTTTCTC